>NC_080169.1:34785973-35108057 GCF_950295315.1 Erinaceus europaeus
GTACAGCCACAGTATGTCTTTTCTTTTTTGAAGAGGAGTTAGCATAATTCTCAGTTTAAAATTTGTGGCTTCAGTTTGGATTGTTCTTAAGCTGTGTACATACTGACTGAATTATTTTTGTCCAGTTATTTTTTTCTTTTTACTCTTTTTTGCACTGTTGTGCCTCTTTTGTAGTGCTACTATAATACTATTGGCAAAAATTTTGCCATTGTGTACTTTAAAATTATTTGCTTAGGGGGTTGGGCAGTAATGCAGCAACTTAAGTACACATGGTGCGAGGTGCAAGGACCCTTATAAGGATCCAGTTGAGCCTCTGGCTCTCCTCTGCAGGGGGGTTGCTTCACAAGTGGCAAAGCAGGTCTGCAGGTGTCTGTCTTTCTCTCCCCCTCTCTGTCTTCCCCTCCTATCTCAATTTCTCTCTGTCCTATCGAACAGCAGTAACAATAAAAACAAGGGCAACAAAAATGGGAAAAATGGCCTCCTGAAGCAGTGGATTTGTAATGTAAGCACTGAGCCCCAGAGATAACCCTGGAGGAAATAAATAAGTAAAATAAAAAAAAAATATTTGCTTAATTTTCAATCTTTTGTCCTTTAGCTCCTCCCCCCAGTAAACTTTTATTTACCAGAATGAGTTAAGCAACAAAGTATTTGTGACCTGAAAATTACTTAATTCAATTTTACAAATAGAATATAATGAAGTATTTATCAGTATTTTTCCCTTTCCCCTCCATTCCTTTCTTTTCCTCCATTCTTTCTTCCCTTTTTCTTATTTTTTTTAAATTTATTTATGAAAAGGAAACATTGATAAAACCATAGGATAAGAGGGGTACAACTTCTCACAGTTCCCACCACCAGAACTCTGTATTGCATCCCCTCCCCTGATAGCTTTCCTTTCTTTAACCCTCTGGGAGTATGGACCCAAGATCATTGTGGGATGCAGAAGGTGGAAGGTCTGGCTTTTGTAATTGCTTCCCTGCTGAACATGGGCATTGACAGGTCAATCCATACTCCCAGCCTCTTTCCCTAGTGGGGAAGGGCTCCGGGGAAGCAGAGCTCCAAGGCACATTGGTGGGGTTGTCTGTCCAGGGATGTCTGGTGCCATCCTGCTAGCATCTGGAACCTGGCGGCTGAAAAGAGAGTTAACAGACAAAGCCAAACAAATTGTTGAACAATCGTGGATCTAAAGGCTGGAATAGTGCAGATGAAGTGTTGGGGGGGGGGTCCTCAATTTTGTAGATAGGTAGTAGGCATATTTTACTTATATTTCAAAGGGCCTGTGCCTATACTAGTGTTTTTTTTTTTTTTTTTCCTTGCCTGAGCCTGAAATCTCATATGCAGGTGGATCCAAGTTATTGTCTGGGAAGATGATGTCATGGCTGCAAAAAGGACAAGAAAGCTGGATCAGGGAAGAGAGTAGCTCCCTAATATGGGAAGGGGGTATAAATATTGTTGATTATAAACCCCATCACTTTGATATGATCTGGGCCCCATAATTAGCTTAGGAGCCTGTGTGACCTCTGCATCCCTGTAGATCTGAGCTCACATTCTGTGGTTATGAGTAGGAACATCAAGTCTGTTTGGGAATCTCAGGACTTGTGGATTAGGGCCAGAGCTGATGGAATGGCCTGATAGTGACATAAAGTCATCGTTAAAGTATGCCAGTCTCTTGCCCTTATTCAGCTTTTGCAGTCCTTGCTTTGATAAGGTTAGCTTTGGAGTGAGTGAGAGAATTGTAATAGCAAGTAGGTGAGGAGGGTATCTAAGTCTAAGTGGATGCTATTTGATTATGAACTTGATACTGACTCACTACAGACTATTATGTATTTTTGCTTTCAGGTATATATTTTGCCCTAGTTTATGGATACATGTGAACATATGCTCTATCTAATGGGACCTGGCCTATATGTAGGTTTTGGTACTTTGTTAGGAAGTGAAACTCTTGGAATGGAATTAGAGACTACCATGAAAGGAAAGGTCTCACCTAGTGATGAGGGTGAAGGGTTGGCATTCCACACCTGAAGTCTCTAGACACAGTCTGAGATGAAGCATGCTGAGATGGTACTCATTACATTGATTAGGTTGGAATCCGTGGATGCAATATCATTTGGTATGATTTGAGAGAAGCATGCAGGGAAGTGAGCCCCACCCCAGAGGTTCCAGGATTGGGAGAAACAGGCTTTATAGAGGAAGAGGGAGATTTCTGTTGTCTTAGGATTTAAGAAGACAATAGATAGTTATTTAAATAATCACATTGTTTGGCAATTTGGCAAGTTTGGTTAACTTTGAAAAATCCCTTTGTTAGGATTTGCTGTATCATATTTTTCATTTCTTGGAAAGTCCACGGTTGGACTTTCTGGGCTTTTTTTTTTGGTACTGAGAAGATACCTTGTACATGTAGTATATCATCTTGGGCCTCAGTCTTGCATGAACACAAACTAGAGCATTGCCTCTGCATATGTTGTGTCAGTGATTGAATTTAGGACCTCAAACTTACTAGTCCTGCATGCACCCATAATACTTCTCTCTAGTCATTAGTGAATGTTCATTAAATACTCTTGTGAGCTTTTCTTGATGTTTTAAAAACCAATACTGTTAATAACTATTAGCATGTGCTGAATTTATAGAATTATGGCATTTACTGTGAAGGTTTTGCATAAAAGTCAGTTATCAGCTTGTTGACAATTGTACTTTTAAAAATATGTGAATATGGACCTGGGGAGACAGCACAATAGTTATGCAAAAAAGACCTGAGGCATCAAAGGTCTCAGGTTCAGTCCCTAGCACCACCAGACCAGAGCTGAGCAGTGGTCTGGTAAAAAAAAAAAAAAAAAAAAAAAAGAGAAAGAAAAGAAAAAATAGCAAATATATAGTTATTAGTTTTTTAAACATAGATTTTAAGTTGTGTGCAACTGTGGGACACTGGCAAATATTACACAAAAATAGTTTATATTGATTGGGCAATAACTTGCACCACACATGAAATCCTGGGTTCAATCCCTAGCACCACGAGGGGTAACCATGGAAAGTACAAAGGGAACTCCATGCATGATGGAGTGGTACTTTGCTTTCTCTCTTCCTTTTCCTTTCACTCACCCCATCCCCAATTCATGTGAGAAATACAGCAGGGAAACAGGTAAGAGATGTGGCTCAGCCATATTGCACATGTGTGAGGCCCTGTTTTCATTTCCTGGTACTGCATTAAATGTTTGTGTTGTTACTTCCATATTGATTTTTTAATTATCTTTATTTATTTATTTATTGGATAGAGACAGTCAGAAATCAGAAATCAAGAGAGACAGAGAGGGAAAGAGACAAAGACATCTGCAATCCTGCTTTACCACTCGCAAAGCTTTCCCCCTATAGGTGGGGACCAGGGGCTTGAACCTGGGTCCTTGCACATTGCAACAGGAGCACTCAACCAGGTGTGCCACCACCTGGCTCCATTCATAATGATTTTTATTTTAGCAGTACTTCTTGACTTTGTGGTTAAGAAATACAATACAGATGGGAAAAGGTATAAGATTCAGCTCCTTTTAGTGTCAGCATTGTAGTTGTTAAGGGAGTTAAATTTTGTGGCTTTAGTAAATTTGGAAAATTTTTGCTTGCAGGAAGTTAAATAGGTTTGTTGAGGGCAGGGTTGGGATAGGTGTAGCTTTTTCTAGGTGAATTTACATCAGATTGTAAAGTGTTTTAGGTATAAATACTGTGATGGCTGATGCTTTTGTGTTGGTTTGACTGGTGAGTATCCAGTTAATGTTGTTCCTGATTGTGTCTGTGTGTACTAGGTGAGGATGAGATCAGCATTGATTTCTTTAAGTAGACTGCCTTTTCCAGTGTAGGTGACTATCTTACACACACACACACACACACACACACACACACACACACACACACACACACACCCCTATTAAATCTGAAGAATTTTAACACAGAGACTCACAAGAGTTTCATTTGGAAACTCCTGAGATGTGCAGAGTTGTATCTGCGGCAGGTTGGACTTTCTGGGCTTTTTTTTTTTTTTTTTGGCACTGAGATCTTGTATATGTACTATAGCATCTTGGGCCTCAGTCTTCTGTTTCAGATAGAAAGAGACAGAAAGAGACTGTACAACACTGAAACTTTCCCAGTGTGTTGACACTAGTGTGGTGCCAGGCCATGTAACATACTTGGGTTGTGTTTATCCTGAAGGTTTCAGGGCTTTTAAAAACTCCTCTTTCTCTTGTCCATAAATGCTAAGTAAAAAATTATGAAAATTAGTTAATCCTTCAACCACATGAATTATTTTTTAAATTACTAATGATGACACAAAGTCTTCTGTTAAGATCAGTAGCTTTATTGGCATTCAAAGGGTGTTTAGAGATAGGAAATAAATTTTATAAAGGAAGTAGAAGGACATTATTGTCTTAAATGTATCTGGCACTCTGTAGATAACATTATTTAGCATCTTTTGATAATCAGAGTTGAATATTACCAACCATTTCTCAAGAATTTTTAAGGATCATTGTTTAATTTCCCTGTTTTTAGAGGGTTTATAAATACATATATTAAATAGTAATGTTTGATATATTAATCCAACACACACACACAAACATATATATATATATATATATACACACCTCTTTTTCCCACTTTATGGGGTTGGGTGTTAATGGTTTATAGTACAGTAGTTGATACATAGGTACAACCTCCCCATAGTAGGAGTCTACAAGACATTCTCTCCCTCAGCGTTATGTCCTTTTTATATGGCTTTTTTTTTATCCCTTTCAATCAGCAGCTAGTTGATAAATTTGTAAGTGACAGAAATTATTGTTTAGATAAGCCTACAGTCTTATTCAACACATGCATGTCTTCCTTTAAACATTTTGAGGGGCCAGGTGGTGGCACACCTGGTTGAGTGAACATGTTACAGTGCACAAGGACCTGGGTACAAGCCCCCAGTTCCCACCTGCAGGGGGAATGCTTTGCAAGTGGTGAAGCATTATTGCAGGTGTCTCTCTGTCTCTCCCTCTCTATCACCCCCTTCCCTCTCAATTTCTGGCTGTCTCTATTCAGTAAATAAAAATAAAGATAATAAAAAATTAAAAAAAACATTTAAAAATATTAAAATAGACTTAGGAGTTGTAGGTCAGAGTTGTGACTCTGCTTAGATGGATTATTTCAAATTTTATTGACCAGTTTCCCATGGACAGGATGAAAGATACTCTCTCATTATATTTATGGTTATGTTTAAATTGTTGCCTTGATTGCTGTAGGTTTTTTTTTTTTTTGCCTCCAGGGTTATTGCTGGGGCTTGGTGCCTGCACCTCGAATCCACTGCTCCTGGAGACTTTTTTCCTCCCTTTTTTTGTTGCCCTTGTTGTTTTATCATTGTTGTGGTAATTATTGTTGTTGTTATTGATGGTGGTGTTATTGGATAAGACAGAGAGAAATGGAGAGAGGAGGGCAAAACAGAGACGAGGGAGAGAAAGATAGACACCTGCAGACCTGCTTTACCACTTGTGAAGCGAATCCCCCTGCAGATGGGGAGCCAGGGGTTTGAACTGGGATCCTTACGCCGGTCCGTCCTTGTTCTTTGTTCTATGTGCGCTTAACCCACTGTGCTACTGCTCGACCCCCTGCTGTAGATTTTTAATATTACCTTTTTTTTTTTTTTAGTAGATATGGAAATACAATTGGCAGTAGGGGTTGGAAAGAAGTAGATGATTGTAGTTTCAAAGATTTAAGGCATTGATTTATCATAAAGCCGCATTTGTCTTTTCATTGCTTTCTATAATTGGCAGCAAGCATTGTATATAGACTTTTGCAGATTATAAAGTATGCTTTATGTGTTGATTAATCATTGTTAACTGTGTTCATGCCTTGTTTATGATTAGTTCATTTCTAGCTTAAATGTGGATTAATAACAGTATAGGATAAAGGGCAAAAAAAAAAGTTTTCTTTAGCTGAGCAAAACAGGGAAAAGGAAGTGATCATGAGGAAGAAAGCAGGTTCTGTATTGGAAGGAGACTTCAGTGCTGGTTAATGAGGAAGAAACCATTTGGTGGCTAAACTATGTGACTTTATGGCATTCCCAGAATGAGGTAGTCCGGATAGGGCTATTGAAACTTGAGTTCTTTGGCTTTACAGACCATCACGTGTCCCCTCAGTTGAAGGACATCTAAAGTTGACTTTCTGTTTCTGACTCAGTTTTGATTTTGATATTTAACCTTGAATATCTTTGAAGAGAGGAAACTCTGGTTTGAAGGTATTGATAGCTCTTAAACAGTTAAATTTTAAGAAAGTTTGAATTGAGTGTAGTCAAGGTGAGGCATACCTTTGTCAACAAATTATGCCTGCCATAGCAGTGAGGCAACAAAGAATCTTTATTATAAGTACAAGTCTCACTTTTTTTTTTCACCAGAGTACTGTTTAGCTCTGGCTTATGGTAGTGCGGGGGATTGAACCTGGGACTTTGGAGCCTCAGGCACGAGAGTCTGTTTGCATAACTATTATGCTATCTACCCTCCACCCCAAGTCTCACTTTTAACACTTTAAATTATGATGTGACTTTGGCCAGATGCTATTTAACTTTCTGAACTTTAGTTTCCACTGTAAAAACTGTAGTAATAGTCATTTAACTGTTCTCATTTGTTGTTTAGATAAAAAAAGGTGATAGAAGGAGTATTGGGTCTCTACAAACTACCAATCATTAATACATCTGTTAGTTATTACATTAGTTTTTTTTTTCCTTCTGTACATCTTACACTAATGCAAATTTAAGTCCTAGACTTCATCTAGCTATATAGTTCACTAGTTTCTTAGTGAGTGTATGAATCCCAGGCCAAAAAAACCCTTAGCATTGGTGCAATTATAGGACAGATATGGAGTAAGTTAAAAGAAGAGAAAAGGGAGTCGGGCTGTAGCGCAGCAGGTTAAGCGCAGGTGACGCTAAGCTCAAGGACCGGCGTCAGGATCCCGGTTCGAGCCCCTGGCTCCCCACCTGCGGGCAGGTCCCTTCACAGGCGGTGAAGCAGGTCTGCAGGTGTCTGTCTTTCTCTCCCCCTCTCTGTCTTCCCTTCCTCTCTCCATTTCTCTCTGTCCTATCCAACAACAACGACATCAATAATAACTACAACAATAAAACAATAAGGGCAACAAAAGGGAATAAATAAATAAAATTAAAAAATTAAAAAAAAGAAGAGAAAAAACAAAATAGGTGAAAGGGGGAAAAAAAACTAAATAGGTAGATAGGAGGGATATTTTTTTAATTTAATTTATTTTTTATTTATAAAAAGGAAACACTGACAAAACCATAGGATAAGAGAGGTATAACTCCACACAATTATAACCACCAGAACTCCTTATCCCCTCCCCTCCCTTGATAGCTTTTCTATTCTTTAACCTATTCTTTTTTATTCTTTAATTCTGGGGGTATGGACCCAAGGTCATTGTGGGATGCAGAAGGTGGAAGGTCTGGCTTCTATAATTGCTTCCCCGCTGAACATGGGCGTTGACAGGTTGATCCATACTCCCAGCTTGCCTCTCTCTTTCCCTACTGGGTTGTTGTTGTTTTTGTGAGTGGTAAACTGATTCCTGAGAGTTCAGAAAATGAAACTCTAAAAAAACCAATTTGAAAAAAAGTTGTCATACTTGAAAGTTAGTGTGTACACATTCTGAAATACTTGTGGGAAGTGAAATGCTTTATTTTCATTTCATGTAAATTCTTTTATTCGTAAAAAGTATTACCTAGGGTGATATTTGTAATACTATATATAGTTTATAGTAATTATAAACTTTATCTTATGTAACAGATTAATGCTTATGAATTAATCCATTTACCAACACAAATCATTTACAATTTGGTAGACACATACTAAATTCTGGTGCTGAAATGGTGAGTCATCTCTGAAACTTGCTGTCAGAATTCACTGTCGTGGCTGACTTGTGCCACTTAGCTCATAATTCAGCTTAAACCTTGAAATCTTTTGTCAGAATAAGGCAATATGATTAAAGGGTGAGAGATGAAAGAGAAGAAAAGATGGGAGAATATAATAAAAAGATTACTTGGATTAGCTTACAACATCACGTGTAGCTTGCTACCAGTTTGAGTGAGGTGGTAGTTGTAAAATGAGCTTCTTGCCCATCTCTACTGATTGTATTTGCTTCAAGCTAATCCACAGTGAGAAATTGGGGGAAAATAAGGATGGATAAGGAAAAGAAATTCTGTGAACTTGTCAGTCTGGTCTCAATTTTTAAAAGGTCTTCAAAAATTTCTTACAACCCCAGCTGAATTCCATTATCCTAGTGAAAATAATTCTTGATCCCTGTCCCCACATATTATGAAATTACTTGCTGTTATGCCAATCTTGAAGATAGGGCTCTCTCGTTTTATTCCTAGTTCATGAAACAGAGCTTGATATTTGACATTCATCTTTAAGTACTTGTTGAATGAGTGAATGAATGTTGAATACTTCACTAGTAATATTAAGATACAAGTGAAAAAGTTACCAAGACAAAAATTATTAAATTTTTTGATTATTGGATAGAGATAGAAATTGAGAGGAGAGGAAGGAGATAAATAGTGAAAGAGACAAGAGAGACAGCTGTAGCCCTACTTCACCATTCATGAAGCTTTCCCTCAGCAAGAGGAGACCAGGGGCTTGACTCTGGGTCCTTGCACACTGTAATTGTGCACTTAACTTGGTGCACCACCACCTGGCCCCCCAAGACAAAAATTATTTATGATAAATGTAAGCTACCATATTAATTTTCCTTCAAGATTTGTTTGTATATCTGGTAGCTTTTTCTTTTCCTAATAGTTTACTGTGGTTGAATGCTTGTGTCAAGGATCACAAAACAAAAGTTCAATAAAAGAAGCTGAATACCAGTCTTAGAGTTAGGATTGTGATGCTGTCTTGTTTTTTATTATGATTTCATGTTTGCCACTTATAATTTGTGTGTAAATCTGTATGCATATGTGTTATATATACATACATATATGTGTATATACACAAACATATATATTCTCTTTTATAAGAGCAAGAGGTACACATGCCACACTACTTATTTTCTGTTACTCTTTCTTGGATTGCTGGGATCAAATTGAGGATCTCACATTTGCAGGACATGTGCTATGAGGCTGAGCCACCTTTTTGACCCCAGAAAATTTGTATTTCTGAATTATATACACTTAAAGCATTGCTTATAAATAGTATATGGTATTGATTTTTGTAAAACTTTGTTGAGTTTTGCTGTTTGTATAACCTTTAATGCCTCTGAAGTATGAGTAAGATTGCGGTTATGAATTCCAAAATATTTTAAATTAGGCAGGGATGATGGGGGGTGAGAGTGGTGTACATTTTAAGGGAAGGCAGCTACTACTACACAGTCTTGATTAAAAATACTTCTCAATGCCATTATTAGGTCATTTTGCCTAACCATGATTATGTGTAGGGAAATAATATGTACCAGAAAATTGGGATAGAATAATTCTGTGTTCAACTGTGAAAATTAAATAATTTTATTTAATGATCTTTATGTTAGTGTAAGAGACCCCTTATACATCAGCTGGAGTATTGCATCATTGTTGGCTTCTTGTACTGTTTTCTCCAGTTTCCTGAGGGACCTTTATTATGATGAATCTATGAAACCTGCTTTGTTTTTGACCTTAGCCCTGCATTGTTGGAATCCTTAGATGCTACTTTATTTAAACTTGAATTGGTTTTGCTCTTGTCCTGGAGCTATTTTCAGCCTTCGTGTAGTTTGGCAATGGGGAGCATGTGATTCTTCCTATTATAATTTCACTGTGGAGTTTTATTACTACATACGTGTGTAGAGAATGGTTTTTGGATTTACTGTTTTCTGGGCTCTGAGATTATGAAACTATAGTTTTAAAGAGTTAAGTATAAAAGAAAACGTTACTATTTAGATGTTTGTTACATGCAAATTGAGAAATACAGATTGATTTTAAGGTAATGGTACTAGGTTTTACGCAGTTTCTTCAAGCTAAAATACTGTATTTTAGAGTTTGTTCTTTTTAAAAAATATTAATGAGATGGGAAGAGAAACAACTATAGTGTCATATCACTCTGGCTCATGCAATGCTAAGAATTGAACACAAAGACCTCATGTTTGATAGTCCAAGACTTTATTCACTGCTCTGCCTTCTGGTTTGCTCTTGACTTCTCTTCCTAAGTTTGAGGTACTATGTTTTTTTCTTCAGAATTTTTCTCAGGATATTAAAATAAGACTGCAAGTATTAATATCAGTTACTTCTGCTATTAATTAGAAATATCTTGTATCCATTGTTCTATTTAAAATTTTATTTATTTATTTATTATCGGATAGAGACAGAGAGAAACTGAGAGATAGAGAGACACCTGCAGCGCTGCTTCACCACTCATGAAGCTCTCCCCCTGTAGGTGGGACCAGAGGCTTGAGTCTGGGTCCTTGTGCACTGTAGTGTGTCGGCTTAACCAGGTATGCCACCACTTGCCCCCCTTGTTCTCTGTTACAGTCCTAGAGACTTGAATCTAAGATTAAGATGATAGCAGAGGAGGTTTCTACAGAGACATTTCTCTTTGTTTTTCAAAGGCTGCCATCCCATTGTGAATTCACAGGACCTTTTCTCGGTGCTTGTCTGTCCCTTAGAACATCATCCCTATTGGATTATGGACCCACCCTAATGATTTAATTTAACCTTGTTAGATCCTTAAAGATTTTGAATCCAGGTGTCAGAGGAATAGTTAGTTCACTGGATAGATTGCCTACCTTGCATGTGATAGACAGACCTGGCACTACGTGGGAATGCCATGGCACCCAAAGGCAGCTATGGTGCTCTGTTATCTCTCCATCTCTCTATCTCTCTTCTTCCATCTGAGTGATAAAGTGGTCCAAAGCAGTGAAGTGGAAAATGCATGAGGCCAAGATCTTGCTTCTGTAAATACCTGCATGGTGGGTTAGGACTTCACATTATGAGCTTGAGAAGGGAGTAGAAGTCCACTCCCAAGGCATATATATTTTGTAAATGTGTATGTAGGTAAATGTTAAAGTTGTTGCAGTAGTCTAAGCATGGTAAAAGTTAACAGGAATCAAAGACAGTGGACTAGAAGGTGAAGACAATTTGAGTGGTGGCACATAACAAGGTACAGAAAAAAAAAGATAATCTACAAATGAATGTATATGTTGATTACTTAAAATTTAGATAAATCAATTAGATTTAAGATTACTTACAATTTACTAAGAATGTGTTACTGTAAAAGTTTTGTAAGTTAAAGTCTGGGGGCTCAAAATATTCAGTCAAATGGTAACTAATGCAGAATTTTTAGGATTACTGAAGTTAGTGAGATTTTCTTTGTGCTGAATGGAACTCATGAGTGTTAGTCATTTATCTAAGCATACTAGTTGCAAATTGAACATTTCTAGTTTCTGAAGTAGATTGTGTTGTTGGTCTCTCTTTTATATGCGGTTCCTTGGATTTGAACCTGTTCTGTCGGTTCAAAGTGTTTTGATCTTGGAAAGGTTTGAGCTTTAGTCTTCTCATCTGTGTGATTTATAAATTAATGCTATGTAATTAACTTCATAAGGTTGTTCATAAGTACTTATTTTAAAGGCTTTTTTTTTTTTAAGTTGGACAGCAGCTTCACAGTCTCTTGACTAAAATACTTCTCCAAGTTACTCTTACATTATCACTCATCTGTGATTTCATTGTATACTTAAAAATAATGTGCATCAGAAAGGTTATATAAAACAGTTCTGCAGTTAAAGTGGTGTGCAATACATGTTAACTACTATGCTCAGTGTTTCCCACAGTAATGCTGAATAAATACTAGGTTTTATTATTTCCTCAGATATAAATAGCAAGTAGTTTATTTTTACAAGTTAGCATTCAGTGTTTGAAGTTGTTTTGTGTGTTCTCTTTGATTCATTGAGGAAGTTTTAAAATGCCAAATAAAACAAAGTAATTCTCTCTGACCTTAATAATCTAATTCTTTGATTACTTTATAGCTCAGACTTTGCTAACTTTAAATATATGCATTGCATTCAGAGCTTAATTTATAATGCTTATTAGGAGGAAATCAAGAGAATTGTCTGATAACTTAAATACCAATTGATCATAAGTAGAACTTTTGATTACTATGTTTTTTCTACCCACTAAAGTTATTACTGTAGATGAAGTGAAAGATAAATTATAGTATGAAATTAAATTATGCTTTAAAAATGCTAGTGTTAAATAGTATTCTGTGGGGCTGGGTGGTGGCACACTTGGTTAAGTGCACACAATGCACAAAGACCCAGGTTCAAGCCTCCAGCCCCCACCTGCAGGGGGAAAGATTCACAAATGAAGAAGCAGGGCTGCAGGTGTCTCTCTTTCTCTCTTCCTTCCTCTCCTTCCCTCTCAATTTCTGGCTATCTATCCAATAAATAAAGATAATTAAAATAATTTTTAAAAATAATTTAAATACCTTGGGTCCATACTCCCAGAGGGATAAAGAACAGGAAAGCTATTAGGGGAGGGGATGGGATACAGAGTTCTGAAGGTGGGAATTGTGTCGAGTTGCCTTAGGAAATACTTTGGTTCTTGTAAGTGATCAGGTTTTATTTATAGAGTAGCTCCAAATTTATAAGTGCTTCTAATTGTACTTCATAAGGAATCAAAAAGGTGAGAACTGTTAAAATCCCCTTTTTAAATTTAGTCTTGATTGTTGTTAGAACTGTAGAATGGGGAGTCGTGTGGTAGCACAGCAGGTTAAGCGCAGGTGGCGCAAAGCACAAGAACCGGAGTAAGGATCCTGGTTCAAGCCCCGGCTCCCCACCTGCAGGTGAGTCACTTCACAAGTGCTGAAGCAGGTCTGCAGGTGTCTTTCTTTCCCCTTCTTTGTCTCCCCCTCTTCTCTCCATTTCTCTTTGTCCTATCCAACAACGACGACACCAATAACAACAACAATAACTACAACAGTAAAACAACAAGGGCAACAAAAGGGAATGAATAAATAATAAAAAAGAAAATCGAAAAAAAAAAACTAAAAAAAAAAGAACTGTAGAATGAATTAAAAACAAACAAACAAAAAACCAAGGATAGGTTATTATGTATAAAATTTGTGCTTAAGTCCTTAAGCATAATTTTCATACAACAGCTGAGCTGTCTGTATTCTTACAATAATATAGTAAATTTGCTATATTCAGTGAGCGGAGTTTCATGATGATCTGACACATGCATTCTATTGTTGAGTCACCTTCTCAGCCCCGTTCTTTATTTTACTTTTTTTTTATGAATGACTTAGAAACAGTGAAGAAAAAAAGTAAGGGGGGAGAGAGAGAGAGAGAGAGAGAGAAAGAGAGAGAAAGGGAAAGAGAACACACACACAAAACCCTGGTGGCAAGGAAGGAAAAGAAGGAAGGATGGTAGGAAGGATAAGTCAAAAAAATTTAGTGCAGAAAAGGCATTACCTCAAATGCATAACTTCTCAGCCAAGGATGATTTTAGCCTCTAGGAGACAATTGGCAATGTATGGAAACATTTTTAAGTTATCAAAATGGAAAACAGTAATCACAAAAACCAGAGCTGTGAATGTTGCTAACCATTCTGCGCAGCAGCACAGCATCCTAATGCATAGAATAACCATACACAAGAATGAAGAGGAAAAAAATGAGGGAGAGAAGAACAGGAGGAGGAGAAAGAAAAAAAAAAAGAGATTTTTCTATTCTGGATTAAAGTGATGTAAGGGTGTTAAGACTGGGTTAGATCCCAGTTCAAAATGGGGAAAGTTGAACATATTGACAATTAGATGAAGATGATAATAATAATGAAAAAAGCTACTTTCATTAGTTGTAACAACAATGATTGTTGTATTAAAAACAACCCAGGGAGTTGGGCTGCGGCGCAGTGGGTTAAGCGCACGTGGCGCTAAGCGCAGGGACCAGCGTAAAGATCCCGGTTCGAGCCCCCGGCTCCCCACCTTCAGGGGAGTTGCTTCACGGGTGGTGAAGCAGGTCTGCAGGTGTCTATCTTTCTCTTCCCTCTCTCTCTGTCTTCCCCTCCTCTCTCCATTTCTCTCTGTCCTATCCAACAACAAAGCAACGTCAACAATGGCAATAATAACGGCAACGAGGCTGCAACAACTAGGGCAACAACAGGGGGGAAAAATGGCCTCCAGGAGCGGTGGATTCATGGTGCAGGCACCGAGCCCAGCAATAACCCTGGAGGAAAAAAAAAACAAAAACAAAAAACACAACCCTTATTCTTGGAAGATTCACAAGAAGTGACAGTGTCTACTTTAAAATGATTCAGCTACAGCAAAACCAAAAATGACACTTAAAGACTTAAAAGAAATATCACAAATTGCTAACAAATTGAGACAACTAGTATATGAGTCCTAATGATAACATTTTTCAAGGTTTCTATATGTTTAAAATTTGCATTATATTAAAAATACTATTATTGGGGCCAGGTGGGTGACTTAAGGGGTGTGGGGAGGAGTGGAGGCATCTACAGTATTGCTCCATGACTCATAAAGCTCTCCCCCTGCAGGTAGGGGAACTGGGGGTGGAACCTAGGTCCTCATGCATGGTAAAGTATGTGGTCTCATGTCTGAGCCACCACCTGGCCTTTGCACTTATTTTTTTTACAGGTACTTATTTTTTAATTCATTCATTTTAATTTGACAGTACCAAGAGAAGTTGAGAGAAAAGGGGAAAGAGTGAGGGGGGAGAGAAGGAGAAACACCTGCAGTGCTGCTGCTTCACTGCTTTTGAAGCTGCAGGTGTTGAGGGAGGGGGGTTGCTGTTTGAACTCAGGTCCTTGAGCATGGGAACGAATGCATTCAAAATTTGGATTACCACCATCCGGTCGGTCCCTTAAGATACTTATTTTATCTTGAGTGTATCTTGTCTGTTGATGGGTTATTTCCACTTGTTCACAGTTGTGTATAATGCCGCTATGAACATTTGTGTGCAACTTTTCCTATGTACATGTTTTTAAACATAGTAGTAATGGAGTTGACAGGCTTATATGAATCCCTTTGAACAGTTTTCCAAAAGAGTACAAGTATTTTGCTTTCCTAGTAGCAGTATAACATTATTGATATCCTAATTTCTCTGTATCCTTTGGAATATTTAGTACCTTTTTTTTTTTTTTACAATAACTCTGTTGTATGAGAAGAGGTATCTGAGTGATTTTTAGTTTGTATTTTCTTAACGCCTTTTGATGCAAAACATCTCTTCATACCACTTATATAACTTCTTTGGAGACATGTCTATTCAGATTCCTGTCCGTTTTAAAATCAGATGGATTGCTTGTTTTTATTTAATAGTTATTTGAATATTACATGTAGTAATTTGCTACCAGATAATTTTTTTGTATTTTCTCTCATTACAGTGGTTGACCTTTAATATTGTTCTTACCATTTTCAGAACAAAATTTTGATGTAACGCAATTTATATTTCTTTTGTTGACAGTACTCTTGGTAGAAAAGTTTTAAATTTTGCAGTGCATTTTCATGTGATGGTATCATAAGCAAGAGAGATAGAAGAGTGGAATGAAGCATTATAGTTCATCCCCGTGTGAATTTTGAAATGTAAATACTTTTTGTGAATTTCACATACTTACCTTGGTGATTATAGACAATTTCACTGAAAATTTGAGGGCATTGAGGGGTTGGAGATGCATCACGACCATGCTTGATAATTAACAATCACTGTGCTCTCTGGTAGGCAAGCTAACTGTTGTAACTTAAATTTTTTTTGTTGTAGTTTACAGTTAGCCAGCTGTGAGTGTTCTTCATGGTTCACCACACCCTCCCTAGAGGGGTAGGAATTCTCCAGTAGTTGAAACTATGTTTTTCTAACCCTATGCAAGCTGCTTACTTCTTGTTGAATTCCTGACAGTATTATCTCATGACTTTTGGAGTTCCTATCCATTTTCTCAAAGCACATGAGATTTTAGGTCTTGATTTTGGAGGTTGTTGCTGGGCTGGCTTTTTCTTTTCAGTACTACTTTAGGTTCAAGAATCGAAGCTCAAATCAGATTTTCTGTTTCTGGTGCAGCAGCTTATTCATAGTCACCCGCAACAGTATGTCTGCCCTTATCACCTCTACTGTCTTAGAGTCATACTTATAAAAATTTACAAGTTTTTATTTACTACATAAACATTGATACATTTTTCATATGCAAATCTTTTAAGTCTTTCAAGCTTTTTAAAAAACTTTTTATTAGTGATTTGATTCTGATTTACAAAATTATACAATAATTAGCGTTCTCACCACCAGAGTTCTGTGTCCTCTCCCCCACTGTCAGAAACTGCAGTAATTTTCCCAAGGTCACAGATATGGTTTGACTCTATATCATTAACTCTCTATATCTATCTATTTTTTTGCCTATTTAAAAATTTTGTTCCTGCTTTCACTTCCTAAGTCACACCTACATTTATTACTACTTTAAAAAAATTTTATTTATAAAAAGGAAACCCTTACAAAAACCATAGGATAAAGGGGGTATAACTCCACACAATTCCCGCCACCAGAATTCCGTATCCCATCCCCTCTTCTGATAGCTTTCCTATTCTTTATCCCTCTCCGTTTTGTAAATAGTTAGTAGGCCTATCATAGTTATATTTCAAAGAGCCCATGGCTATACTAGTTTTTTTTTTTTTTCCCTAAGTGTGCTTCCTTTTTTCCTCTTTTCTCTCAGATAAGAGAAGCAATGACTGGCTTCCTCTGGTGTTTTCCAGATATGCTTCCCTTTAAGTGACAAAAACAAGATTCCTGGTGACAAATGCTTTGGGTCCTGGTGGAATTGGGATTCAGAGCCCTTTGGTTTTCTTCTGACCTTTACCCCCTGGAAGTATGGACCAAAGTTCTTTTTGAGTTTCAGAAGGTGGGAGTTCTGTCTTCTGTAATTGCACTGCTTTATTACTAGGTTATAGTGGTGTTGGGGATTGAACCTGGGACATAACAGCCTCAGGCATAAAAGTCTTTTGCTATAACCACTATACTTGCTCCCAGGCCCTCTTTTGTTAAGCATTTTTCATTTCTATTGCCATAATTTGATCAACAAAATTTCTCTTACTTTTTCAAACAGGATGTTTCTTGCTTCATGTTTTTTTCAATAATTTAATGACAACGTTTATGATTATTGTTTGACAGACATAATTGCTAGTAATGTGTGTGTGTGTGTGTGTAATTTTTTTTTGCCTCCAGAGTTATTGCCAGGGCTCTGTACCTACACTATGAGTTCACTGCTCCTGAGGCTATTTTTTTCCATTTGTTGACCTTGTTGTTTATTGTTGTTGTTGTTATTGTTGTTGGATAGGATAGAAATAGAGAGAGGAGGAGAAGACTGAGGGGGAGAAAAAGACACCTGCAGACCTGCTTCACTGCTTGTGAAGCAACTCCCCTGGAGGTGGCAAACTGGGGGCTCAAACCTGGATCCTTATGCCGGTCCTTGCGCTTTGTGTGTTTAACCTGCTGTGCTACTGCCCAGCCCCCAAGTAGTATATTTTTAAAAATCTTCTAAATGCCTGCTAATATAATATTAAAATGAGTTAAGAATGTACTGCACCCTTTGTAGAAAAAGTAGCATGTATCCTATGCACAACCTAAAAACCATAAAGTCTCATTTTAATACTTTTTGCTAAAAAGATAAATGTTTCTTTAAAATTCTTTTAAAATTATTTTTTATTGCCACCAGGCTTATTGCTGTGGCTTAGTACCTACACAAAGAATCCACTGCTCCTGGCAACTAAGAACCTCAGACATGCAAATCCAAAGCTCTGACAATTAAACTAATTCTGTGACTGCTAAAAAATTATTTTTAAAGGTAGTGATATCTTTTCCCATTTTGATGTTTCTCAAAAAATTTTCTTTTTATTGTTAGTTTTAGCTTTATTGTTTATTGCTTCTTGCTTGTATTCTCTCCCCTCTTCTCTCCTTTGCGAGTTGTAGTGATTCAGTGAATTGATACAACATAGAAACCAAGGGTAAATGCAATGTAAATGTGAAGATGTCAGCTTGCAATCTGAGAGCAAGATAAGTCAGTGAAGATTAGCACCTGGAAAAAAATCTTGACTTGTATAACTTTCACATAGATGATAATCAAATCTACTGTTTTTGTTTTTACATATTTAGTATGTACTTTCTTAGAGTATACTGTGTGAGCCAGATGTTGTACTTGGCACTAGGAGTATAACAGTGAACAAAAATATGCAAGAATTCACGTGGCCATAGGGGTTTTACATGAAATTACCTGGAAATTACCACTGGGACTTTAACTTTGCAACAGGAATTTGGGGTGCATGATAAATGAAAGAATAAGTTGCCTTATCCTTAGAGAAGATTGCTGGAGAAGCAGCTTTCATTTAAAACAGAGTGAAGTTGGGGAAATATTTTTATCATGGAGCAGAAGAAAGCTTGAGGTAGAAAGAAATGGGATAAGTGAGAAAAAAGCAGCAAAGATATAACAGGGGACAAGAGAGGACTGATAACTGAAGAAATTTATCCCTTGTGGTATGAGCAAAGATAATAGGGTCTAGTGATTTCAGAATAGCCTGGAAAACTTATTCAGCTGTCCTGTAGTGTGTGTTTGTTGGGAATCAGGCTCTCCTGAGACAGCCATGGATTGAACTTTGTAGGACATACTTGCATCTTTCTCTTTAGGAAGTTTGACCTGATTGTACTTAATCCATGGAGGGGACTGAAAATCTGAGCTTCTTTTCACAGATTTCTGGGTAGTGGTTAGAGAACTGTTCTATTTTTTCTGATGCTGGTAAGAAGTAACTTTGCAGTTGCAAGGCTTGGTTGGTTCTGTACAGCATAGTTGTACTTGCTTGGATGTGTTGCCTGAGTTTGACACTAAGCTGTACTAACAGTAACAATAACAGTCTTTGTCAGTTCTTTACTTTTACACTTAAAGCTTTTCAGGAACAACTTAAATCACTCAGTTTCAGATGTGGGCAACTATTAATAAAATGTTCTTTCTCACTTTACAACAAATGATATAAATTTAGAAATTGTGCAGTGTTCTGCATGATTTATGCAAACTCTTATTTGGTAGAATTTGATGTAGTTAAATTTAATGTAGTTAAAGTGAATTTCACTAAGAAACTACTCAGCCTAGATTAACAAAAGTGAGAACTGGTTGTGTGCCATTGATTGAAATCTGCTGTAAGAATAAATTAGATAACTGCAATGTATCTTATTAACCGGACATGTAGTTTGTTTGTTTGCATTGTTAGATTTGGAAATAAGAGAAATTCAAGTATAACAGCAGAATACAGCAAATTTTCTTTAAAATTAAAGAAAGCTTCTTCTTTTTTTATTCTTTTTTGTTTTAACCAGAGCACTGCTCAGCTCTGGTTTATGATCCTGCAGGAGATTGAACCTGGGACTTTGGAGCCTCAGGCATGAGAGTCTGTTTGCATAACCATTATGCTATCTACCCCTGCCCCAAAAAAGCTTCTTAAAGCATAACATTGTAGACTTCAGGAGCTTTCCTTCTTATGCAAATGATCTATAAAATTACTTGAGAATAAGATTTTATTCAAAACATTTCAAAAAATCTTTGGTAGGTTAGGCTTAGGGTTATTTATGTTGCAAATTTGTTTTTATAAATCTATGTAATTTATGTTGCAAAATAGTAAATTTGGTAATAGTTTGAAGTAGAAGAAAATTGTATGCTAACTATGAAACAAGAATTTTGCATAATTATAGCATATCATGTTAACTAGTAATTAAAACCCCTGTGCCTTCTTAATATTTGTTATGATTAAATCCTTTATACTTTTTAATATAAAATATTTAATTTGATTTCATTTGTCTTTGGATAGAGATAAGTTGAAAGTTGAGGGAGAGTTAGAAAGAGAAACATCTGTAGCACTGCTTCACCACTTTTGAAACTTCTCCCCTACAGGTGGGGACCAGAGACTTGAACCTTGATCCTTGAGCACTGTAACATTTGCATTCAATCAGATATGCCATCACTTGGCTTCTTTTAAGAAATTAGATTATTTTGTATTTAATGAGTTTATTTCATGTGTGTTTGAATTATAAGTCTGAAAGTAACCGTAGAGCCTATGAAACCAGGTAGATGGAACCTATGATAATAGGTAATTGAGACTACATCAAAAGGATGCCTTTAACAGATGGGTTGTGATGCATTTTTATATGTATCCTCTATTTATAGTTATTAGGTATGCATAGCAAGATGAATATTGAGAAGCAGTTATGATAAATGGTGATGTTTTCCTTTTTCTCTTTTTGTATTGCATTTATTGACTTAACCTGACATTTAGGTGGTTTGAACGGTATCCACTTTTCTAAAACTAAATTTTTATCATATGTAAAAACTGCATAGCAAGTCAGTTATCTCAGACACTTGTGGTTATCTTTCAATTTAGTTTTACTGATGTAGATTCTAACTATTCATAGGAATATTTTAAAGATTTTTATTTGGTGGCAGCTCATATCATTTAAAATTTCTACACCAAAATTATTTCTACTATACTATGTAGTATGAAATTCTGGTAACTCAGGTCGTTAGTGATATTGCAATGTTTTCAGAGCTGCTTCCTGAATAATTTTGTCTTTGACTATTTTTTTCTCTTAATTTGCCATTTTACAAAGGAAAGGTTATGGGAACATTAGTTCTTTTTAGGTTTTGTAACTTACCTGGTTTTTAGGTGCATATGGATTAACCTTTGATTCAAAAATATAAATTGTTCACATTCAGTGGCTTCAAGGTGTATGAACTCTAAACTGCAGAAAAGTGTCTGCTATTTAACCTTTCTTCAAGATTATTTTACTTCATCTATTTATTTTATGCTTAGTCTGTCTAATTTCTGTCCTTGGATATGTAGTTTGGCTGCTAGAAAATAATGATCTTAGAACATATTTTACTTTTTGCACAATTAACCTTCATATGAATTTAATTTAATTTTTTTATCTTTATTTGTTGGCTAGAGACAGTCAGAAATTCAGAGGGAAGCGGGTAGTAGAGAGGGAGAAAGACAGATACCTGCATCACTGCTTCACCACTTGTGAAGCTTTCCCCCTGCAGGTGGGGACCAGGGCCTGGAACCTCGGTCCTTGCACACTGTAACATGTGCGTTCAACCAGGTGTGCCACCACCTGGCCCCATGAATTGAATTTTAATCTTACCTATTTTTATTCATTTTGAGAAGCTATTTTGATTATTTTTCTAATGATTTTCCTGTAAAACTGTTGAGAACATTAACCAGTACTTCATGCTTTGTTTTTCAGATAAATTCCTATATGGTACAATTCTTTAAAAATTCAGAGCTGCACATACAGAACACCAATTAATGAGAGGAACCTTGGATATCATCTTTTCCCTGTTTGTTTTATAGATGAAGAAATTAAGGCTCACAGAGGTCAGCTATAAGTAGCTGACCTAAAATCTATGTCTAGAAATTGTGTTTTCTAACAGTTGGCCCAGCTTTTTAAATTTAAAAACCAGGTGAAATTAATATAACGTAAACTTAAAACATTTTAAAGGGAACTGCCTATTGACATTAGCATAGTCACAGTGTTACTCAGTTACCATCTCTAATGCCAAAACATTTTCATAGCCCCCAAAGGAGCCCCAAATCCATTTTTCTTATCACTTGGCAACCACAATTTGCATATTATGTGTGAATTAATTGATTCTGTATGGTTTATATACATGGAATCATGTAATATTTGATCTTTTTTGCTTAGCTTCTTTCATGTAACATAATGAATCCAAGTAAATAAGTACTCATTTCCACTTATGACCATTTAATACTCCATTGTATGTTTATACTATAGTTTATTCATTTGTACACTGATAGACATTTGGATTATTTCCACTTTTAAACTGTTAAGAACATATATGTGCATATTTTAATATAAAGTCTCAGTTCTTTTGATTTTCTGCCTAGGAGTTGAATTTCTGGGTCACTAAGACTTCTGGTTTAATGTTTTGAGGAACCACTAGGATATTTTATTCAACAATTATATCATTTAATATATTTCAGTGCTTTTTGTTTGTTATCTTTGGTTATTTTTGCTCTATTCCACTATGATAATTACGCGGACATGACAGTGAACCAAAGATCAGAACTTTTTTTTTGGTTGTTGTTGTTAAAGGTATGAACTTATTTTTTGTGTGATAGGTTTTTTTTTTTTTTAACCATTTTTATTTTTCACAGTGGTTTATTAACCTAGTGAATATGAACTTTGCTTGTTATTTTCATTGAAGCTGCAGTAAAATTGCACTTTTTTAGACTGTTGGTATTTTCCCTCACTATATTTATGTTCCTTAGAAACTATGAGAATGGTTTTGTAGGTCTAAGTAAATGTCAGTATATATATATTGTAGAAAATAAAATTAAAACAATCAAAAAGAAATATCAGCAAAACTAATGATCTTGGGTACTTTCAAGGAATTATATGTAGGCTTTAATAGACTAGAGATCAGATTTCTTCTGCTTTTGCTATAGGTATAAATTGATGGGACTTGGTAATTGAGTTTCCTTAAATTTGAGGACATCCTGTTACTAGAACATATTAGAAAAATCACATTTGTCAAATATTTTCTATATTTAATAAATGGATATTATAGACAATGTAAATTGATGGTTTAAGATAGGTTAAATTATGATTAAGTCTCATGTTTTTGAGGTGATCCTAGTTTTGATTTAGCTTAAAGAGTAATTCATGATTCCCTCTCATTTATTTTTCAATGATAAAATGGATCTCATTCTGTTTGTTAAAGAAGGAAAGAAAATTGGACAGGGGAGACAGCATAAGGGTTATTATGGTAAGAAATTTTCATTTTGAGACTCCAAAGTCTGCAACATCATAAACCAGAGCAGTGTTCTGGTACAAGAAGGAGAAAGAAGGAGGGAGATCTACCCCAAGGACTCCATAACACCCAACCAAAAAGATGTGTGTACTCCTATGTTCATAGCAGCACAATTCATAATAGCTAAAACCTGGAAGCAGCCCAGGTGCCCAACAACAGATGAGTAGCTGAGAAAGCTGTGGTATATATAAACAATGGAATACTATGCAGCTACTAAGAACATTTTTTCATGTTTGTTGGCATTTTGGATTTCTTCTATGATGAGTACTCTGTTCATGTCCTCTTCCCATTATTGGATGGGGTCATTTGCTTTCTTCTTGTTGAGATTGGCAAGCTATTTATATATTTTGGTTATTAGCCTCTTGTCTGATGTATGGTATGTGAAGATCTTCTCTTATTCTGTGAGTCTCTTTGTTTGGGTATTGGTTTCTTTTTTTTAAAAAAAAAAATTTTTATTTATTGGATAGAGGCAGAGAAATCGAGAAGGAGGAGATAGAGAGAGACAGACACCTGCAGCCCTGCTTCACCACTCGTGAAGCTTTCCCCTGCAGGTAGGGACTGGGGAATTGAACTCAGGTCCTTGCGCACTGTAGTGTGTGCGCTTAACCAGGTGCGCCAACGCCTAATCCTGGGTAGTGGTTTCTTTTGCTGTGCAGAAGCTTTTTAATTTGATTTAGTCCCATAGGTTTATGCTTGCCTTAGTCTTCTTTGTAATTGTATTCATGTCATTGAAGATGCCTTTAAATTTTAGATGGAAAAGAGTGCTGCCAATACTTTCCTCTGTGTATCTGATAGTTTCTGGTCTAACATCTAAGTCCTTAATCCACTTGGAATTTACTTTTGTGTTTGGTGAAATATAATGGTTCAATTTCATTGTTCTGCATGTTCAACCCAGTTTTTCCAACACCATTTGTTGAAGAGACTCTGCTTTCCCCATTTAATAGCCTGGGCACCTTTGTCAAAGATTAGATGTCCATAGGTGTGGGGGCTTACTTCTGGGCTCTCAATTCTGTTCCATTGTTCAGTGTGTCTATTTAAGTTTCAGTACCAAGCAGTTTTGATTACAGTGGCCCTATAATACAATTTGAGATCGGGAGTGTGATGTCTCCAGGTCTGTTCCTTCTTCTCAAGATTGTTTTGGAAATTCTAGGTCTTTCCTGTAGCATTTGTTTGATTCTCCTAAAAACTGTGGTTGGGATCTTGATGGGGATAATATTAAATATGTAGATGGCTCTGGGTAGTATATTCATTTTTATGATGCTAATTCTTCCAACCCATGAACATGGAATATCTTTCCACATCTTTGTGTCTTTTTCAATTTCCTTGAGTAATTTCATAATATTCAGTATATAAGTTTTTCAATTCTTTGGTCAGGTTTATTCCTAGATATTTTATTGTTTTTGTTGCTATAGTAAAAGGAATTGATTTCTGGATTTTTTTTTTCTTACAACTTACTGTTTGCATAAAGGAATGCCACTGTCTTTTGTATGTTAATTTTGTGGCCTGACACCTTACTATATTGCTTGATAATTTTCAAAAGCTTCCTGCTAGATTCTCTTAAGTTTTTTCTATCTACTATCATAATTCTCTATAAATAGGGAGAGTTTGACTTCTTCTTTTCCAATCTATATCCCTTTAATTCCTTGCTCCTGCCTGATTGCTATGGCAAGAACTTCCAACACTATGTTGAATAATAATGGTGATAGTTGGCAGCCCAATCTATTAGCTGATCTGAGGGGAAATGCTTCTAGTTTTCCGTCACTGAGTATCATGTTGGCTGTAGGTTTGCTATCTATGGACTACACTATCTTGGGGAATTTTTCATCTGTTCCCATTTTTTGTAGTGTTTTGATCGTAAAGGGACATTGGATTTTGTCAAAGGCTATCTCTCTGAGTCTACTGATATAACCATGTGGTTTTTGATCTTGCATTTATTGATATGGTGGATCATGTTGATTGACTTATGTATATTAAACCAACCTTGCATCCCTGGGATAAATTCCACTTGGTCATGATGAAAAATCTTTTCATTATACTGCTGTATCTGGTTGGCTAGAATTTTGTTCAGTATTTTAGCATCTATGTTCATCAGAGATATCACTCTGTAGTTTTATTTTTTTGTTGTCATTTGCCTGTCTGATTTTGTTATCAGAGTCATATTGGCTTCATAGAAGCCGAAAGGGAGTGTTCCTGTGTCTTCAATCTTTTGGTAGAGTTTTAAAAATAGAGGTATTAAACCTTCCTCGGGGGCGGGGCAGGCAGTAGTGCAGTGGGTTAAGCACACATGGCACAAAGCACAAGGAGCAGAGTAAGGATCCCAGTTTGAGCCCCCCAGATCCTACCTGGAGCCCCCCAAATCCCACCTATAGGGGAGTCGTCTCATAAGTGGTGAAGCAGGTCTGCAGGTGTCTGTCTTTCTCTTTCCTTCTCTGTCTTCCTGTCCTCTCTCGATTTCTCTCTGTCTTATCTAATAACAATGACAGCAACAACAATTATAACAACAATGATATATAGCAAGGGCAAAGAAAGGGGAATAGCCTCCACAAGCAGTGGACTTGAGTCCCAGCAATAACCCTCGAGGCATAAATAAATAAATAAATAAATAAATAAATAAAAAACCATCTGGTCCAGGGTTTATTCTTGAGAAGGTTTTTGGTTTTTGTTTTTTTTAAATTTTTAAAAATATTTATTTATTCATTCCCTTTTGTTGTCTTTTTTTTTTTTTTTAATGTTTTAGTCATTGTTGACTAGGAGAGAGAGAAATGGAGAAAGGAGGGGAAGACAAAGGGGGAGAGAAAGACACCTGCAGACCTGCTTCACCACTTGTGAAGTGACTCCCCTGCAGGTGGGGAGCTGGGGGCTCAAACTGGGATCCTCACGCTGGTTCTTGAGCTTTGCGCAACGTGCATTTAACTCGCGCTACTGCCCGACTCTCTGGGAAGGTTTTTTGAAGCTGTTTCAGTTTCTTTGGCTGTCATTATCTGTTCATATTTTCTAGTTCCTCTTTATTTAATTTTGGAAGTTTGTATGTATCTAGGAACTCATCCATTTCTTCCAAGTTCTCTAGCTTGGTGGCATATAGTTGTTCATAGTAGCCTCTCATGATATGTTGAGATTTTGTGGTTTCTGTTATGTCCTCTTTCATTTATAATACTGTTTATTCGGGTCTTCTCCCTTTTTTGTTTTTCTGAGTGTGGCTAAAGGTTTGTCAATTTTTTTTACACTTTTGAAGAACTAACGTTTACTTTGCTCATGTTTGTATGGTTTTCTTACCTATTTTTTTTAAAAAATACTTTATTTATTTATTAATGAGAAAGATAGGAGGAGAGAGAAGGAACCAGACATCATACTGGTACATGTGCTGCCGGGTATTGAACTCAGGACCTCAAGCTTCACTGCGCCGCCTCCCAGACCACGGTTTTCTTATTTACACTGTTATTTATTTCTCCCCTAACTTTATTTATTACAGTCCTTCTGGATGCTTTAGTGTTTCTTTGTTGTTGTTCTTCTAAGTCTTTAAGGTGTACAATCAGTTTGTTCATTTGAGCTTTTTCTTGTTTCCTAATGCATGCTTGTATAACTATGAACTTCCCTCTCAGTACTACCTTAGTTGTGTCCCAAATATTTTGATAGTTCGTGTCTTGATTTTCATTAAACTATCGAAACATTTTGATTTCTTCCTTAATTTCCTCTTTGACCCAGTAGTTGTTAAGTACTGTACTGTTGAGTTTCCACACTTCGGGACTTTTAATAGGTTTTTTTTTTTTTTTTGGTTTATTGTTAAGTGTTAGTTTAATTCCACTCTGGTCTGAGAATATGCTTGGGATGATTTCAATGCTCTTGAATTTGCTGGTGCTGTCTTTGTGGCCTAACATATGGTCTTGAGAATGATGCATGTAGACTTGAATAGAATGTATATTTTAGTTTCTTTGGGTGAATGACACTAAAAATATCTTAGTAGTTGTAGTTTATCTGTCTCTTCATTTAGCTCCCTTATTTCTTTATTGATTTTTCTGCCTGAATGGTCTGTCAAGTTGAGAGAGTGGGATGTCAACCTTCCCTACTATTATTATGGTGCTCTTAATATGTTGCTGTCGCTCTTTCAGTAGATGTTTGATGTATTTAGATGGTTTCTCATTGGGTGCATCGATGCTAATAATTGTTAAGTCCTCTTGGTTGATTGATCCTCTGAGCATTAAGTAATGTCTATCCCTATCTTTTAACATTTTATTTATTTTAAGGTCTGTTCTGTCAGATATGAGAATAGCTGTTCCTGTCCTTTTTTGTGGCCCATTGGTTTGTATGATAATTTTCCATCCTTTCACTTTGAGTCTGTGTTTGTCTTGTTGAGTTAGATGGGATTCCTGTAGACAGCATATGGTTGTATTATGTTTTCTGATCCATCTTCCTACTCTGTGTGTTTTAATAGGTGAATTCAGGCCATTGACATTTATTGATATTATAGATTGAAGATTATTTTAATGCCATTATTCTAAAATTTTAAAGAGTTCTGATATATGGCATGTTTATGATGATGTGATTGTTTACAGGAAACCTTTCAGAACTTCTTTCAGGGAAGGCTTGGTAATAGTTGATTTCCTTCAATTGTTGCTTATCTGAGAAGGTTTTGATGCCTCCATCTAGTCTG
The DNA here is from genome assembly GCF_950295315.1 of Erinaceus europaeus. Classification (NCBI taxonomy): domain Eukaryota; kingdom Metazoa; phylum Chordata; class Mammalia; order Eulipotyphla; family Erinaceidae; genus Erinaceus; species Erinaceus europaeus. The sequence goes on from NC_080169.1 coordinate 34,813,441, forward strand.
AATGACAGTCTAGTAGGATACGGTAGTTTTGGTTGAAAGCCTTTCACATTGAGAGCTCAATAGATATTTGCCATTCTCTTCTGGCCTGTACTGTTTGTGTGGAGAAATCTGCTGCTAATCTTATGATCTTATGTAAATAACTCTGTTTTTCTCTTGCAGCCTCAGGATCCTTTTTTTTTTTTCCTCCAAGGTTATTGCTGTAGCTTGTTTCCTGCACCATGAATCCGCTTCTCCTGGAGGCTATTAATTTTCCCTTTTGTTGCCCTACTTTTTAAAAAATTGTTGTTGTAGTTAATATTATTGTTGTTGCAATAATATTATATCTATTGCTGGATAGAACAGAAATAAATGGAGAGAGGAGGAGAAGACAGACAGGGGGAGAGAAAGATAGATACCTGCAGACCTGCTTCACCACTTGTGAAGAAACCCCCATGCGGGTGGGGAGCCAGGGGCTTGAACCGGGATTCTTGTGCTGGACCTTGTGCTTTGTGCCATGTGTGCTTAACCTGCTGCGCTACTGCCCGACCCCACAGAATTCTTTATCCTTATTCATTTTCATTCTAAATAAGATGTGTTTTTGTGCTTTTATGTCTAGGTTAATTCTTTTTGGGACCCTCTGGGCTTCTTGAACCTTTATGTCTTTTATGTTATCTAGACTAGAGAAGTTCTTATCTATTATGTTCTGTAGAATGCTTTCTTCCTCTCTCTTTCTCTGGTAAGTGTATAATGGGTATATTATTTCTTTTTAAGTCATCCCACATGTCTCTGTTGTTTTCAGTATCTCCTAATCTCTTTTTGAGATCTCTTACTTTCAGAGTCTTATTTGTTGTTTCCCAGTTTCTGATGATATTTCTTTCAATTTCTTCTTTTTTAAATTTTTTTAAAATTTATTTTCCCTTTTGTTGCCCTTGTTGTTTTTCATTTTTGTTGTTATTATTGTTGCTGTTATTGATGTCATAATTATTGGATAGGACAGAGAGAAATGGAGAGAGGAGGGGAAGACAGAGAGAGGGAGAGAAAGATAGACACCTGCAGGCCTGCTTCACCGCCTGTGAAGTGACTCCCATTTCAGGTAGGGAGATGGGGCCTCTAACCAGGATCCTTACACCAGTCATTGTGCTTTGTACCACATGTGCTTAACTGCTGTGCTACTGCCCAAGTTCCCATTTCTTTCAGTTTCTTTCCTTACTCCTGTGACTAATGTCTCAGTTAGTGTTTGGAAGTTGTCCTCATTCTTATGTGCTTCTACCTTTGGGGGCTCTTTGCTGGGCCTTTGTCCTGGTTCATTTCTCCTATGTTTCTTCTTGATTTAGCCATTGTATATAGTGTGTTATGAGGTCCCTCTATCTGTACTTTTCATTCCACAGATCACTCTAGCCTGTATTGACTTGTGTCTAAGTAAGGGACTTAGAGTTCACAGTTGTGGAAATTAACAGTTGTTTCAATGTTATCTCAACCCCCCAACCCCCTGAGTTGAAGCACCGTGGCTGTTAAAGCCTCTTTTGTTTTTCTGCCCTGCTAGGCTATGGTAGACTGAGGCTATGAGACTGGTAGACTTTTTTTTTTTACCTGTAAGTAGTCTTTTTAGCTTATTCACTCACTTCTGACAAAGAGATAAAGCAAGGTGGGGGAGAGTTAGCACGGTGGTTATTCAAAGACATTTCCACACCCCATGGATCAAAGCTCTGGGCTCAATTTAGCTTCTGCCGGCAGCCAGAGCCAAACTGGGCAGCGCTGCTTGACCCTGTGAGTGTCTTAACAATTCCCGTTTGTAGTTTGTGAGTTCTGAGGCAATTATTTATCATTTTCTCATTGGGAAAACAATGTGGAAAGGCTCCCACTATACAGTCCCTCCTCTAGACCACTAGGGTGTCGATATTCTGAGTTTCCTGGTTAGTTCTCTGCCCCCCTGCTGCATGTCAACACAGGGCCTCCCCACTGTTGCTCCAGCCTTGGGGAGATAGTAGCAATGGAAACTCACAGTTGCATATGGTGAGCCTTAGGGGAATCTTTTTTTTTTTTTTTTGCTTTCAGCAGTCTTTTTAAGTTGGTAAAATAGACTGTAGGTGGCTCCTCAACTAGCAAACTGCCAGACTGTTACCAGCCACTTGGGAATAGATATGGGCTTTAGCCCCAGGAATCTCTCCTTAGGCTTCTCTCTGTCCAGGAGTTACATGAGTTTTCACTTACTGGTGACTTGGTGGGTTCCCAAAGTAGACCTAGTCTCATTTTGTTACATTCTCAGGTGATCTTATTTGATATTCCTAGTCGTCCAGGGAGATGAGAGGAGAGAAATGCAGCTGCTGCTACTCTGTAGCCCTGCCTTTGGAAATCTAGCTTCTTCTGTATTTCAATGTATGTGGAAGACCTAGGTAAAAATACAAAACGAAAGTAGCACCAAAGCTAGTGAACTCTATTTTTTTTGTGCATTTATCTAAATTGTTTATATAAAGTTTATCTCATTCAAGCTTTTAATTGTAAAGAACAGAAGTATTCCAGTTGCTTCACATAGAGTATAGAGAAGTTAAAAAGCAAGATTCTCTTTCATCTTGGAACCACAGAGTCTCTCATCTTTCCTTTCTAGTGTTATCTGCTTCAATTTTAGTTTTTCTTGCTTACTAGGTTATGTGTCCCCTCAGAGAATACGACTTTTCAGACTCAATGTTCACCACTAACTGGTAACAATTTATAAATTTCCAAGTTTATGAGAGAACCTAGCTTACATCACTGATAAAATCAGCTCTCATTGTGTGGTAGATGATATAGACTTGGTTGGAGTTGGATGATTTGAAATATATAAAAATATAGAAATAATCATACTGGCTAGAATCCTAGCCTTATAAACATGAAGTTCTCTGTTTGATCTCAGGTATTGCATGTGCCAGAGTTATACTTTGTTGTTTTCTCCCACTACTTTAATAAATATTTAAGATAACTTGAGGGTCAAAGAAAAGATCCATTTTTAAAAATTAATGATTTTAATATTAATTTACATAATTACAAGATAACAACAGTATAACTCTGTTCTCATCACCAGACTTCTGTATCCCTATTCCTTCCATTGGAAGTAGTTCTCCCAAGGTTACAGATAAGGGTTAACTATTATTTCTAGAACTATATGTCTATATTTGTATATATTTTTCTAATTTTTTTCATGATCCCATCTTCTTTCCAAGTCACACATACACCTATTACTATATTCAAATGTCCTTTTTCTTTTTCCTTTTCTCTCTCTGAGTCCTGATGGATTTCGAGTTTAGAGCCTACTGGTCATCTTCCTTTGTCATTTCTCCTACACTGGGAATATGGACCAAAATTCTTTTGGGTGTAGAAGGTGGGAGTTCTGGCTTCTGTAATTGCTTCTCTGCTGGTCAGTCCATACCTCCAGCTTATTTCTGTCTTTCTCTAGTGGTGTGGGGCTCTGGAGAGGTGAAGTTCTGGAACACATTAGTGAGGTCATCTGCCCAGGAAAGTCAGGATAGAATCATAGTAGCATCTACAATTTGGTGGTTGAAAGGCAGTAAGATATAAAATGGGACAAATTATTAATGAAGTTGAGTCTAAAAGTAGCAATAGAGCAGATGAGAATGGGGATTGTAGAGTGGAAAGAAGTATGGAAGTCTATTTTAGGTATGTTCCTAGTTGGCCTGTGACTATCATAGTTTTGCTTGAGTTTGATAGCTAACATGGGGTTTGGCAAAAATACTATTTCAGAAGATTGTGTCAGAGTTGAGAAAAGGGCTAGAAAGCTGGATTAGGGCAGAGTGTAGCTCCCATTCTTGAAAATCTATAAATAAAATTAACTTTTTATTCCATTCACCTGACCTGGGCCCCATATATATTCATATTTAGCACAAAATCCTGTGTAATCTCTGCATCCCTGTTAGTCTGAAGTTACAGTTTATGGTCACAGCTGGGAACATTCTATGCTGTACTCATTTCAGGACCAGTTTCCTTAAGTGGCAAGATAGGATGACCTAGCCTCCCTTTGTTAAGTGGGGCAGTCCCTACTTTATAGTGAGGGCAAGGAAAAGAACAATTTTGTATTCTATCTTCCATCCTCCTATAATGTTCACATTCACAGAACTTCACAAGATATATCTAGAAATATGCTTAAATTTGTTATATATGCATGTATTCTTCAGTGCTATCATTTGTTTTCTTTAGTGCTGAATTACAATTATATGGTGTACCTTAGGGCTTGAACTAGGGTTGCACATGACAATGGTTATAGATGAGAGAATGGAATAGACACTGGGATCTGCCTTTCATAATATATAACAATTACTAGTTTCATATGCATTTTTGCTTACTAAGCTCCTTAAGATTTGATTTGGCAAATATTGTATAGGTATTAGCATGGCATTAATCTGTAGTTCATGCATTTGTTTACTTCATTAATAATTTCTTTAGTATAAAATTCTCAAGTGCTATATGATTTTAGAAAACATTTTGTTTAGTTTATGTACTGTAATTCTCTCTCTTTTTACCTCAAGGGTTATTGTAGCTTGGTGCCTGTACTACAAATACACTGCACCTGGTGACCATTTTTTAAATTTTTTTTGGGGGGAGGGGATGTAGGACAGAGAAATTGAGAGGGGAGAGGGAGATAGAGAAGGAGAGAGAAAGAGACCTTCAAACCTGCTCACTGCTTGTGAAGTGACCCACCTGTAGGTGGGGAGTGAGGGGGTGGGGGAGTGGGGGTTTTGCTGCTTGAACCAGGATCCTTTCGTGGGTCCTAGTGTTTTGTACTATGTGTGTTTAACCTGGTGTGCCACCACTATAATTCTTTTTTTTTTTTTTAACCAGAGCACTGCTCAGCTCTGGCTTATGGTGGTGTGGGGGATTGAACCTGGGACTTTGGAGCCTCAGGCATGACAGTCTCTTTGCATAACCATTATGCTATCTCCCCCACACCACTATAATTCTTAATAATAGTTTTTATGTTTCACTGTTTTGAATGAGTACTTAGTGTATTATGGAGACTTCTAAATTAATCATGAATTCATATATTCCAGAGAATCTTCAAATTACTGGAATTCTTTGCTTTGGGGAGATATTCTTAAATATGGTATATTCCCTTCCCATGAAGAACTTTATGTTTTGGAAACTGAACATTCTAGGAATTATTAGTCATCTGACTCTCTCTTAGTACCTTTCGATCCTTTACTTCTTATTCTTATAGTCATTACATAGATCACCACATACTATCCTTATGAGGTCAAGCACCTGGCATATATACAAATTCCTATTTACTTTTACTTTCTTAATCAGTGCTAGCTACTCTGTCAGTTACTTTCTTAATCAGTGCTAGCTACTCTGTCAGTATTGCTCTCAGTCAGGTTAACAGCTATGTTCTAGTTGTTAAATGTTCTGGGCATTTGCTGACTTGCTGAGCTTTTGAGGATCAACTTGATTCTCATTTTTATTAAATAATTAATTATTTATTTAAAAGGACACATTAACAAAACCTTAGGATAGGAGGGGTACAAATCCACTGGATCTCTATATCCCATCCCCTCCCCTGATAGCTTTCCCATTCTTTATCCATCTGGAGTATGGGCCCAAGGTCATTGTGGGTTGCAGGAGGTGGAAGGTCTGGCTTCTGTAATTGCTTCCCTGCTGAACATGGGCGTTGATTGGTCGATCTGTACTCCCAGTCTGCCTTTCTCTTTCCCTAGTAGGGTGTGTCTCTGGGGAAGCGGAGCTCCAGGACACACTGATGGGGTCCTCTGTCCAGGGAAGTCTGGTCGGCATCCTGCTGGCATCTGGAACCTGGTGGCTGAAAAGAGAGTTAACATACAAAGCCAAACAAATTGTTGAACAGTTATGGACCTAAAGGCTGGAATAGTGCAGATGAAGTGTTAGTGGGTACTCACTGCAGACTATTGTGTACTTTTGCTTTCAGGTATATATTTTTCCCTAGTTTATGGATACGTGTGGACATATGCTCTATCTCAGGGGACCTGGTCTATATCTAGGTTTTGGGACTTTGTTAGGAAGTGAACCACCTGGAATGGAATTAGAGAATACTATGAAAGGAAAGATCTCACCTGACTAATGAAGCTGAAGGGTTGTTATTCCACACCTGAAGTCTCTGGACACAGTCTGAAGTGAAGCATGCTGAGGTGGCACTCCTTGCCTTGATTAGGTGGTGATTGGCGGATGCAGTATTATTTTATACGAATTGAGAGCAGCATGCAGGAAAGTGGGCCCCACCCTAAGGTTCCAGGACTGGGGGAAATATAGGCTCTATAATGGAAATGTGAGAGTCCTGCTGTCTTAGGGCTCAAGAAGACAATGGATGGTTATGGTTATCATCACATAATTTGGTAACTGGGTTAACTTTGAAAGGTCCCTTTGTTAGAATTTGCTGTACAATACCCACCATCTTGTATATAGCTGTGCCACCAGTTGCTTCTGTTCTCCGTGGTCTAGGCTTTTGAGACAATCAACATATCAAAGACTCAGCCTATGAATTAAAACATACAATCAACTTTTCCCCTCTCATATTAATTAAATAGTGATTTATATGACTACAATTTAATAGGAGTGTACATAGACACTATTCCCACCACCAAAAGATTGTGTCCCATCCCACCCCCTGAAGCCCACCCCCCTACCCCCCACCAGCCAGGGAAACCGAATGTCCACCTTCCCCCTCACCACAGGGTTTTGACTTTGGTGCCCTCCTTTAGCTTCAGTCAAATCCTCCCACGCAGTGCCTTTTTATGGGTGAGTTTAAGCCATTGGCATTTACTGATATTATGGATTTAATGTGTAATAGTGCCATTATTCAACAGTTTTTTAAATTTTTTCTGATATATTTCAAGTATTATAGTGATGTTCCTGTTTATAAGAGTTCCTTTAGAACCTCTTTCAGGGCAGGCTTGAAGATGGTTGCTTACTTTAACTGTTGTCTGTCTAAGAAGTTACGGGCTGGGCTAGCTTCACGGGTGGTAGAGAGACGACCAGGGACTCAAGGCTGAACTGGGAAGCAGTATCTCATTTATTAATCAGATACATCGCCTTTTATGCATCTCTTCACCTGAAGTGGCAAGGGAAAGGAAATGACTAGGAGAGGGGGTGGAGCAAAAAAAGAGTGCAATCAGAACATAGAAAGCTTCCATCTAACCAGTGGGGATTAAACCAATACCCTGCAGGCAGAGCGGGACCCAGGTAAAACAGTGGTTATGTAAATAGACCACACTGTAAGTAATACAAGTGAACCTAATGTGATGATCAAAAAAGAAGGTCTTATAAGCAGAATTTAGAAGCATACCAACATTTTCCCCTTTCTTTTTTAACTAATGGCCATAGTATCAGGAGTGTGGGGTGAACAGAAACCTATATCGTACAGGCATTTAAAAAAAAAAAAAAAACAACTGGCACAAACATGGAGGAACAAGTAAGCCAGCAACAAGAACCAGTGTGATGCCAAGGGAAGGCCTGAGGGGGGCATTTCTTGCCTCTGTGGGCAAGGCTTTATCAAGCTTAAGGACATTTCCTGCCTCTGTGGGCTTCCCTTGCCTCGACAGGTGTTTCCTGCCTCTGTGGGCATAACCTATTAAGGAGGGTTTTTTTTCCTGTCTCTGGGAACAGAGCCTGCAGGTGAGGGGGCGTGGCCTATACAGTCCTCAAGGCTGCTGGCTGCAAATTCCATGGACTGCTGCGGTCAGTCTTTGACAAACCCAGCAATATAAAGAGAAACTGCTGTAAAGTTGTGTAAAGTGTCCAAGAGTTGTTCCAGTAAGTCCGATAGAAGTGTCAGTCCAAAGCAGATGACCACGGAAGAAATGCCAGGGGATGAAATGCTGCACGTCTGTCTCAATGGGGAAGGTCAACCACTGTAATTCCACTTTTCTGTAGAGAGTGAGCTTTGGAGTCTGTGAATCAGTTTCTTCAGGTCGTGCCAGGTCACATCATTGGTGTGGGGGTGGGGCTGCTGTAGTTGTGCCCTCTTGTGGGCAATGTCAGAGAACAGGGGTCCAAATGGATTTCCGGGGATTTCACTTGAGCAGATGCTTTTTCAAGTGAAGACTTGACAGCTGTAATTCACTTACTTGTGAAACAAAACTTTTTAAGGTTGTTTAAACAGCATAAGCTCAGTAGAAGAACCATGGTTAGAAGCCTCAAGCATGAGAATCATTAGCATAATCATTGTGTTATCTACCCCGCCCATATTCATACAGTTTTCAGGATTAAGTGTTTCCAAGACGTAAAAAATCAAAAGAGAAAAAACAACAATTTTTTGGACTGTTTCTGGATGTCTCTAGAAATCATGGCTGCATCCAGCATTTTTTTTAAGTCAATTAAATTAAAGCAAAATGGGTCATACAAAAATTCAGTCATTAAAATCACTTTCTTACGAAACGCAACTGAAAGAAGAAAGCAAACTTTAGATATTCAAAGAGAACAGTGAGGGGGGAATTGAGAGAAAAGCGGTACGTAGTTTTTGTTTTTTTTCACCTTGAACCAGATTATTTAGATCTCACCATGTAGTATCATGAGTCCCCAGAGGGCGTCCTAGTCCAAAAAGCTCCTCGAAATTCCATTTAGGGTGTTTCTGATGGTTCCTGCTGGATTGCTGCAGGCACCCATTTTTAAAAACATCTTCCCATCGAAGAAAGAATCTAATCAGGAGGGTAGAACTAACCATGTGTCTCTTTTCTTGGGGTCTGCCAGGGTACTGGAGAATGCTCTTCAAGTTAGAGTAGTCCTTCTCTGTGGGAAACATGGAAGAGGAAGTCCAGAAAGTCCAAAGGGAAATCTCCATGCATCTTCCAAGCTCTATGATCATGGTCATAAGGAACCAAAGTGTGGCCCAGAGCAAAATGTAGTCCTTTTCCTCAGGAAACATGGGAGAGGGACTTCAGAAAGTCCCAGAAGAAATCTCCGTGCAGCTCCTAAGCTCTACAATCATGGTCATAAGGAACCAAAGTTCCCGGTCAGGGAACCAAAGTGTAGCCCAGAGCAAAATGTTCCAGAGACAGAGAAACTGTCTCATGCAAAAAGAGTAGAAGCTTTGGGAAACCTCTTCATAAGTAGAAAGGCAAGCCATGACAGATGGGTAGCCAAGCGGCTTATCTGGTCTTCTTAGGTCTGCTGCTTGTGTGTCCCTGTTCCGGGCGACATATCCCTGGCTGGGCTAGCTTCATGGGTGGTAGAGAGACGACCGGGGACTCAAGGCTGAGCTGGGAAGTAGTATCTTGTTTATTAATCAGATACATCGCCTTTTATGCATCTCTTCACCGGAAGTGGCAAAGGAAAGGAAATGACTAGGAGAGGAGCAAAAAATGAGTGCAAATAACATAGAAAGCTTCCATCTAATCAGTGGGGATTAAACCAATACCCTGCAGGCAGAGCGGGACCCAGGTAAAACAGTGATTATGTAAATACACCACACTGTAAGTAATACAAGCAAACCTAATGTGATGATCAAAACAGAAGGTCTTATAAGCAGAATTTAGAAGCATACCAACAAAGAAGGTTTTGATCCCTCCATCTAGTTTGAATGAAAGTCTAGCAGGATATATTATCCTTGATTGAAAACCCTTTTTCATTCAGGGATCGATAGATATCTTGCCATTCTCTCCTGGCTTTTAGAGTTTGAGTGGAGAAGTCTGCTGATAGTCTTATGGGCTTTCCCCTGTATGTTACTTTTTGTTTTTCTCTTGCAGCCTTTAGGATCCTTTCTTTATCCTTACTTCTTTTGCTTATAACTATGATGTGTCTTGGTGTCTTCAGGTCTGGGTTATTCTGTTTGGGACGCTCTGGGCCTTTTGAATCTTAATGTCCTTTCTGTTGTTCAAGTCTTGGGAAGTTTTCTTCTATAATTTCATCTAGAATATTTACTTCCCCTTCCTCTCTTTTTTCCTCTGGTAGGCCAATTATATGAGTTCCTTCTTTTAAGATCATCCCATATGTCTCTGTTGTTGTTTTCAGTGTCTCTCAATCTGTTTTTGAGCTCTTTTACCTGTTTCTTAGTTTTCTCTAGCTCATGCTCTGTCTGGCTAATTCTGTTTTCTGCTTCTGTTAGTCTGCTTTCCCTTCCCTCAGCTTCTTTCTTCAGTTCAGCTATTTCAGTTTTCAGTTCTCCAAATACCTCAAGGTAGCTAGTATTTTCTTTGAGGGCCTCATCTGTTGTTTCCTTAATTCTGCTAGCCCTTTCCTCCATAGTTGTTTTCATTTCTGTGATTATTTTTATTATTGCTTGCATAGTTTTCTTATCTATGGTTACCTCGGACAGATTGGTATTTTCTTCTGGGCTCTTGTCTTCATTCATTGTAGTAGCAGTTTTATTTGCTCTTGGTTTAACCTTCTTTTTATTGATGTGTTTTTTATTTTTATGTTCTGTTGTTTTTCAGTTGTTGTGTTTTTAGTACAAGCCATGCTATACTAAATACCTTTATAACAAATGCAGTCAACACCCTCGGAAATTACAATAGTAACTGGAACTAGGATGGAAGCAGTTTAACCAATACCAGTTAGCCAAACAATGCCTCCAGTCCATGAAAAAATAGCAACCAAATCCAAATGAAAAAGAGACAGGAAAAAAAGTGATAGTAAGAATAGATAATTATGCAAATCTACTGTCCACTGTATATTCTAGGGGTAGCAAGAGGAGAAAGGGAAGTAGAGAAGAGACACACACAGAGAGTCCACTCTGAGTCAAATTTCTTCCCCAAAATAATTCACAAACGAGTATCAGTGAATTCAGAAAGTCAAAGAAGGAGGTAGGTAGACAAGAATGACCAAAAAAAAAAAAAAAGATAAAGAAAGAAAAGAAAGCACTGAAAGGAAAGGAAAGATTTTTTTTTTTCATTAGCTAGATGGAGGGAGTAGGGGCAGAGTGGATAGAGGAGGTAGGTACAGTGAAACTAGCTCCTCTCCCAGTGGATAGGACACCTAGTCACCTAGCAATGGAACATACACTAAGAGCTCATTTTGGTCAACCTGAAGGGGGGCAAAGGGACACACGTATATGTAATAGTAATAATAAAATAGAACAGAGTCAAAAACCCTAACAGTCAGTCTGAAGATTGGAAGACTCCTGATTGGCTCTCAGAAAGGAAAAGGGTTGGAATGATACCCCTGTTGAGGCAGGAATCTTGGTAAAGAACAAGGCTAGTGGGAGCCTGTTAGTAGCAGCTTTCTAGTCCCTGGGTCTGGTTATAGGGGGAGGGGAGAGGGGTGAGCTTCGGAAATAATAAAAAAAATTACTTTCTTTTTTCTCTGTTTTCTAACCCAAATTGTGCTATAGTTTTAGGTTTGGGAATCCAAGGAGATCCCAAGAGACCAGAGTGATGTAAAAACGAAGAGCCTTTATTTCTAGCCAGGGCTAGGGGCTAGGGCTGAAACCTCATAGCTGTTCTAGGTGCTCGACCCCGAGCCCCTGTACATGAGGCAATATATAGGGTAAGTTTTACATAGCATACATGACAAGGTTAGCCTTGTGGTTATCTTCTTTACACATCTGGGGGAAATGTTTAACAGTCTCTATCTTTCTGGAGATGCCTTGGAAATGTTTAATGGTCTCTATCTCTCCGGAGATGCCTTTCTTAATGCTCAGCTTATCTTTGTTCCTGTTGACTCAGGGCCATTGGTTCAATTTCCAGTAATGGTCCTGAATTACAGGACTTGTTTTTCTGAAAATGGGGCCTATCTCATTTCTGCAGTTTTTGGAGCCTGTCATGGAGTCACTGCAGTCTGCACCCTTTAGTAGTCACCTCTTTGGTGTTACCTTTAAGACCCCTTATTCACCGTCCTGCTGAAGGCCAGTTATCCCTACCCTTTCCAGCAGCTATTGTTGGAGCTCACGCCAGCAGCTGCTTCCAAGTCTCCATCTTGGCTCTGCCCCCGATTCTCATTTTTAAGTTTACTATTTCTTTGATTATAATTTAAGATTCTATTTCTATGGCCCAGAGAACAAATCACCTTAGAAATGGTTTGTTCCCAGCATTGTTGAATAGCCTTTCCTTTTCCCATTTGATGTTTTGGGCACCCTTGTCAAAAATTAGTCTACAGTATATTTGGGGGCTGATTTCCGAGCTCTTTATTCTATTCCACTGGTCTGTGTATTGCTCACAGTACCAGCCTTTTTTGATTATAGTGGCTCTGTAGTATGTTTTGAGGTCAAGAAGCATAATGCCTCCCTCCATTCTTACTCTTTTTCCTCAGGATTTCTTTGTCTATCCTAGACATTTTATTTCTCTATACAAACTTTTGTTCTGCTCTCTTAAAGTTTGGTGGGACCTCTATAGGGATTGCATTAAAAAATTGGGTTGAGACATGCAAAAGAATGAAAGTAGACCACAAAATTTCATCACATACAAAATTTAACTCCAAATGGGTCAAAGATATGAAGTTAGACTAGAAACCACCAAGTACTTAGAAGAAAAAATAAGCAGGACTCTCTTCCATATAATTTTTACAACATCTTCAGTGATTTAAATACAGTTGCAAGGAAAACAAAGCAAAAATAGACCAATGAGACTACATCAAACTGAAAAGCTTCAGAACAGCAAAGGAAATCACTACCACAACAAAGAGATCCTCCATGGAGTGGGAGACAATCTTTATGTGTCATACATTGGATAGAGAACTGATAGCCAAAATTCACAATGAACTCATCAGACTCAACAATAAAAAACAAATAACCACATTGAAAAATAGGGGTAAGATATGTGCAAAATCGGGGGTCGGGCAGTGGCGCAGTGGGTTAAGCGCACATGGCGCTAAGCGCAGGGACCACCGTGGATCCCAGTTCGAGCCCCGGCTCCCCACCTGCAGGGAAGTCACTTCACGCAGGTGTCTACCTTTCTCTCCCCCTCTCTCTGTCTTCCCCTCCTCTCTCCATTTCTCTCTGTCCTATCCAACAACAAAGCAACGTCAACAATGGCAATAATAACGGCAACGAGGCTGCAACAACTAGGGCAACAAAAAGGGGGAAAAATGGCCTCCAGGAGCGGTGGATTCAATGTGCAGGCACCGAGCCCAGCAATAACCCTGGAGGAAAAAAAAAAAAGATATGTGCAAAATCTTCTCCAAAGAAGAGATCCAAAGCACCAATAGACATGAAGAAATGCCTAGTCACAGATGATCAGGGAAATGCAAATAAAAATGATGAGATACTGTCCCACATTAGAAAAGACCAATTTTGGATAAGCTGTGGTGGGAAAAGGACTCTACTACATTGTTGGCAGGAATGTAAGTTGGTTCCTATAGAAAACCAGTTTGGAGATTAATTAGAATTCTAGAAAGGGACCTACCTTATGACCCAGCAGTTCCTCTCCTAGAGATCTACCCAGGTGCAACAAAAACACCTATCAGAAAAGATCTGTGCACACCAGTGTTCATAGCACAGTTTCTAATAACCCAAATTTAGAAGCAACCCACATGTCCAGTGGCAAATTAATGACTAAGAAAGTTGTGGTCCAGATACACAGTGGAGTACTGTGCAGATGTCATAAATGATGACATTTTCTTCTTTGTAATAGCATGATCAGAACTTGAAGGCATCATGTTGAGTGAGACAAACCAGAAAAAGAAAAATACTGAATGATCTCATAGGTGGAATTTAAGAACAAAGAACAGTAAGGGAAAACTCAAGGTGAAAATTGGACTGGGAAAGGACTCTTGTGTTTCCTAGAAACCTATGTGTTGACTATGCTGTAAGCCATAAATCTCAATTAAAACAAAATGATCTGGGGGCCGGGTTGTTGCACATGTGGTTGAGTGCATGTTATAGTGTGCAAGGACCCAGGTTCGAGGACCCAGTCCCTACTTGCAAGGGGAAAGCTTCACAAATGGTGAAGCAGTGCTGCAGGTGTCTGTCTGTCTCTTTCCCTCTCTGTCTCCCCCTTCCCAGTTTCTGGCTGTGTCTATCCAGTAAGCAGATAAAAGTTGATAAAAATTTAAAATGATGAGCTGGGTGGTAGTGCACTGGGTTAAGTGCACATATTTCCAAGTGCAGACTAGTGCAAGGATCTTGGTTTGAACTCCTGGATTCCCAGCTGCAAAGGGGTGTTGCTTCACAAGTGGTGAAGCAGGTCTACAGGTGTCTTATTTCTCCCTCCCTTTTGTCTTCTCCCTCCTTTCTCAACCGTTTTCTGTCCTCTCCAACAACCATGGGGAAAAAGATGGCCACCAGGAGCAGTGGTTTCATAGTGCAGGTACCAAACTTCAGCAATAATCCTGAAAGCAAAAAAAAAAAAAAAAAAAAAAATCAAAATGATTTGTATTACTATATCCATCTGCTTGCTGAATATCTTCCATAGTGTATTTGAGTCCTCTTTTTATTTTTGCCTTCCACATAACTCATACTAAAATCAACCCTTTTACCCACAAGACTATAAACAAAACCATCTCCCAACCTTGTCTTTTTCAAACTTAACAAGCTATGATGATGGCACTTTTGTCATGTTCTGTACACTTCAAGCAGTTGAGTTTAGTAGTTTCTTCAATCTAGAGATTTCTGTCAGTTTCCACATCATCTACTTTAATTTTGCCTTTTAGATAATATGAATGTAAGTTACTTACATCCAGGTTTGCTGGTTTCAAATTTTGCAGATAGTCAGTAGAAAGGATAGGATGATTTAAACTTGAATTTCTTAGAAGCCTTTTATACTTTGCTTTTTAAAAGCAATCTTTAACAGGGCCTGCTAGTGGCAAACCTAGTAAAAATAACTTGTTACAGTGCTCAGAGACCTGGGTTCAAGCCCCTGGCCCCCACCTATAGGGGGAAATGGAGAGCAGTGCAGCTACGCTGCAAGTTTCTCTTACACTCTTATCTCCCTCGTCTCTCTCAATTTCTCTGTCTCTATCCAAAATAAACAAATACGTGAAATTAAAAAAAAAATCTTACTGGACTCAGGTGGTGGTGCACTGGGTTTAGTGCCCATAATATGAAGTGCAAGGACATACTCAAGGGTCCTGGTTCACCTCCAGCTTCCCAGGTGAATTGGGATAGCTTCACAAGCAGTGAAACAGGTTTTCAGGTCTCTCTCCTTCTTTATCTCCTCCCATCCTCTCTCAAATTCTCTGCCCTATCCAATAAAAAAAAAAAAAAAAAAAGAAAGAGAGAAGAAAAATGACCATTAGGAACATTGGATTCATAGTGCTGGCACTGAGCTCCAGTGATAACCCTGGAGGAAAAAAAAAACCTTAGTAGTTTCCCTATGTTTCTAGTTTTAATGCTTATTCCTGTTGTCTATCAGTTGATCTGTTCTTCATCTGGCTGTGTTCTGTTATCCTTTGAAGCTCCATAGTCACTTTTTTCAGGTTGCTACACTCCCACCCCCTTTCAAGTTGGGCCATTTCACATGCTGCTTCATAGTATGTTTGATACTGAACACACTTTGAAATTTTTTTGTTTCTATTTCTGGGCTTCACCTCTCTGGACCTACTTTATTAGAGAGAAAGAGGTAAATAGGGAGAGAACACAACAGCTTCCTTCTGTGCTATAATACACTTCATGGTGTACTTGGTTGAATTATGATTGCACATGACAAAGCAGGCCCTCCTGGTGAGTTATTTGGCCTACCCAACATTTTTTTTTTCTCCTATCACAGTGTCTTCATTGCTCCAAACAGATTTTTTTTTTTTTCATGAGAAACTGACAGGGTAACCACCTGGCCCCAGTAAAATTGCTTTTTTAATCTCATTTATTTATGAGATAA
The DNA here is from genome assembly GCF_950295315.1 of Erinaceus europaeus. Classification (NCBI taxonomy): domain Eukaryota; kingdom Metazoa; phylum Chordata; class Mammalia; order Eulipotyphla; family Erinaceidae; genus Erinaceus; species Erinaceus europaeus. Next base: position 34,829,121 of record NC_080169.1, read on the forward strand.
CATAATGGTTATACAAAGAGACTATTATGCCTGAGGCTCCAAAGTCCTGGGTTCAATTTCCAGCATGACAATAAACCAAAGCTGTGCAATGCTCTGGCAAAATAAATAAGTAAATAGAGTGGGAGAGAGGGAAAGAAAAGATATTACAGTACCAAATTGTAGTGGGGCCTGGGCTATAATCTCTCTTGTGTGCATGAAAATGTAAATATACTATCCAGGTGAGTGCTCTTGCCAGCCTCCAGAGAATTTTTTTTAAATTTTATTTTAAAATATTTACTTACTTCTTTTTCCTTTTGTTGCCCTTGTTTAACATTGTTGTGTTTATTATTGTTGTTACTGATGTTGTTGGATAGGACAGAGAGAAATGGAGAGAGGAGGGGAAGACAGAGAGGAGGGGAGAAAGATAGACACCTGCAGACCTGCTTCACCGCCTTGTGAAGAGACTCCCCTGCAGGTGGGGAGCCGGGGCTCAAACCGAGATCCTCACGCCGGTAGCCACATGTGCTTAACTCACTGAGCCACTACCCAACTCCCTCCAGAGACTTTTTATAGATAATTTATATAAATTTTATAACTTTTATACATCTCCCATTCATTACAGAGAAAAATTAGGTAGTGTGTTGGAAGTGAACTTTGATTTTTCTATTTGTGGACTTTGTGGGAGGGAAGAGTAATGAATCTTAGAAGTAGAATTATTTTATCATAGCTTTGATTGTACATATTCCCATTTATTTTTATGCAGTGTCAGGAAATGAATCGAGGGCCAGATACATGGAAAATACTGCTGAGCCTCCTACCCAGTTCAATTTTTATCTATATTTTTAAGACAGAGAAAAAGGGAGAGTCAGCATGGCAACCCTTCGCAGCTGATGGTGTTTGCTTGGTGCTGTCCATGGTACTCTCATGTGGTGACAGGAATCAAACCCAGGACCTCATACATGGTAAGGCATACACTTTTACCTATTGAGCAATCCCCTAGCCTAAATAATCCCTTTTCCACAACAGCTTTCCCTTATAAATAAATTCATTTGCATAAAAAATTAGATCCTGCAATTTTAAATTTTATTGATTAAGTATACTACAGTATGTCTGAATTTGATAGCAAATTACTAGCCTAACTCCCCTTTGACCATATATGAGGGAAAGAACTTTATACAGTAGTTTTCCTGGATGAACCAAAAAAAGATAATTTTTCTTGTTTTTTCTTGTAACAGGGAGGGAGAGGAGTCTACGTAACAGGGAGGGAGAGGAGTCTACATAAAGCTAGCTTCTTGTTTTTTCTTGTAACAGGGAGGGAGAGGAGTCTACGTAAAGCTAGCTGACATTATGTCCTAATATGTTATGCCAACAAAATTTTTGAAGAGATATAATTTCCCTAATATTATGATACATAGTTTATGTACATTTGTATTTATAATTTCTTTTGAGACTTTTTGTATCAGTCGTTGATCTCTAGTTTTATATAGTGAAGCAAGGAGCTTTGATACCTGTGAAGTAAGTTAAAATAGTTCATTTTTAATGTCATATAATTTCTTCTTTTTTTTTCATTCTAAGAATAGGACCTCTTACATGGGAGTGGTGGATTCATAGTGCAGGCACCGAGCCCCAGTGATATCATAATAACAATAATAAAAAAAAAAGACAGTACTCACAATCCTAGAGTATTCCTTCCATCCCTCTCTGTCATTGTTGAGGTTTCAAGACTATCTCTGTCCCTATCTCTATCTCTGTATGAGAGAGACCACAGCATTGAAGCTTCCTTTAGTGCTATTTTGCTCCCATATATAGTATACCAGGAGCTTGCACCTGGACCACCCTCATAGCAAAGCAGGTGCTCACACAGGTGAACTGTTTAGCTCGCTCAGAATATTTTCCCTATTGTGACTCAGACAGTTGTCAGCTGATAAATTTTAAGGCTTATTAAAGAGTCAAGAGTTGCCTAGGATAAAATCTTATCCTTACACTTAATAGCTGTGTAAACACAGGCAATTCTTTTTTTTTAAAAACAAAAGATTATTTTTTTATACCTCTTGTTACATGAGCTGTAGTGTTTACGTTAAATTTGACTACTGGACCATGAACTAAATTATTTATTACAGCATTCACATAAAATATATGAGGAAATGAAGACATGTAGTAGATACTAGCAAATAAATAATGTACTTTTTGAGCACTATGCTTAACTACTTTCTTGATTACTTCATATGTTATTCTGATAAGTAAATGAGATAGGATATGTAGAATGCTTAGTATAATTTTTATCTTCAGAACTTTTGTGGCTTAAAATGTGCATAAGGTTTTGTTAATTATTAGAGATTAATTTAAGGGAGAGTTAGAAATTTATAGAACATTTTCACAAGCACCTTGTGAGCAAAATTGCAATTGTTGTCATAACCCTAAGCTTTCCCTGGGGAGATTATTTTGGTTGTTTTTAAGTTGAGAGAGAAAAAGGGGGAGAGGGAGAGGGGGAGGGGGAGGAGGGAGAGGGAGGAGAGAAGAGGAGGGGGGAGAGAGAGAGGAAGGGGGGGAGGTAGAGAGAGAGAGAGAATGAGACTCCTATGAAAGGGTCTCCTACAAAAGGATCCCAGAAGAATTCATGGTGTAGCTGACCTGAGGAGATACTCAATGTGTAGATGGTTCAGCCCCCTCCCCCAACCCCTCCAGACAAGACTAGTTTAGCAAGCACATTAGGAAGACAGTACTGACTCTTAGAGACAAGAGGCAAGCAACAGAACAACTCTATTCTTGTGTCTAATGCTCTGCTGTTTTTTTTTTTCCTCTTTATCTTTCTCTCTCCCCCCTTTTCTGTAAATAAATCTTAAAAGAAAAATAAAAATTTGGGACCATGCATTGACATACCCAGTTGAGTGCATATGCTACCATTTGTGAGGATCTGAGTTCAAGCACCCAGTCCTCCCTTGCAGGAGAGAAGCTTCACAAGTGAAGTAGTGCTTCTTCACTTGTGAAGGTGGCTCTCTTCCCCCTGTCTGCCATTCCTCCCTCAATTTCTGTCTCCCTATCAAAAACAGAAGCAAAGAAAAACACAATTACAAAAATTCAGTGGTATTAGAGCAAATGTTTTTTTAATCTTACCAATTACTAAGGTTATTCTTTCTGTTTTTTCTTTATTGGGGGCTTAATGTTTCACAGTCAACAAAATATTTTTATATTTAGATAACTTACTATTATGTTTCAATGAGCCATTTAACACTCTACTATAAGAGATTGTTTACATAAAATTGAACACCTGATATACTTGATGGGAAGTACGTAATTTTATATTTTTGATATATGATTATCACTCACAGTTAATTAAGGAAACTGTCTTCACTGAACTTTGGGATCCTGGTGTATAATACAGATGTAAAAAGTGCCTGGGTTGTGAGTGAGTGTTCTGCAGAGAACTTTCACAGGGAGATGAGAAATTCTACCCATATGTCAATAACTGCACTGTATGTAAACCATTAACTCCCCAATAAAAACAATAAAATATTTGAATTTCAAATCATAAAAAATTAATAGTAATGTCCATCCTCTTCACTCTTGAAACATTAGTACCTAATGAGCAGTTTGTTTCAGTTTTTGATAATTTAACTAGTTTTCATATAAGAAGAGACTTGAGACTTGTAAAATTCTGAAAATGAATATTTAGCCGTTGCAACATCTCCCTATGCCAGCTAACTGCTGCATTAAATAGCCTTCCCTATATTAACTCATATGATTACTTTAAAAAATAATTATTAATGATATAATTCAAACAAGGATAAAAAAATGTGTACAATTCCAAGGAAAACAATTGGTTAAAATAATTTTTAAAAGTGACTATTCTTCAATTGTATTTAATTTTTTTTATTAAAACAATGTAAAGAAAGAAAAATAACTAGAGCATCACTCTGGCACATGAGATGCCAGGGATTGAGTGCAGGACTTCAGGTTTCCTAGTTTGGCCACCAATTCACTGTGCTACTTCCTGGGCTCCTGTGTTTCTATTTTATTCTTAAAGACAGCCATTTTGCTTGTTTCACTTTTAAAACCACTGAATATTACTCTTTCTAAAGAGTAATTTGTTTAACTTTGAAAAACTGATAAGCATAAATCTGTATAAAGATAGAAATGTTGCTATTATTAGATCAGATCTCCTTGGAAAAAGTAGTTTGATTTAAATATCTGAGTCATAGTTTGAGCTCAGCTTTACTGAAAGTTACAAGAATTGTTCAGGGACAAATCAGTAGATAATGGTTTTTAATAAATTTTGGTGTAGCATCTGTTTTCTGTAGTTGGGTATCTGGTAGTACTGGAATGTGGATCAGATAACTGGATGTTCAGCAGAATTGTCAGAAGGACTGGGCTTCTCTGTATTTATTTTAAATCATGACCTACTTTATTTATTTATTTATTTTTGCCTCTAGGGTTATTGTTGGGGCTCAGTGCCTGCACTACAAATACACTACTCCTAGAGGGTATTTTTACCAATTTATTACCCTAGTTGTTGTTATTATTATTGCCATTGCTGTAGTTGTTTTTGGACAGGACAGAAAGAAATCAAGAGAAGAGGGGAAGACAGAGAGGGGGAGAGAAAGATAGACACCTGCAGCCCTGCTTCATCAATTGTGAAGCAACCCCCCTGCAAGTGGGGAGCCCGTGGCTCAAACCGGACTCATGGCCTGCGCTATGTGCCTTGTGTGCTTAACCCGCTAAACTACCACCCAGGCCCCCTTAGTTTTGATTTTTAATTTTTATTTATTTTTTTATTATTAGATAGAGACAGAGAGAAATTGAGAGGGGAGAAAAAGAAAGAGAGGAAGAAAGTGACACAGACACACTTACAACCCTGCTTCACTACTCCTCGTGAAGCTTCTACTCTGCAGGTGGGGACCAGGGACTTGAACCCAGGACCTTGAGCACTGTAATGTGTGCGTTTAACCAGGTGCACCATTGCTTGGCCTCTCTTCTTTTAGTTTTTAAAAGAAGTCACCATTTCTGTTGGTGAAGTAGTATTTCCAATTGTTTCTGGTAGGAATGAGGACAGACAAAGCAGAAACTGCATCAGCAGACACTCCACTGATTAGAAGATGATTGTTTCCTGAGTGAGCAAATGAGGCAGTACACTCTGTTTAGATGGGAAATGAAAATAACTAGTTAGGAATACAAAAAAAAAGATATGAATGAGTGGAAAATAATTGTTTCAGAGTAGGAAGACTCAATATTTTAATTTCTCCTTAAATCTTGACAGATTTCTTTTTTTCTTCCATATTTAAAGACCTTTATTTATTTAGTTTTCATTTATGTTCATATAACATCTAATCATTGAGTTCCTTTGTTCTTTTCTCCATAGCGCTTAAAACTTTTGCTATAACTGTATTTACTTATTTGGCACTTTTCACTTTTTGTAGTGTAAACTTGTGAAGATATGTGAGTCTGTGGATGTGTTTGTCTTTCTCCCCTAGTAGACCATAGATTGTGAGAGTAAGTTTTATTCCCTGTGGTGTCTTCAGCATCTTGAGCTTATTAATCACATATGGGATAGTAAATCACTCTTGAATAAATGAATAAAACTGTTCTTTCTCTCCTAAGCCACAGCACTTAGTGTATATTCTTTTAGATTTTTTTTCATTAAATTATTCAGCTTAGAGCCTTATTTCTTTTTGGCATTGTCTAATTGTTTAATTCCTATAAGACATTCTTCTGTGCTCTTTGATGACAGGAGTGGCACAAGAGTTTTCTTTGTATATCTCATAGTACAATGCAAATAGATGTAGTAACTTGTTGAATTGAATACATTTGCATATTCATAATGCACTAAGTTGCTAAAATATAGTTTCCCTTCAGCAAAAAAAAAATATATATATATATACACATACATATATATGACAATTCTATAAGAAATAGGGCTTTTAAAATTTTTTTATATATTTATTTAATTTCCTATTTATTGACCTTGTTCTTTATTGTTGTAGTTATTGTTGTTATTGATGTCGTCTTTGTTAGAAGGATAGAGATAAATGGAGAGAGGAGGGGAAGACAGAGGGGGAGAGAAAGGGAGACACCTCCGGACTTGCTTCACTGCTTGTGAAGCGACCCCCCTGCAGTTGGGGAGCCAGGGGCTTGAACTGGGATCCTTATGCTGGTCCTTGTGCTTTGTGCCACATGCGCTTAACCTGCTTTGCTACTGCCTGATTCCCAGGGCTTTTTTTTTTTTTTAAAGTATGGAGGATTTCTGGAGATATTCTATTAAGCTAATTGTCAATTTTTGTTACTGGATGCTTTAAGTTTTGCAATTACAGCTTTATAAATTTCTGTGCATAATTTTATGTAAACAAGAAGATCACGTTTTCCAGTGAGATGAATTTCTTACCTTGAAATTTTAGGGGCCAGGCAGTGGCACACCTAGTTAAGCACACACACCACAGTGTGCAAGGTCCTAGGTTCAAGCCCCTGGTCCTCACCTGCAGGGGGAAAGCTTCATGAGTGGTGAAGCAGGGCTGCAGGTGTCTCTCTGTCTCTCTCTATCTCTACCTCCCTTTCCCCTCAATTTCTCTCTGTCTCTATCCAATAATAAATAAAAAAGTTTTTTAAAAACGATTATAAAGAAATTTTAGTTCCAGAAATCTCTCCCTCATCCTTTTTCTGTCCAGGAGCCACATATGTCTGTACTCACCTGTGACTTGGTGAATTTCCAAAGGAATCCTGGTTGTATATTGTTGAGTTTTCAGGTGATTTTCCTTCCTTTTCTTAGTTGACCTGTGTGAGAAAATTGACTCTCCTGTTACTCCACAGCCACACCCTTTCCTTGAAATTTAATTAGAAAAACAAATGAGCAAGGAATTCTTATTGTGGCCTGGCAAGTGGCTTAGTGGCTAGAGCTTTGTACTTGGCAACATGATACTGGAGTTTCATCCCCGCAGTGCCAGAGTTAGCTCTCTTTCTCTTTCTCACTTGGTAATGAGTCTTTCTTTTTTTTTAATTATTGCTTTTCTGTTTTCTATTTTAGTTTTAAAGTGGGATATGCTAAATACCTGCCACTTTGTAATCTGCTTAACCTTTCATATATGCTTTTGTGTATATTATCATTTCTCATAGCAGCATATCATTAAACAGTTAGTATTCATATTCTTGAAATATCTTTACTCTGCCAATAGATTATAAAGTCGTTGCTGATGTTCTGTAAATATTTCTACATAGAGATTTTGCATATAATTTTTGAAGATTAATTTACAAAAGTGTACTTAACATTTTCAAAACGTAGTCTTTTATTTGTTACTTAAACAATCTTAGTCGTTAAGAGGGGGAAATATAAAACTTTGTGAGTTTTCATAATTCTTGTGGAATACTATCTTACTATATTTAGTTAATTTATTTAATTTTCGTTTCAGACCAGTCTATCCATATGGGGATGGGGAAGCCTTGGCATTGTCCTTTCTCTAATAACCTTTGGACCCTTTGTGATATTTTATTTGGCATTTTATATCCTCTGCTTTGTGGGAGGGTAAGTATATTCAGTGACAATTTTATTATTATTGTGTTAAATTCTTTTGTTCAAAATGGAAACAACTATGAGAAATGGAAGTTTATTTGTAAATACTGTTTTACAAGTTTTTTTTTTTTTTTACCAAAAAATTTTAAAAAAGTAAAAATACCCATAAAAATAAGAGTAATCCTGGTTACTATTCATCTCAGGAAAAAGATAATTATTCTTAAAATTAGAATTTCAGTTTCCATTGTACACTTTTTGTGATAATATGTAAAGTTCTCAATATTTTTAAATATCTTTTGGTGTTATTCTTTTATAAGGTTGAAATTTTCTTATTCTATGAAGATAAGTAAGTTAAGTTTTGAGACTATATCAAGTGTATTAAATTCCACTTTTACATAATAGCAGATGCTGTTTTATTTATTAGTCTTTGAATATTAATGCTAAGTATATCTATACTTATGAATGCTGCCACTTTGACTTAGAACATTCAAACACACACACTTGACTTTGCAGTTTTCTCTTTGTGATTTTTTTGGTTTACAATGTTTCTGCTTTACTGTGAGCTAATAACAGACATTTTGATCACGTTATAGAATAACTTCTTGTGCAAAACACTTCGTGTCAGATATGAATTCTTTGTATGAAAATGTGTAAACAAGATGCTTGTTATTTACTCTATCCAATGTAGCTTAGCTGAAATGAGTATTTTGCTTTGGTATATTTGTGTATACCTATGCAGTGCATTCTTTTAACAAAAATTCTGCAACCCCAAATGTTTGAAGAAGTTGTTAAAAACCTATGGATTTAAAGGACTTACTTGAACTGCATAGCTAAGTAAAAAAAAAAATTACCTGAAAGATTGTATGATAGTAAAGAGATGGTTTCTGTATATATCTATCATCTATCACCCGCTTCAGTAAATGGGTTTGCGAATCATTTTATGTTGTATACACCCACTGATGTTGAACAAGTGTAATTAATTTAGTAGTTATCTGAATGACTACTCATAAAACTGCATTTTGTAGTAGATTTAGTATTATTATAATTGCTTAGTTATAATGCTGCATACTGGAACAATTAAGAAGTAAGCCATACAAATAATACGTGCTCAAAATATCTTTATTGATTTCAAAGAAGAATGAAGACATTATAGATTTGTAGCAACTTAGGCTTTTAAATAAAATGCTTAGTCAGAAATGAAGGCCAGAACTGCACTGCTGTAAAAGTGCATAACTGCACTCCCCCCCACAGAGTCATTACTAGTTTTTCTAATTTTTAAAAATATACTTTTTGTACTTTACTAATTATATTTAGGAGTAATTTCCATTAACAGAAGTGGTATCCTCTATTTCACTAATTGAGTAAGCAAGAAAAGTTAATGAGAAGGACTTCAGAGTTTTTCCCAGTACTCTAGAAAAGGAGGAAATTACAACTTAAGTAGAAGTCCTAGCAAAGTTTGAAAAGTGGAAGAGGAGAAGAATAATTTCTCCTAGACTAAACTACTCCATATAAATTTTTTAAAGAAAAAATGTAGTTGTCTATACATTTCAAAAATCATAGGCTCCATTCTCTTCTCCTTTCTAGATCTGCTAACATCAAATAATAATTTCAAGAAAATGTGAAATTGTGTAAAATATTTTTAGAGAGATACTGAAGCTGGCAGAGGGCCACTAAAAGCTCTTCAGTAACATTAATAGAATCACATAGTAGGATCTGAAATTTCATATTTATGCTGTATCATAAATTGATATGATGTTGTGTTCCTGACTGTTGATCTCAGTAAAATTCATTTGTCATAGTAAGGGGACTTATATATACTAGGAAGCTTTAGATCATTTTTGGATTAGTTAATTAGACATCTTCAGATTTGCCTAGTTGTACTCAATGGATACCATAATTACTGATTCACATCTTTATTATTTTGGCTCAGGTTATGAAGAATAATAGTCTTTTTTAAAATTATAATTTAAGGTACATTAATTCCTTAGGAATTTAAAGAGCGAAAATAGGTACTTAAATATGAACTCTTAAGTAAAATAATTGTATTTTACATAGGAAAGTTTTTTCTTAGTTTTTAAAATAAATTTTATCTTTTACTTTATTCCTTTTTTTGGCTAGAGATAGAGAGAAACTGAGAAGGAAGGGGGGCTAGAGGGGGCTACACCTGCAGCATTGCCTCATCACCTATGAAGCTTCCTTGGCAGGTGGGAACTGGGGACTTGAATGTGGTCCTTGCGCTCTATAACAGATATGCTCTACTAAGTGAGCCACCACCCGGTCTCAATTACTAAGTTGATTTTTTCCCTTAAAATGCAAGTTAAAAAAAGAGATTACTTAAGCACGCCACTGTTGGAAGTTCACTTTCCTGTGCCATCTTCAACTGTTGATGTTCTTGTCTGATATTCCCCAGACCCACATGATGGCATTTCTTCCGGCACCAGCACCTTACTGTACCTGAATGCTGGTGAACTAGGTTTAAGGACTAATGGCTCCTGCCACATGTCTAGCTAGCCTTTTTCTCCTGACCATCTTCCATTGTGACTTTTATGTACCTAATAAACCTGCCATTTTCTAAAGCCCTCATTCCCTACTCCCACCCCCCCAAAATACAAACTTAATACATTTTTCTGAAAATCATTAATTTTCTTGTTAATAAAGTCTAAGCCTTTAAACTTTACTTATTTACAGTGTGGCTAATATATATATTATTAAAGGCATAGCTTCACTTATTTTTTTAAGAAAATCATCTAGTGATTTTTTTTGTTTGTATTTTTTCTGTTTGTTATTTTGGATTTCATTGTTACTATTTTAGGCCTATTTTAATGATATTCTGTTATGTTTATCAGTCATTTGTAGCATGTGCTTTTAAAGTTTAATGCTGGAACTTTTTAAAAATTATTATTACTGGTTTATTACTGGGGCTCAGTGCCTATACTATGAATCCTTTGCTCCTTTGGCTATTTTTATTTATTTATTTTTATTTCTTTGGATAAGACTGAGAGAAATTGAGAGAAGAGGGGAAGATAAAAGGGGGGGAGAAAGACAGACACCTGCAGACCTGCTTTACCATTTGTGAAGTGACCCCCGTGCAGGTGGGGAACTAGGGGCTTGAATCGGGGGCCTTGCTCAGGTCCTTGCGCTTTATGCTATGTGCATTTAACCTGGTGCTCCACCACTGAGCACCCAGACATTTTTTTTTTTTTCTTTTTTCCTTTTTTAAAAGCACCTTTTTGGGAAGAAATAGTTATTTACAAGATGGTTGTTTATCTCCCCATACTAGTTATCTGCCCACCATCCCTTCCTCCCCCAGCCCCCGACCCCTCTGTTGTAGTCTTCCTTCATCATCTTACTCTGGATCCCCAATGTCCTCTCATCCCTCCTGCCTCCTCCCTTTGGAGTTCTTCACACTGGTATAGTTGGTCTACTATACCAGTTAGAGTCTTTACAAGACCAGACTATTCCTTAGCTTACTTTCTACTTTCAGGCTATAGCAAAGGTTAAAGTTGCATCAGTGTGTTTCATGATGATATTTTCTGAAATTCAGTATCGACTTATTACAAGCATTTTATTTTGTGTGTTACATGTACTTACATGTAAGTAATAGGTGAAACTGAAATACAGGACCAGCTTAATTCTTAGTAGTAAGTAGCATCAGATATAGATGTTTGAAATTTAATGATACTCCTGGGTCTAAACTTAAAACAAAAACAGAATGATGAAGTGAGCATATTTGAATTTATGTAACTCTGCACGCTCCTTGCTTTTGTGGTCTCTGACTGAAAAACTGAAATTGCAGTGGGACTTGTGAAACTTTCAGTTATTGAGGCCAACTATAGTTAATTATTTACCATTCTTCTTGTCATCACAATCTTTTTTTTTTTTTTTGCCTCCAGGGTTATTGCAGGGTGGCTCAGTGCCTGCACTATGAATCCACTGCTCCTGGAGACCTTTTTTATTTTATTTTATTTTTTTCATTTTGTTGTCCTTGTTTTATCATTGTTGTGGTTATTATTATTGTTGTTAATGATGTCATCATTGTTGGATAGGACAGAGAGAAATGGAGAGAGGAGGGGAAGACAGAGAAGGGGAAAGAAAGATAGACACCTGCAGACCTGCTTCACTGCCTGTGAAGCGACTCCTCTGCAAGTAGGGAGCCAGGGGCTGGAAAAGGAATCCTCATGCCGGTTCTTGCATTTTGCGCCATGTGTGCGCTACCACCCAGCCCACCCCCCTTTTTGATCACTGTAAAGTTACTGTCATAAAATTTAAAATATTCCATGCATTTCCAGTTTATAGAGTGGTGCTTAGTTAAAACTGGCAAATTTTAAATTTAGGAAATGTTGATAGCATTTAATCTTACAATAAAGCAGATCTAAACCAATATTTATGTAGTTTTGACTCATTGTTTTTAAAGTAATCTTTTGAGTGATATTTCTATTTGTTTTGCATTAAATCATAGATTGATCATATTTTTCTGTATATTGCTTATGCTGTTTTCGTAACATCAAATTATATCTCATGTTAGTTAACAGTTGTAGGATTATGTCATTTAACTATAACTGTAGATATCATTTGTCCTTACCTTTGGTTTTAAGCTAGCCTAACAAGTAGATGAAAATAATTTTGTAAAGTTTGAAATTGTTACTTAAGATTCCCTATGAATTTTTTTTCAGGGGTTTTGTGGTTACTCTCCTGTTTGGAAAAACAAATTCAGAGAAGTACCTAGAGCAGTGTGAGCACTCATTTCTTCCTCCAACATCAACTGGAATTCCTAAGGTAAATAGTGTAAACTTTGGTGCTGGATGGTGGTGCACCCAGTTATGTGCACATACTACCAATCACAAAGGACCTGGGTTTGAACCTCCATTCCTCACCTTCAGGGGGTCCACTTCACAAGTAATGAAGCAGGTCTGCTAGTGTCTATATTTCATTCCTTTTATTTTCCCGTCCTCTTTCAGTTTCTCTCTGTCCTATGTAATAGTAATAATAAAATTAAATAAACTCAACTTCTGTGTTTTGTAATAACAACAATAATAATAATGTGAACATCTGTATGTTGCTGGCATATTTTCCTATAACTGCTAATGTTCATTGTGAATTTCTGGGAGACTGTTCTGTTCATACTTAGAAAATACATTTCAAAATATCACCTTAAGGATAGGGTTGGTGCACTTGATTGAGAGCATTCTGTTACCATATATAAAGATATGTGTTCAACTCCCCCCAACCCCCACCTTCAGGGAGGAAGCTTCATGAGCTGTGAAGCCAGTGCTGCTGGTGTCTCTCTTTCCCTCTTTATCTCTCCATTCCATCTTAGTTTCTTCCTGTGCTATCAAATAGAGAGAGTGGGAGGGAGAAAAATGGCCACCAAGAATGGGATATTCTTTTATTTAGGCACTGAGCCTCAGTGATAACCCTGGTGGCAATTAAAAATCTCCTTAAAAACTTTCTCACATGAGAATGAGATTTCCTTAAAAACTTTCTCATTGAGAAAGAGATCCTGAAAGCCAACTGTCACATGAGAAGGTGCTCACTGATCATCATAGAAAAGCAAATAAAGAAAACAGTGAGATACTACTCTACACCTGTGAGAATGCCACACATTAGAAGGGACAGTAGCAACAAATATTGGAGAGGATTTAGGGAAAAAGGGATATATCTGTGTTGCTGGTGGGAATGTAAAATGGTCCAACTATAGTGGAAAACAGTTTGGAGATTTCTCAGAACATTAGAAATAGACCTCTCTTATGGCCCAGCAATTTCTCTCTAGGGGATTTACCCAAAGGAAACAAAAGTACCTCTCAGAAGAGATCTGTGTATACCTATGTTCACAGCAACACAATTTGTAGTAGCCAGAACCTAGAAGCAACCCAGATGTCAGATGAGTGGCTAAAAAACTGTGGTGTATACATAATAAAATGCTACTCAGCTGTTAAACATGATGAAGTCATCTCCTTTGCATATATTGGATGGGATTTGAAGATAATTATCTTAACTGAGATAAGTCAAAAGGAGAAAGGCAGATATGAGATGATCTCAGTTACAAGCAAGACTTAATATATAGGAACAGGGAGGGAGCACACAAAGGCAGATGTGGACTGGAGTTGGTTGTATTGAATCAAAGCAAAAGAATCTTGGGAAGGACTGAAGGGAAGGAAGAAAACTTTGGAGTTTCGGTGCATAATGAAACTGCACCCATGTGTCAATGAAGACGCTGTAAACCACTAACCCACTCAATTAAAAAAAAAAAAAAAGTCTGTATATGTACCTAGCTGTCTATCTAGTACTTTTAATTGAAGAGTGTCTCACTACTATATTTTACCCTACTTCTGAGTTTTTGATATTTTGAACACTGTAAGTAGATAAAAACAGTCATTTTCTTTTTTTAAAATACATTTATTTATTTCCCTTTTTTGTTGCCCCCCTTTTTTTATTGTTGTAGTTATTGATGTCATCGTTGTTGGATAGGACAGAGAAATTGAGAGAGGAGGAGAAGACAGAGGGGGAGAGAAAGATAGACACCTGTAGATTTTCACCACCTGTGAAGCAACTCCCCTGCAGTTGGGGAGCCCAGGGCTCAAGCCTGGAACCTTAACGCTGATCCTAAACCATGTGCGCTTAACCCGCTGCACTACTGCCCAACTCCCGTCATTTTCTTTTTTTTAAAACAAATTTATTTATTTATTATTGGTTAGAGACAGAAAATGAGGGGGGGAGATAGAAAGGGAAAGAGACAGAGAGACACCTGCAGCCCTGCTTCACCACTTATGAAGCTTTAACCTGCAGATGGAGATTCAATTAATTTGATTAGCCTGAAGTACTATATTATTATGATTATTATTATTTGCCTCCAGGGTTACTGCTGGGGCTTGGTGCCTACACCACGAATCCACTGCTCCTGGAGGCTATTTTTGCCCTTTTGTTGTCTTGGTTATTTTATCATTGTAGTTAATATTGTTGTTGTTAGTGATGTCGTCATTGTTGGGTAGGACAGAGAGAGATGGAGAGAGGAGGGGAAGACAGAGGGGGAGAGAAAGATAGACACCTGCAGACCTGCTTCACCGCTTGTGAAGCGATTCCCCTGCAGGTGGGGAGCAGGGGCTCCAACCGGGATCCTTAAGCCTGTCCTAGTGCTTAGAGCCATGTGCACTTAATCTGCTGGGCTACCGCCCAGCCCCCCTGTATTGTATTTTAAAGTTACATTGAAACATGCCAAAATACTTTTAGTTTTCTTACATTCTAAATCATGTTTGCTGATTTTATTAAAAAATTTGAAGGAACAATGTTTATTTTTTTCTAAATGTCTAGTTTTGACTTTGGAAGTAGTGTTTGGTTTACATAAAAGTCTTGAGAAATAAAGTTATTTTTTGATTTGATAGTTTGTGTTCTGGGTGCTATGGCCATAAACTAAGGTTTGTTTTTGTGACCTGAAGATAGTGACAAGTTATATTGAAGTTAAAAATAAACCACAAAGATTTAAAATCAGGAAACTGTGAACTAAAATAACATGTTTTTCTTTTAAGTGTTTAGAAGAAATGAAACAGGAACCCAGGGCTATAAAGATTGATAGAAGATTGACGGGTGCCAATATAATTGATGAACCTCTCCAGCAAGTGAGTTTCAGTATGTGGTATTTGAATTCCATATCTTGTGGGCTTGGTGTATTTCATTTGAAAATGTTAGAGAAATTTTTTTTTTGCCTTGTATATAACATGGAAATTTATTGTTATTCTTGAATTCATTTTACTTATTTTTATTTTTATTTTCATTAATAAGGCAGAAATGGAGAGAGGAAGGAGATATGGGGCGGAGAGAGAGAGAGCATATGAGCTGTATCACTGTTTCACTTCTTGGGAAGCTCCCCCCAGTAGGTGGGGGCCAAAGGCTTGAACCCAGTTCCTTTTACCTGGTGATGTGTGTACTCAATTGGGTGTGTCACTGCTTGGCCCCTATCCCTGGATTATTAAAGATGCTGCTTTATTCATGAAATCAGTTCTAATGAGTTGATTTATTTACTTTTAAAGCTTTTGGCTGAATTTGTATTTAGAAATAATGTTTTAACTGATATATTTGATAATATTTGCAGTAATTTTATTGTTAAAATGTTACTCTTTAGTTATTAAACAAACTTTATGGTTTGGTGGATCCTTTTTTCCTCATTAGTTTTGTGTAATTTTTTAAGTGGAAATACCAGGCTTAATTCAAAATATTGAACAAATAGAATTTAAAATTTGTCCATCATTGATATTTAATTATTATTATAAGTGCTTAAATTTTAATATTTATTTTATAGATAGACTCATTGTTTTATCTGATTTTCATAAACATTTTACATTGTATTGTTTATATTTATTGGTTATCTTTAATTTACTAATTTGATTTTATTAATATTACCAAACTTATAATTGAGTTCGTAAGTTGTTTGTGAAATACCACTTCAGTGAATCTTATGATATAATCTTGAAAAACTAATTTTTTCCCCTTTCACCTTAGAAATATTTTCTATTTGAGAATGTACCTACTAGTAGTATTTTACATTTCATTCTATTAATTAAAGCTATTTATTATTGCACTGGAAATTTTTTTTGTGGGTTCTGTCTTTACTTGAATTCTGTTAAAATCCTAAAAAGAGGGGTCCAGGCATTAGTTCACCTGGTTATCATGTGTAAAAGAACCTAGATTCAAGCACCCAGTCCCACCTATATGAAGGAAGCTTTATAAGCAGTGAGTCAGGGCTGCAGTGTCTTCTTTCTCCCATCTTTCTCTCCCTCTCCTCTAAATTTCTGTATCTATGCAATAAAGTTAATAAATAAATACAATATTTATGAAAACTTTAAAATCTTAAAATTAAAAAGGCATGTTTTTGTTATAGGTTATCCAGTTTTCCTTGAGGGATTATGTCCAGTATTGGTATTATACACTAAGTGATGATGAATCTTTTCTTCTTGAAATTAGGCAGGCTCTTCAAAATGCACTCATTCAGTTTGCCACCAGGTAAGTTTATTGCTTTATATTTAGTTAGAAAAATGTTAATATTTTTTTGTATCATTAGGAAATTAATATAAGTGGGAGGGAAACATTGATTATCAGAAGGTAAGTAGAACAGTAGTAGAACTTTCAGGTTATTTCTTTAAAATTAACCTTTATATTTATAGAATGTTTATCTTGATTATGCTATGTTCTCTCAATATGGTTGTCTGTTTCTTAGCTTAAGTCACTGAGTCTCAGCCTTTTTTTTAATATTTATTTATTCATTTTCCCTTCTTGTTGCCCTTGTTTTTTTGTTGTTGTTGTTGTAGTTATTATTTGTAGTTATTGTTGTTGTTGTCGTTATTGTTGGATAGGACAGAAAGAAATGGAGAGAGGAGGGGGAGACAGAAAGGGAGAGAGAAAGATAGACACCTGCAGACCTGCTTCACCGCTTGTGAATCGACTCCCCTGCAGGTGGGGAGCTGGGTCTTGAACCGGGATCCTTATGCGGGTCCTTGTGCTCTGTGCCACCTGCGCTTAACTGTTGCACTCAGCCTTTTTTTTTTTTTTTAATTCTCTTTTGTGGAGCTGTGTCTTTGCACATGAATGATTTCACTTTTTTTTTTTTTAATTCAGATAAAGTTAGAGGCAGGGAGAGAAAGATACAAATAGAGGGAGAAATACCACAGCACCAAAACTGCTTCTGTTGTTATAGAACCTTCTATATGGTGCCATGACTGCAATGAGGGGCCATCTTAAATTATAGGAATTTTTATCTTCTTAATTAATTAATTTTAGATAGAGGCAGAGAGAGAAATACTTGATAGCACTGACATTTTCTTCAATGTGGTTCTGGGCTCAAATCTGGGTTGGGCGCATGGCAAAGCAGCACACTATCCAAGTGAGCTAATTTGCTGACCCTGTACAGGAACCTTCAGAAATCGTAGCCCAATGTCCATAAAGCCCTGAAAATATCTGTAAAGTTTTGTTGTTGTTTTGCTTTTGAAACATTTTATATTTCAAAATTAAAAAAAAACAAACAAAAAACTGGGTTGCAAAAGTGGGTCTGCAATGAGAAGGTTGAGGGGAGGGAGAGAGAAGGACCTGTGTACCCAGAAAATATTTAGAACCTGTAACTTCAGGTGTTGCCATCTATATATCACTTTTTGGAAATAATTACCAGATATCACAAGAAAACCATATGCCCATTTGAGACAACAGGATGGAAAAGATACTCTAGAGTCTGAAGTCTTGAGTTTGAACTTTAATTCTATTACTTAAGTCTTTTGACCTAGAAGGAACACATAAATTCTTTGAATCTGTGGATAACCTATATCTATCTACTTATCAGATTGTTCTTAAGATTGGGTGGCATCACATGTGAGAGAGCACTTTGTAATGATAACCGTCTATGTTAACAATACTCCCTATTGCTCTGCTATCCCTTTGGGGAAGGAAATACTTCTTTCCTAAAACACCCTTAAGTTCTCTTCTGTGAAACTTAGGTGTGAATTAGGCTGAGTCTTTAGGGGATCATCCTTGGTAATACACAGGTTTTTTTTTTTTATTCTTCTGTAAATTTAGATTTAAAAAATGAATTTGTCCAGAATACTCTGGAGAATTTTTTATGTATTTTAAAAACTAGAGGGGCAAGTGGTATGCATGAGGCATATTATTTTGTGAAAGTAACTAAAATTAGTAGGATAATTATAACAGCTGATGTGATGACTTTATGAGCGAAGAGTGTATATAAAGGAATCTGAAATAGTTCTAAGGAAGGTGATAAGGAGGAAAGAAAGGGGGGGAAGTTAATGAGTTAATGAAGAAGAAACCTTAAAGAGACACAAGTAAGCAAGTAATCTTGTTCTCCAAAATGAGATATGTTACTAATACCTTCCTAACCTCCATCTCTGTTCCATTTAAGTTCAAGATAAGTATAAACTCAGTCTGTTATATTGGTTACTGTTTTTTTCCAGAAGAGTTTTCACAGGGTGGGGATGGCTGCGGCATAGGTATGTGTGAGTATGCTAGTTCTAAAAATTCAGTGACTATGATATTAATGGTATTACTTTTATTTTATGGTAGGAGATGTATTTTGAAAGCTGCCATTTTTCACCACTTTTTTTTTTCCTGTAAGAATAAGTTATATGGGGGCTGGGCTTGGTTTAGTGCACATATTACAATGCACAAGGACCTGGGTTCAAGCACCTGGTCCCCACCTTCAGGGGGAAAGCTTCATGAGTGGTGAAGCAGGGCTACAGGTGTCTCTCTGTCTCTCTTCCTCTTTATCTCCCCCTTCCCTCTCAATTTCTGGCTGTCTCTATCCAATAAATAAATAAAGATAATTAAAAAAAATTTAAAAAAAGAATGAATTATATGTTCTTAGACTTATCCAAAAAGGAAACAGAACTTTTACCGATATCCACTATTTGAGTTATACTTGTTTTTATTTATTTTATTTTTTTATTGTCACCAGGATTATTGATAGGGTATGGTACCAGCACTATAAATCTGCCACTCCTGTTCTCCTTTCTTTCTTCAGCCCCCCTCACCTCTTTCTCTCTCCCCCTTTAAACTGGGGACTTAATGTTTGATAGTCTGGTGCTTCATCTGCTGTATCAACTTCTATTTCTCCTCTTAACTACTGTTTTTATTTTTGTGCATTGTGGGTGTGTATTTATTTATTTATTTTTACCAGAGCACCACTCAGTTCTGATTGTTGTTGGAGCCTAGTGACCTTTTACATGCAAGACCTATGTGCTACTACTTTTTTTTTTCCTCCTCCAGGGTTATTGCTGGGCTTGGTGCCTGCACCATGAATCCACCCCTCCTGGAGGCCTTTTTTTTTTCCCCCTTTTGTTGCCCTTGTTGTAGCTTCGTTGTGGTTATTATTATTGCCCTTGTTGACGCAATTCGTTGTTGGATAGGACAGAGAGAAATGGAGAGAGGAGGGGAAGACAGAGAAGGGGAGAGAAAGATAGACACCTGCAGACCTGCTTCACCGCCTGTGAAGCGACTCCCCTGCAGGTGGGTAGCGGGGGGCTCGAACCGGGATCCTTACGCCGGTCCCTGCGCTTTGCGCCACATGCGCTTAACCCACTGCGCCACCGCCCGACCCCCGTGCTACTACTTCTTATCTCTTTAGCTTTTCTGGATATTTTATATAAATAAATAATACAATTTGTGATTTATTTTTGTGACTGACTTCTTTAATTTAGGATTTAAAAAATATATATATCTTTATTTATTTATTGATAGAGACAGCCAGAAATTGAGGCAATGGGGGAGGTAGAGAGGGAGAGAAACAGAGAGACACCTGCACTCCTGCTTCACCACTCACAAAGCTTTCCCCCTGCAAGTAGGGTCTGGGGGCTTGACCCAGGTCCTTACACATTGTAACATGTGAGCTTAACCAGGTGTACCACCTGGCCCCTGTTTTTCATATATATAATGATTTAGTAATTATCAACAAGATTGTGGGATAAGAGAGGTACAATTCCATACAGTTCCTATTACCAGAGTTACATATCCCCGCCCCTCCATAGGAAGTTTGCCTATTCTTTATCCTTCTGGTAATATGGACCAAAGATCTTTATGGGGTGCAGAAGGTGGGAGGCCTAGCCTCTGTAATTGCTTCTCTGCTAGACATGGGCATTGGAAGATCTTTCCATACCTCAGCCTATCTTTCCCTAGTGGGGCAGGGCTCTGGGGAGGTGGGATTCCAGGCCACATTGGTGAGGTCATTTGCCCAGGGAAGTCAGGTTGGCATCATGGTAGAATCTGCACAGTGGTGGCTGAAAAGCAGTAAGATGTAAAGTGAAACAATTTGTTTAGTAATCAGGAACCCAGAGGCAAAAGTGTATTAGGGGAGTTGAGCTGTAGTGCACAGTATTGTTTAAGCGCAGGTGACACAGCACAAGGACCAGTGTGAGGATCCCGGTTTGAGCCCTCAGCTCCCCACCTACAGGGGAGTCACTTCACAAGTGGTGAAGCTGGTCTGCAGGTGTCTATCTTTCTCTCCCCCTCTCTGTCTTCTCCTCCTCTCTCCATTTCTCTTTGTCCTATCAAACAACAACATCATCAATAATAACTACAACAATAAAACAACAAGGACAACAAAAGGGAATAAATAAATAAATATAAAAATATTTTTAAAAAGTATATCAGATGTAATTTGGAGTTTTCATATTGGGAAGATGTAGGAATTCTATTTTAGGTATATACCAAAGGGCCCTTGACTTTACTAATTTTTGCCTGAGTCCCACAGCTAACATGCAGATGGACCAAAGGTATTGTCTGGGAAGATGGTGTCAGAGTTGGAAATATTACTAGAAAGCTGGATCAGGGAAGAGGGTATCTCCCAAATATGGGAAAACTATATAAATACTGTTAGCTGTAAACCCCATTGATCTGGCCTAGGGCCCATATTCAGACAGGAGCCTGTGTAACCTTTGTATCCCTGTAGGTCTGAGCTCAATTTCTTTGATCATAGCTAGGAACATTCTAGGAAGCAGTCATTCCATGAGAGGCAGAGAATATTGACCCAACCTCCCTCCGGAGAATGTGGCAGTCCCTACCATTGTTGATCCGCATTGAAGGCAAGCTCTGTAGAGGCCCACAAGAGGGTCCACTATGTCAATTTGTTGTTTCATTCATATACATACATCTGACTTTCTTTTCATATATATAAAAAGTAATAATTGTGTAAAAAAGCTGCTGTGAGAATGTTAAAACATATGCTTTTACTTGAAACAACTGTTAGGTTCCACAGTGTCATTACCACCTTTAATGTTTTCACTCAAGTGACATCAGTCAACTTTTTTTTTTTAAATTTATTTCTTTATTGGGGAATTAATGTTTTACATTCAACAGTAAATACAATAGTTTGTACATGCATAACATCCCCCAGTTTCCCATTTAACAATACAATCCCCACTATGTCATTTATCATCCTTCATGGACCTGTATTCTCCACACCCACCCACCCCAGAGTCTTTTACTTTGGTGCAATACGCCAATTCCAGTTCAGGTTCTACTTCTGTTTTCTTTTCTGATCTTGTTTTTCAACTTTTGCCTGAGAGTGAGATCATCCCATATTCATCCTTCTGTTTCTGACTTATTTCACTCAACATGATTTTTTCAAGGTCCATCCAAGATCGGCTGAAAACGGTGAAGTCACCATTTTTAACAGCTGAGTAGTATTACATTGTATATATATACCACAACTTGCTCAGCCACTCATCTGTTGTTGGACACCTGGGTTGCTTCCAGGTTTTGGCTATTACAGATTGTGTTGCCAAGAACATATGTGTACACAGATCTTTTTGGATGGATGTGTTGGGTTCCTTAGGATATATCCCCAGGAGAGGAATTGCAGGGTCATAGGGTAGGTCCATTTCTAGCCTTCTGAGAGTTCTCCAGACTGTTCTCCACAGAGGTTGGACCAATTTGCATTCCCACCAGCAGTGTAGGAGGGTTCCTTTGACCCCACACCCTCTCCAGCATTTGCTGCTGTTACCTTTTCTGATGTATGACAGTCTCACAGGAGTGAAGTGATATCTCATTGTTGTCTTGATTTGCATTTCTCTGACAATCAGAGACTTGGAGCATTTTTTCATGTGTTTCTCGGCCTTTTGGATCTCTTCTGTGGTGA
This sequence comes from Erinaceus europaeus, assembly GCF_950295315.1. Classification (NCBI taxonomy): domain Eukaryota; kingdom Metazoa; phylum Chordata; class Mammalia; order Eulipotyphla; family Erinaceidae; genus Erinaceus; species Erinaceus europaeus. The sequence goes on from NC_080169.1 coordinate 34,851,218, forward strand.
ATATTCTGTCCAAGTCCTCCCCCCATTTTTGGATGGGGTTATTTGTTGTTTAGTCAACTTCTTTATTATACATTATATGATTAATTAACATGTAAAAACATGGTGTACTTTATCTTGGCTACTCCATTGTCCACCTTCTTCAAGAATAACCTCGTCATCTTTCTACTTGCTATAGTCCCCAAAGAGTTAATTTTACTGCCAATTTAAGGAAAATAACACTAAAACGTTGAAGAATTGTGCTTAATCCAAGGAGAAATATAAACTGCTTTTAACCAAGAAGTTATATTTCTTACCTGTTTTGTTTATATACCAAATTAGCACTATTTATTGAGAGTCTGTGGCTTTAAGATAGAGTATTAGGTAAGTCAATAAAACCAGTAATCTTTTTGGTAAATAGTGATATTTTCTGTCATTAAACTTCTGTGCAATTGTAGTTCTTTTGAATTGTCAAGTTTATAAAAGCAAGTAGACGCAAATGGAAACCAGTCAGATTTATATCAGTAAAATTTATTTCAGAATTTAATCTGTAAAACCATAAAGAAGGACCTGGGATAGGGGTATAGCATAATGATTATGCAAAGAGACTTTCATGCCTGAGGCTCTCAAGTCCCAGGTTCAATCTCCCACATCTCCGTAAGCCAGAGCTGAGCAGTGCTCTGGTTAAAAAAAAAGAACATGAAGAATGTGGAGAATTTATGTGTTTAAAAGAACTAGGGAATGTCTCTTAAAATCATTCTGAAGTGTGTATGTTTTTGGGAGTGAGAAATTACATGATATATGTATTGTCAGACTCACTTCAGATATTACTGAAAATATCCTTTATTCTCCCCCCCAATTTATTTTTTTGGGGGGGTTAATGATTTATAATACAGTTGTTGATATATACATGCAACCTTTCACCTTCCCATAATAGCTGTCTATTAGACACTCTCTCCCCCAGAGTAAGTCCCTTTTCATCATCATACATGACTCCAGAACCCAGCTACCCCATCCTGTTCTTCATTCTCTACAGTTCTTTGCATTAGTGTAATACACCCAGTTCAGTTTCAGTAATACAGTTTCCATTACTGTCCTATTTATTTTGAGGACTTAGATTATATTAAGTGTGGGCACATAAATACTTTTACGTTGTTTAAAAGCTTGTTAGAGATTTGATATACCTGAGTATATCAAAAGATATACTTGAAAGTATTTGATATGCCTGAATATTTCTTAGGAAAGGTAGAACTAAGAGGAAATAGTAATTCAGTAAACTAAAATCTTTGTAACTTCACCCTTTGTGATGATCATGCCATCTAAAATGCATTTATGTTCTTTATTTATTTATTTATTTATTTATTTATTTTCTTTATCTTTTCTTTATATATATATATTTTTTTTAATTTAAGAAAGGAGACATTAACAAAACCATAGAATAAGAGGGGTACAATTCCGCACAATTCCCATAACCTGATCTCCATATCCCATCCCCTCCCCTGATAGCCTTCCTACTCTATATTTCTCTGGGAGTATGGATCCAGGGTCGTTGTGGGTTGCAGATGGTGGAAGGTCTGGCTTCTGTAATTGCCATGTTCTTTATTAAAAGCATTTATATAATACTTTTATGTAATGTGCTTTTTATAAGGTCAAAGGAAATAGACTGGCAGCCGTATTTTACTACACGTATTGTAGATGATTTTGGCACACATTTGCGAGTATTCAGAAAGGCTCAACATAAGATAACAGAGAAAGATGATCAAGTAAAAGGTAATGTCTTTATTCTGTTTGTAAATTATAATTCTTACACCTGATTACCTTTATCATCCCCTATATTTTCAATTATTCTTTCTATGTCCAGGTACAGCAGAAGATCTTGTAGATACCTTCTTTGAGGTTGAAGTTGAAATGGAGAAGGACGTTTGTCGTGATTTAGTGTGCACTTCTCCTAAAGATGAAGAAGGTTTTCTTTTAATTTATTTTAATTTAATTGTTGAAGGGATTAACTGTTCAAATTGTTTAAAGATAGTTGGTGGAACCAGTGAACAGACATTGTTAGTTTTTACTTCTTTTAATAGTTATTATACAGTCCAATTTTTTCATTTTAATAACAGTGATATGAAGTAAGTAGATGTAAGAAATAGATTTACTTAAATGCAGTACTTGTATCTGAATTGAGCCCTCTAAAATCAGTAGAAGAGCATATTCTTTTTTTTTTTTTTTTATTGGATAGGAAAGAGAGAAATTGAGAGAGGAGGAGATAGAGAGGAAGAGAGAAAGATAAATACCTGCAGACCTGCTTTACTGCTTGTGAAACGAGCCAGGACTTGATAGGATCCTTGAGCAGGTCCTTGCTACTTCCTCCATTGTATACTTAACCTGGTGTGCTACTGCTTGTCTCCCAGAAGAGCATATTCTTTTTGGGTATTGATACTGGAAGTTGTTTTTTTTTTAAGTATTTAAAAAATATTTATTTATTAGACAGATAGAAAGCAAGAGATTGGGGAGAGAAAAAGAGACACCTGCAGCACTGGTTCCCTTTTGCAGGCAGGGACAGAAGGTTTGAATCTGGGTCTTTGTCCATGTTAAAACATGTGTGCTTAACCAAGTATGCCACCACCAGGCTACTGAAGTTATTTCTCAAAAGAAACAGTACAGGTTGTTCTATCTTTTAATTTTATTTGTATTTTTTCAATGTGCAAATAACTTTTCATGTGCAATGGTAATGCACAAATGCAAAGCATGTTTTAGAGGAAGTCCCCCCCCCATTGTTTCTTTTTTCTTTTTGAGAGAGACAGGCAAATGGAGAGGGGGAGAAGGGAGGGAAAGATGGCAGCAAAATGACATCTGCAATACTGCTTCACTAGTTGTGAAGCTTCCCTTCTGCAGGTGTGGACTGAGTTCCCCGGGTCCTTGTGTGCATTCTATTAAGTGCACCACCATTTGATCCCTGGAAGATAATTTTGTATTTGAAGTTTCTCAATGATTCAGAAAGTGTCATAAAACTGAGTAGAATTTACAAATTATTACTTTGATCAGTGAATCATTACTATAACAACAAAGGAATGTTTGGTGAAGACTGATATATACCAATTACTGAAATAATAGGTCAGCATAATGAAAAACTGCTTATTTCTACCTTTATTTGTCTAATGAATATGTGTAAATTTCATACTTTTTAAGTGTTATAGCTACCTTTTTATTTTTAGGTTTCCTAAGGGATTTGTGTGAGGTCTTACTGTATTTATTGCTACCTCCTGGAGATTTCCAGAACAAGATCATGCGTTACTTTGTCAGGGTAAGTGTAAACTCACACCAAATAAGTATCTATAAAGCAAGCATACAGCAGTAATTTTCAAAAAAATTGAATGTCTTCTATTTTACTTAGAAACAGCTGATAACCTAGGGAGATAACACAACACATTAGAGCATTGGACTTGCATATCTGAGGGCCTAGGCTTGATCCTTGGCATCACTGTATTCACAATGAACAGTGCTCTGACCTCTCTCTTATAAAATTAAATATTTGGAGAAATTTATTGCGGACTTCAAGTAATTTTTGTTGATGTTGATTTTTATTCTACCAGTATTCCCCATTTTACAAATTAAAATGAGAAATCTGGAACAAATAGAATATATAAGCTCAAATTTCTTTAGCTGGTTGATGATGTCATGAATATCATGTTCTATTTTATTTTATTTAATTTTTTAATTTTTTATTTATAAAAAAGAAACATTGACTAAACCATAGGATAAGAGGGGTACAACTCCACACAGTTCCCACCACCAGAACTCTGTATCCCATACCCTCCCCTGAGACAAGAAGAGTGAAAGGACAGATCAGTGTCTCTGCATTGTATATATGATTTTTATATAGACCCTTGTAATGGCTTTGGAGTTACATATCACCCTGTAGACATGAATAGATTTTAGAAACTGTGATTTAAACTTGTTTTTTTAAATTATAATAAGAATATGTTTTAAATTTTTTGGTATTCTGGCATTACCTTTAATTTTACCCAGATTAAACTAACAAAAACAGTGTTTCTAGAAATGAACAAAAATAGTAGACAGTTGAGATTGTGCTTTTTTAAATTACAAACATATCGCAGATGAGAACAATAGTCTTAGACTTTTTATTTTCTCAGTGCAAACCTTTGGAGTGAAACTGTATGAAGTTGAAAGAAAAGATTTTAGCTTTGACTTCTAATTATTATATCATTATTTAATATATTCATTGGAAATTAAAACTTTAAAGAACAAATTCAATTTAAAACTATTTTAAGGGGGGCAGGGATAGATAGCATAATGGTTGTGCAAAGAGACTCTCCTGCCTAAGGCTTCAAAGTTCCAGGTTCAATCCTCCACACCACCATAAGACAAAGCTGAGCAGTGCTCTGGTTTTAAAAAAAAAAAAACTGTTTTAATGTTTCCAATTTTTTTTAAATCTTAAATTTTATAATCTGTTAGTCTATTATCTGGGAAATGATTCCAATTCTGGATAAATGGGCTATTATGCTTCTGTTTTATTATTTAAACATTACCAAATATTTTCCTAATACTTAACCTAATTTGCATTTAGTACACTCTTCAAACAGTATATTAGTAATGTCAAATGAATACAAATTGCTTGGTTTTGATCAAAAAATCAACTAGAGTAATTTTATATTGTTCAGAGCCATTTATATTGGGCTAGTCATTATTAAGGATGATAAATGTGTGACATATCCTTCCTGAGATTTCAGATCTATCACTGAAGGAAGATAATGCTAATTGGTGACAGCACTCATTTCTGTTTTCTGTTTGTCATTAGTATCTTTGTCTGCCTGGTATTTGAGGTAACTACTGTTAGGCATTGTGTGAGTGGCATTTCACAGTGCTGGATGTCTTTTCGTTCTTGAAAGTCTCTTAAAATCCATGTCATTGCTCCCTTCTGAGTTTTTTCTTCTTTTGGCCTCTGTTTTTAGTTATCTTTATATAGTTTTAATTCACCTTTTAAATTTTTTTTAAATACTCAGTTTCTGAAGTACTGTACTGTCTGCTGCTACTAATTGGGTTTAAAATATTAGCCAAATAATTATAAATCATCTTTATATCATTATTCCCTTCTATGCTTTGGGCTGCTCTGACCAGTTGCTTACTGGAATCACTATTTGATTGATTCACAGCCCTGATTTTAAACTTTAAGTGTCCCAATTTGAAATCTTGACTCTTGCCTACCTGTTCTTTCTGTTTTAGTTTCTCTTCATCCTAGTAAGTGGTATGAACATTGAGCAAATTTTTCATTATCTTTGCTTTTTCTAAAGATTTATAAAGGTCCTGCACAACTGACTTTGTTTATGCCACTGGCATTCCTGTCACTAAGTCTTTATATTTTAGTGATATTAACTTTCTTCTCTAAGAGTCTCATATATAAACTATACCCCTGGGACAATAGTTTTATAAACTAGCTCTTTCTCAATAAAATCTATGTTAAGGTTGGGGGAGATAGCATAATGGTTATGCAAACAGACTCTCATGCCTGAGGCTCCAAAGTCCCAGGTTCAACCCCCCCACACACCACCATAAGCCAGAGCTGAGCAGTGCTCTGGTTTTTCTCTCTGTGTCTGTCTCTGTCTGCATCTAAATAAAATAAATAAAATATTTTTTTAAAATCTATGTTAAAAAATCAAATGAAAAAAAAAAGACTCCTTAAACCAAAAAAAAAAAAAATCATTTGCTCACAGGATAAAGCTGTTGCATACATTTTCCCCCCTGTACTCAGAATAATTTTCCTTAATTTCTTGGTTAATCTGTATTCATCCTTTGTATCTCATACTTCCCTGTAGTGTAGGTTAAGTGCCCATTTGTTTTCCTTCATAATATTTACCACTTTGTTAAATCCTATAATGACATGGATCACATATAGTCTTCACATTATATACTGTCATAATACAGTAGTATATACTATGACTTGGGTCATAGTACTTGCATGTGATAGATACACAGAGAATTAGTTTTAATCTTGAAAGAAACCTACTTGTCCTTGTTGCTGACAATGATTACACATTCTGCAGCTTCAAGAGAACTAACCTAAGGAAGCATGAATGAAAATGTACCTTGCTACATGAAATTCTGGTTTAAAAGAAGTAGGATTGTAAAGAGCAAATTAATTTTGTTATAGATTGCTCTTTTAGACCATTGATGCATGTTTTTTTATGTTGGATCTAGTTGAGTGGGTGTAATTGTAAAGTTTGCCATTTTGCAAATCAGCTTATTTTATTTATGTGTTTATTTTGCCTGGTGGAACCTCCTCAGACTCAAGATTTCACTGCTCATGGGACTTTATTTTTCCTTTTAATTTTGGGTTGGAGGGAGAGCTACTGCAACACTACTCACTATCCATGGGGCTTCCTTAGTTCACGCTCTTGTGGTTTCTAGGACCTTGAACCCATGTCCTAGAGCATTTTGAAGGGTATGCTTTACTGTATGAACTATCTTCCTGCCTGCAAATCAACATTTTTTAATTGGTAGCTCTTTATCCATTTTCTTATGTTGTAATTCTAAAATTTCCTCTAGTTTATATTCAGAATAAATATATCAAAAAAGTTCTTTATTTGGATATGTTTGTATGAATTATTCAGATAACTTGTATTTACTTGCCTCTGCTTTTATTCTATCACTGTGTTAAAGATTCATTTAATAACAACAATAATAGTCACTACAACAATAAAACAACAGGGGCAACAAAAGGTAATACGTAAATAAATAAATATTAAAAAATAAAGAAATTTAAAAAGAATATTTAAAAAAAGATTCACACTCTCAGTGATTTAATATCTTTTAATTCTTAATAATTGACAATTGATTATCTTAAAGTAGAAATTCTATGAAAATACTTATTAATATTCAGAGCATTCATTAGCACCTGGTTAGAAATTATTGAACTATATAATTGTATTAGGAGTTCAGAGTAGATTTCTTAAAAATAATAAATTTTTCAAACAATTTCTTCATGTATATTTCTCATTTTTAATCAAACTTAGAAAAACTTTATGTTTGAGTTTACTATTTACAAAACACTTGAAAATTCAAACATATAGGACTAAAAACACAATTTGAAGAAAGCAATTAGACAAAGAAGTAATGATTCTTAATTAACTAAAATTAACCTTGAAATAATAACTAATTCTAAATTAAGGCTTTAAAAATTTCTCAAAAAATATCTTTAGTAATTTATTTATTTATTAATGAGAGGGATAGGTGGAGAGAGAATGAAAGAACCAGATATCTCTCTGGCACATGTGCTGCCGGGGATCAAACTTAGGACCTGAGAGTCCAGTGCATTCTCCACTACTCATCTCCCAGATCACTCAAAAGATATTTCAGAATGTTACTGATGCATCTATTATTGTCTTTTGGAAATATTAATCATCATGGAGTAGTAGTTGTTAGGTTAGAAAAGTAGAATTTGTAGGGAGTTGGATGGTAGCGCAGCAGGTTAAGTGCACGTGGCGCAAAGCGCAAGGACCTGTATAAGGAACCCAGTTCTAGCCCCCAGCTCGCCACCTACAAGAGAGTCACTTCACAGGTGGTGAAGCAGGTCTGCAGGTGTCTAGCTATCTCTCCTCCTCTCTGTCTTTCCCTCCGCTCTCCATTTCTCTCTGTCATAACAACGATGACATCAACAGCAACAATAACTACAACAACAATGAAAAACAACAAAAGGGGAAATAAATATAAAAAAGAAAAAAAAGAATTCATATATTATACTTCTCTAAAGAAAAATAATGTGAAGTTATTTCTGTGAAGTTACACTAGACAATTGCCAAAATGAATTAAAGATCTGGAAAGAAGTTTAAAAGTTGGCCCATAACTAGAGAATTGTTTCTGTAATAAGTTCTTAAAGAACTGATTTATTTTTAATATTTTTGTAAGTTTATTAGGTAGATGTATCTGCAAAGTATGAGAACATTATTTTTAGAGAATTATTTTTATAGTAATAGGTTTATTATTTTTCTCAATAAATTTTTTAAATGAAGGTATCATAGAAAATAATATGGGGGAGTCAGTTGGTAGCACAGCGGGTTAAGCGCAGGTGTTGCAAAGCGCAAGGACCGATGTAGGGATCCCGGTTTGAGACCCTAGCTCCCCACCTGCAGACAGTGAAGCAGGTCTGCTGAAGTCTATCTTTCTCTCCCCTCCTCTCTCCATTTCTCTCTGTCTTATCCAACAATGATAACTACAACAATAAAACAACAAGGGCAACAAAAGGGAATAAATAAATAAATATTCTTTAAAAAGAAAATAATATAGGGGCTGGGTGGTGGTGCACCTGGTTAAGTGCACATATTACCATGAACAACAACCCAGGTTCAAGCCCATGGTCCCCACAGAGGGAAAGTTTCATGAGTGGTGAAGCAGTGCTATCAGTACCTCTCTTTCCCCTCCCCGTTTCTCTCTTTCAATTTCCCTTTGTTCTATCAAATAAAATAAAGCTAAAAAATAAAGAAAATAATATAATAGACATTTATATGCTAAACATCTAAATTTAACTAATAGTTAGATTATATATTTGCTCTGTTCCTCCTTTGAAAAGTAACTGTCAATCTGAAATTTGCTTTATCTGTTTATTTGTTTTTACACTTTTAAATGGATATATAAAGTTAAAATCACATGTGCCATGTTTTGCCTTTAAAAATTAACATGTAATATATTAGAGGTACCATTTTATTTTTCCTCACTCAACTCTAGCTGTCATTGTAAAAATATATCTAAATAGATATAGATAGCCTCATCTAAGTTTTGAAATTTACTTTTTATTGACTTACAGTAACATGCAAGTTTTAGAATATGGCTATACCTCCTGCCACACACACATAAACACACACCCACACACTCTTTTTTATTAATAGCATTCTGTATCTATCACATCATTCTGTTGCCATTCTCTACTAGCAAGTTAACCACCTCTACACATTGCTCCCACTTCTCTTTCCTGATAGTAACCATCATATTTTTCTGAGTCTAAAAGCTGCTTTTATCATGCTTATTATTTTATTTCCTTTGTTTAGTAATATTTCACCGTATTTAAACCTTATTTTATCTTAGTAGGTATACTAGTTTTTTTATAATATTGTTATCAAATTATACCTTTGTTATCTTCATAGCCTCATTTTAGGAAATTCACATTAAGATTATGGTTTGAGAAGTAATAGAAATAAAATATTTTTGTTGCATTTTATAATTTTGTCCAGGAAATCCTTGCACGAGGAATTCTTCTTCCATTAATAAATCAACTAAGTGACCCAGATTATATTAATCAGTATGTCATATGGATGGTAAGTACTTTCTAAAATTTTAGCTCTGCTTATAAAGCGGTTTTTGTCAAACATAAGTTTGGAGATTAGAATATTTAAGCAGTTTTTAATTAAATTAAAATGTCTACCTTCATATTTGTAATATTTCTTTTATTTCTTTCTTTCTTTATTTATAAAAAGGAAACATTGACAAAACCATAGGATAAGAGAGGTACAACTCCACACAATTCCCACCAGCAGAACTCCATATCCCATCCCCTCTTCCGGCAGCTTTGCTCTTCAACCCTCTGGGAGTGTGGACCCACAGTCATTGTGGGATGCAGAAGGCTGGGAGGTCTGGTTTCTGTAATTGTTTCCCTGCTGAACATGGACATGACAGGTCAATCCATACTCCCAGCAATCCTCTATCTTTCCCTAGTAGGATGAGGCTCTGGGGAATCGGAGCTCCAGGACACACTGGTAGGGTTGTCTGTCCAGAGAAGTCTGGTTGGCATCCTGCTAGCATTTGGAACCTGATGGCTGAAATAGAGTTAACATACAAAGCCAAACAAATTGTTGATATTTCTGCTTTCTAATATGTTGATTCTGCTAGCCATGTTTTAAGTACTTTGTTGACAACATAATTTTTACAACTTCTATAGTTTTACTACCTGTTTAACAAGAGTTTGTTTTTTTTTTTTGTCTGTCTATATAGATAAGTATTTTTGAAAGGATTATTTGGTTTTAAATTCAGCTTATGTTCTATCATGCTTAGTAGTATGTACTTAACATTTTATACTACAAAGAATATATATGGAGCTGGAAATATGAAGAAAAGAGCACTAGACTGAAGATCAGAACATTCATATTCTAGATATGCTTCCTTAATGTATCTATAAGCAGATAATTCATAGTTTACTCATTGATCAGATGTAAGAGTGATAGTGACTGGTAAGCTTACCAACTCTCATATTTATATATTTTCTATCTTTTCTGATTATAAAAGCTTTTCCTCAATAAATTGATGATCAGGAAAGAGTTCAAAGTACACTATTGCTAGAAATATTTTGACAAGTGCTCTTATATCTTTTTTTAATTTCCTGAATCTGGAGTTGTCTTCTGTTCGTTCAGTCTAGCTTTCTTATAGAGGCCTTGATTGCTCTTTGTCTTTTCATATGCATTATCAAACTTGTCATTGCTTTGTTGTTAGAACTGCAAGCTTTTGATGCTATCAATGTTACCTTTAAGCAGAAATTTTCTTATTATTTTTGCTTTGCTAGATGTTCATAGAGGTCATTGAGCCTGAATCTTCCATCCTATTTTATTTCATTTTACTTTATTTTATTCAATTTACTTTTTTCTGCCACTAGGGTTATCACTAGGGCTTGGTGTTAGCACTATGAAGCCAAGGTTCTGGTGGTCACTTTTTTCTTTTTCTTTTCTTTTTCTAACTTTATTAGATAAGACAGAGAGAAATTGAGAGAGGAAGAGAGAAAGATAGATACACAAGTAGAATTGTTTCACTGCTTGTGAAGTATTCCCTTTGCAGGTGTGAAGTGGGAGGCTTGAACCTGGATCTTTGAGCTTTGTAATATGTGTGCTTATTAGGATGCATTGTCTGTCCCCCCCACCCCCCCCCACCCTTTTTTTATTAAGAAATATTGTTTTACAAGACTGCTATTGTCTGCATGGGCACAACTTCACATCTCTCCAAAGTTGTTGTTAACATATCTCTTTCCCATCACCAAAGTGCTAATTTACTCAGTCATAAGGCATTAGACCCCTTACCCTCTTTCACTGTACTTTATTGTTTGTTTTGTCACCAGATTTATTGCCTGTATTGCAACTTCATTGTTCCAAGCATACTTTTTTTTTTGTTATACAGCGAGAGATAGAAATAAGTAAAAAGAGAGGGACCATTGCTCCAGTACTAGCACACTGGAACCCCAAAGCCATCTTTACTGCCTTCCATCTCTCTTCCCTTGCACCCCTTCATCTGCTTTTGTGAAATACACCACTCCCAATTTAAAGTTGACACTGTGCTCTCCTTTTCTCTCCTTTAATTAAGTTCTACCTAAAAGACAGAGATACCTGGTGTTCATCTTTCTCTTTGGGCTTATCTTACTTAACATGATTCCTTCAAACTATCTAAGACAAGGCAAAGGATATGACCTTACCATCTTTAACAGCTCAATATTTTGTTGTATACCACAACTTACCACTGTTGTTGAGCTTCTGGGTTGAATTCAAATTTGGGCTACTATAAATTAAACTGCCATGAACACAGGCGTACTTAATTTTCTTGGGTTAGGTGGCTTTACTTCCTTTAGATAAATCCCCAGAAGAAGAATTGCCAGGTCACAGGGTAGGTCTATTTCTTGTGTTCTTTTTTTTTTTTTTTTAAGATTTTTTTAATATTTATTTATTCACTTTTTTTTTTTAAATTTTTTTTTTATTAAAGAAAGGATTAATTAACAAAACCATAGGGTAGGAGGGGTACAACTCCACATAATTCCCACCGCCCATTCTCCATATCCCACCCCCTCCCCCGATAGCTTTCCCATTCTCTATCCCTCTGGGAGCATGGACCCAGGGTCATTGAGGGTTGCAGAAGGTAGAAGGTCTGGCTTCTGTAATTGCTTCCTCGCTGAACATGGGCGTTGACTGGTCGGTCCATACTCCCAGTCTGCCTCTCTCTTTCCCTAGTAGGATGGGTCTCTGGGGAAGCTGAGCTCCAGGACACATTGGTGGTGTCTTCAATCCAGGGAAGTCTGGCCGGCATCCTGATGACACCTGGAACCTGGTGACTGAAAAGAGAGTTAACATACAAAGCCAAACAAATTGTTGAGCAATCATGGACCCAAAGCTTGGAAAAGTGGAGAGGAAGTATTAGGGAGGTACTCACTGCAAACTCTAGTATACTTCTGCTTTCTTACTTTGGTGCCATACTCCAAACTCAGTCAATTTCTGCTTTGCGTTTCTACTTCTTTTTTTTTTTTTTTACATGCATAACATTCCCCAGATTCCCATTTAGCAATACCACCCCACTATTTCATTCATCATTTTTCATGGACCTGTATTCTCCCCACCCACCCACCCACCCCAGAGTCTTTTACTTTGGTGTAATACTCCAATTCCATTTCAGGTTCGACTTGTGTTTTCTTTTCTAATCTTGTTTTTCAACTTCGGCCTGAGAGTGAGATCATCCCATATTCATCCTTCTGTTTCTGACTTATTTCACTCAACATGATTTTTTCAAGGTCCATCCAAGATCGGCTGAAAACGGTGAAGTCACCATTTTTAACAGCTGAGTAGTATTCCATTGTGTATATATACCACAACTTGCTCAGCCACTCATCTGTTGTTGGACACCTGGGTTGTTTCCAGGTTTTGGCTATTACAAATTGTGCTGCCAAGAACATATGTGTACACAGATCTTTTTGGATGGATGTGTTGAGTTCCTTAGGATATATCCCCAGGAGGTGAATTGCAGGGTCATAGGGTAGGTCCATTTCTAGCCTTCTGAGAGTTCTCCAGACTGTTCTCCACAGAGGTTGGACCAATTGACATTCCCACCAGCAGTGCAGGAGGGTTCCTTTGACCCCACACCCTCTCCAGCATTTGCTGCTGTTACCTTTTCTGATGTGTGACATTCTCACAGGAGTGAAGTGATATCTCATTGTTGTCTTGACTTGCATTTCTCTGACAATCAGAGACTTGGAGCATTTTTTCATGTGTTTCTCGGCCTTTTGGATCTCTTCTGTGGTGAATATTCTGTCCAATTCCTCCCCCCATTTTTGGATGGGGTTATTTGTTGTCTTGTTGTTGAGTCTGGTAAGCTCTTTATATATGTTGGTTATTAAACTCTTATCTGATGTATGGCATGTAAAGATCTCCCATTCTGTGAGGGGTCTCTTGATTTGGGTAGTGGTTTCTTTTGCTGTGAAGAAGCTTTTTAATTTGATGTAGTCCCATAGGTTTATACTTGCCTTAGTCTTCCTTGTAATTGGATTCGTTTCATTGAAAATGTCTTTAAAATTTATGCGGAAAAAAGTTCTTCCAATATTTTCCTCTAAGTATCTGATAGTTTCTGGTCTAACATCCAAGTCCTTGATCCACTTGGAATTTACTTTTGTATTTGGTGAAATACAGTGATTCAGCTTCATTCTTCTGCATGTTTCAACCCATTGTTTCCAACACCATTTGTTGAAGAGACTCTGCTTCCCCCATATAATAGTCTGGGCCCCTTTGTCAAAGATTAGATGTCCATAGGTGTGGGGCCTCATTTCTGGGCTCTCAATTCTATTCCACTGGTCAGTGTGTCTGTTCATGTTCCAGTACCAAGCAGTTTTGATGACAATGGCCCTATAATATAGTTTGAGATCTGGCAGTGTGATGCCTCCGGTTCTGTTCTTTTTTCTCAAGATTGTTTTGGCAATTCTAGGTCTTTTCTGGTTCCAGATAAACATTTGTAGCATTTGTTCTATTCTCCTAAAAAATGTGCTTGGGATCTTGATGGGGATAGCATTAAATTTGTAGATGGCTCTGGGTAATATATTCATTTTGATGATGTTAATTCTTCCAACCCATGAGCATGGAATATCTTTCCACTTCTTTGTGTCTTTTTCAATTTCTTTGAGTAGTGACTCATAATTTTCAGTATACAAGTCTTTCACTTCTTTGGTTAGGTTTATTCCTAGATATTTTATTGTTTTTGTTGCTATAGAAAAAGGAACTGATTTCTGGATTTCAATTTCTTCTAACTTAGTGTTTGCATAGAGGAATGCCACTGACTTTTGAATGTTAATTTTATAGCCTGACACATTACTGTATTGCCTGATGATTTCCAAAAGCTTCTTGCTAGATTCCTTAGGTTTTTCCATGTATACTATCATGTCATCTGCAAATAAGGAGAGTTTGACTTCTTCTCTTCCAATCTGTATTCCTTTAATTCCTTGCTCCTGCCTGATTGCTATGGCAAGAACTTCCAACACTATGTTGAATAGTAATGGTGATAGTGGGCAGCCTTGTCTAGTACCTGATCTGAGGGGAAATGCTTCCAGTTTTTCACCATTGAGTATGATGTTGGCTGTAGGTTTGCTATATATAGACTCCACTATCTTCAGGAATTTTCCATCTATTCCTATTTTTAGTAGTGTTTTGATCATAAAGGGATGTTGTATTTTGTCAAAGGCTTTCTCTGCATCTATTGATATGACCATGTGGTTTTTGGTCTTGCTTTTGTTGATGTGGTGGATCACATTGATTGATTTACGTATATTAAACCAACCTTGCATGCCTGGGATAAACCCCACTTGGTCATGATGAACAATTTTTTTGATATACTGCTGTATCCGGTTGGCTAGAATTTTGTTCAATATTTTCGCATCTATGTTCATCAGAGATATTGGTCTGTAGTTTTCTTTTTGGGTTGTGTCCCTGTCTGCTTTTGGTATCAGGGTGATGTTGGCTTCATAGAAGCTGGCAGGGAGTATTCCAGTGTCTTCAATCTTCTGGAAGACTTTTAAAAGTAGAGGTATTAGTTCTTCTTTGAAAGTTTTGTAGAATTCATTTGTAAAACCATCTGGTCCAGGACTTTTATTTTTGGGAAGATTTTTGATAACTGTTTCAATTTCATTAGCTGTGATGGGCCTGTTCATGTTATCCACTTCCTCTTTACTTAGTTTTGGAAGTTGGTAGGTATCTAGGAAATCATTCATTTCTTCCAGGTTCTCTAGCTTGGTGGCATATAGTTGTTCATAGAAGCCTCGCATGATATGTTGAATTTCTGCAGTGTCTGTTGTGATATCTCCTCTTTCATTTACTATCCGATTTATTTGGGTCTTCTCCCTTTTTTTTTTGTGAGTCTGGCTAAAGGTTTGTCGATTTTGTTTACTCTTTCGAAGAACCAACATTTACTTTCATTGATCTTTTGTATGGTTTTCCTATTCTCAATGTTATTTATTTCTGCCCTAACTTTAGTAATTTCTGTCCTTCTGGTTGCTTTAGGGTTCCTTTGTTGTTGTTCTTCTAGGTCTTTAAGATGTGCAATCAGGCTGTTTATTTGTGCCTTTTCTTGTTTCCTAATGTGTGCTTGTATAGCTCTGAACTTCCCTCTTAGGACTGCTTTAGCTGTGTCCCAAATATTTTGATAGCTTGTGCCTTCATTTTCATTGAACTCTCGAAACATTTTGATTTCTTCCTTGATTTCCTCTTTGACCCAGAAGTTGTTAAGAAGTGTACTGTTGAGCTTCCACATTTTGGTACTGTTACTAATCTTTTGTTGATTGTTAAGTGTTAGTTTAATTCCACTGTGGTCTGAGAAGATGCTTGGGATGATTTCAGTGCTCTTGAATAGGCTGATGCTGTCTTTGTGGCCTAACATATGGTCTGTCCTTGAGAATGATCCATGTGGATTTGAGTAAAATGTGTATTCCAGTTTCTTGGGATGAATGACTCTGAAAATGTCCAATAGTTCTAGTTTATCTATCTCTTCATTTAGCTCCCTTATGTCTTTACTGATTTTCTTCCTGGATGATCTGTCAAGTTGAGAGAGTGGGGTGTTGAAGTCCCCTACTATGATTGTGTTACTGTTAATATATTGCTGTAGCTCTTTCAGTGGAAGTTTGATGTATTTAGATGGCTTCTCATTGGGTGCATAGATATTAATAATTGTTAAGTCCTCTTGATTGACTGATCCTCTGAGCATTAAGTAGTGTCCATTCCTATCTTTTTTAATCTTATCTATTTTAAAGTCTATCATGTCAGATATGAGAATAGCTGTTCCTGCCCTTTTTTGTGGGCCATTGGCTTCAATGATAGTTTTCCATCCTTTCACTTTAAGTCTGTGTTTGTCTTGTTGCGTTAGGTGAGTTTCCTGTAGACAACATATTGTTGGGTTGTGTTTTCTGATCCATCTTCCTACTCTGTGTCTTTTAATAGGTGAATTCAGGCCATTCACATTTATTGATATCAAAGATTGAAGATATTTTAACGCCATTCTTGTAGAGTTTTAGAGTGTTTTGATATATGTTCTATTTGTGGTGGTCTGGTTGTTTATAGGAAACCTTTCAGAACTTCTTTCAAGGCAGGCTTGGTGATGGTTGCTTCAACTGTTGCTTGTCTGAGAAGGTTTTGATGCTTCCATCTAGTCTGAATGACAGTCTAGCAGGATATAGTATTCTTGGCTGAAAGCCTTTCTCATTGAGCACTCGATAGATATCTTGCCATTCTCTTCTGGCCTGTAGTGTTTGTATGGAGAAGTCTGCTGCTAATCTTATGGGTTTTCCTTTGTAGGTGACTCTTAGTTTTTCTCTTGCAGCCTTGAGGATCCTTTCTTTATCCTTATACCTTTCCAATCTAAGTATGACATGTCTTGGTGTCTTTAGGTCTGGGTTAATTCTGTTTGGGACCCTCTGGGCTTCTTGAATCTTTATGTCTTTGGTGTTGTCTAGACTAGAGAAATTTTCAGCTATTATGGCCTGGAGAACGCTTTCTTCCACCCCTTCTCTTTCTTCCTCTGGTAAGCCAATAATGCGTATATTGTTTCTTTTGAAGTCATCCCATAGGACTCTGTTATTGTTTTCAGCATCTCTTAATCTCTTTTTGAGATCTCTTACTTCTTTTTTAGTTGTCTCTAATTCATCCTCAATCTTGCTAATTCTGTCTTCAGCCTCATTGATTCTATTCTCTCTGCCCTCTACTGCTTTCTGGAGTTCATCTATTTTGTTGCCCTGCTCTGATACTGTTTTAGCTTGTTCAGCTAGTTGCCTTCTTAGCTCAGCAATTTCAGCTTTCAGCTCTCTAATAACCATGAGATTATTAGAATTTTCTTCCATATTCTCATTTGTTGTTCCTGCAGTTCTGATTACAATTTTTTCAAATTCTTTACTCACTCCTGTTATTATTTCCTTAGCTAATGTTTGGATGTTGAACTCGTTGTTTTGTGCTTCGCCCTCTGGAGGACTTTTAGCTGGACTCTTGTCCTGGTTCGAGTCTCCATTATTTTTTCTTGTTGTTTTAACCATTTTATATAAGTTAACAGTTTTTTCAATCCCTGAGTTGGAGTTCAGTGGTATAAAAGCCTTTTTTTTTTTTTCCCCTGTAGGCTATGGCAGCCTGAGGGCTTTTAAACTATCAATAGGCTTCTTGGCTTAATCAATGACTCCTGACTAAGAGATAAAGCAGGGTGTGGCAGAGATAATCCAGTGGTTATGCAAAGAGACTTGTACAGCCCTTCAGCTATGCCACCGAGGTATAGGTCTTCTCCTGAGTTTCCCGGTTAGATCTCTGTGCCCTGGTGTCCCTCCCTGTTGCTGCTCCAGATTCTGAGGGTAGTAGCAATGGAGACTCAGAGTTGTACTTGGTGAGTCTCTGGGGAGTCCTTTCCTCCCTTCAGCTGTCCCCTTGTTGGTGGAGCAGACTGGAGGTGGTGTCTCCACTGACAAACTGTCGAACAGTTAGCAGTCACTTAATCTCTCCTTAGGCCCCTCTCTCCTTTCTGTCACCAGCCACGCGTGTTTGTACTCACGGGTGATTTACTGGGTTTCTGTGGTCATTCTAGTCCTGTCTTGTTTCGGTCAGGGTGGTCTCCTTTGGTATTCCTAGTTGATCCAGGAGAGGAGAGGAGAGGAGAGAAAGCGATCTGCTGCTCGTAGCTCCGCCTCCGGAAGTCCTTCTCCTATTTATTCACTTTTGTTGCCCTTGTTGTTTTATTGTTGTAGTTATTACTGAGGTCGTTGCTGTTGGATAGGACAGAGAGAAATGGAGAGAGGAGGGGAAGACAGAGGGGGAGAGAAAGATAGACACCTGCAGACCTGCTTCACTTGTGAAGCAACTTCCCTGCAGGTGGGGAGCTAGGGCCTCGAACCAGTATCCTTACACTGGCCTGTGCGGTTTGTGCCATATGAGCTTAACCTGCTGCTTACTGCCCAACTCCCCCATTCCTGTTTTTATAAATTAAGTAGCAGGAGGGAGTTGGGAGGTAGTGCAGCGGGTTAAGTGCACTTGGCGCAAAGTGCAAGGACCAATGTAAGGATACCGGTTCGAGCCCCCAGCTCCCCACCTGCAGGGGAGTCACTTCACAGGTGGTGAAGCAGGTCTGCAGGTGTCTATCTTTCTCTTTCCTTCTGCCTTCTCCTCCTCTCTCCATTTCTCTCTGTCCTGTCCAATGATGACATCAATAACAACAACAATAATAACTATAACAATAAAACAACAAAGACAACAAAAGGGTAAATAAATATTTAAAAAAATTAAGTACCAGGATAAGGCAAAAACATAAAGATTCTGTTAAATTTAGGTTAGAAAATGCTACTTCTCTGTTTAAAATCCTCTGTTACTTGGAATATTTGCTATACCTTACCAGGTTTGCCTTTAGTCCATTGATCTTGTCTTCTAGTTCTCTGCTTTTCTTTCATTTTATTTTACACTGTCTTTGATTTAGGTTCCAACTTCATGGCTTCCTTGTTTGTATCAAAACATTCTGAGCATGCACCTGGACCTTTTAGCATGTTGTCATTTGAGTTTATTTTATTCTGTGACTCACTACATTTGTATGGGTCCCAGGTACAGAGGTTTTCATTTTCTTTTGTTACAAGCACTGGCAGAGAAGTTGTGCTTGGCACATCACAACAGTCAAGACTATGTCTTCTCCTTAGTAAGTGATTCTGCCTCTACATGTTTTTTTTTCTTTAACCTTTATTTTCAGATCCGTGATTCTAATTGCAACTATGAAGCTTTTATGAATATTATTAAATTAAGTGACAATATTGCAGAGCTAGAAGCAGTCAGAGATAAAGCAGCAGAAGAATTACAATATCTTCGCTCTCTGGACACAGCTGGTGATGGTAATTTAAATAAAATAATGTTTCCATTTGTTCATGATTACGATACCTTCCAATAAAACTCTAATTTACTTACTTCGCTGTCATTTTATGCTATTAGTTGTTTTCCTAACATAACTATAACTATGCTTTTTTTATTATATTAACATATACTAATAATAAAGCATTGAAATTTTCTAATTTGGGACTGTGATTATTGCTGTTACCTCTAAAGTGAAGATAATTGGCATGATTTATTTTTAATTAAATTGTTTCACATAAATTTCACATTTCTTCTATTAAATAATTGCTCTTCACTGGTTGTGTGAAATTACAGTAAGTACATGTTTAATGTATTTCATGGATAATATTGCCATGTTGTAACTTAAAATCTATTTGTTTTTAGATATCAACACTATCAAAAATCAAATAAATAGCTTATTATTTGTAAAAAAAGTATGTGACTCAAGAATACAGAGGTTGCAGTCAGGCAAAGTAAGTAGAATAATTTTGAATAAATGTTTACACAGACTGCATTATTTAAGATGTATACTAATTAACAAAAAAATATAGGATATTAACCAGTATAGCATTTTATAAAAGAACTTTCAAAAAAATTATACAATATAGTATAATGTATAAGTCAAGTTAGAGATTAAAACTCTGCCTGAAAGATGCTAAAGTAATTAAAGATTTATTTCCTCTCTTGATTTATTCATCCATTTATTTATTCAGAATTCATCAAGATTTATTCAGTTTTGCACATCAGGCACTGCTTTCAATAGACAAAAGCTCTTCATGGAGCTTAATTTTAGTTGTGATGTTAGAAAATAGAATAAGTAAATTTATTTGTAGTATCAATATTTAAATAAAGTTAACATATATAAAGCAAAAAGTCACTGTAGAGTGATATAAAATGTTTAGAAGTATTTTAGATGAGTGTTGAGAGACCTGGTGACATTTGAACATAGAGATCTGTGTAACAGAAAGTAACAAATCCTGTGAGAAAAATCATCTTTTTTAAAAAGACTCTTTGAGACAGCGTTGAGAGAATATATAAAAATTTGAGACAGGAAAGTGCTGCATGAATTATTTGATGTCAGTATGACTAGTATGGAATGAAGAAGAACCTCAGGAGAATATATATATCTTTACTTTCCCTAGTAAGATTTTTAAATTATTTTTAAAAAAAATTTTTTTAGGTTTTTATTTATTTACTTCCTTTTGTTGCCCCTGTTGTTTTATTGTTGTAGTTATTATTGTTGTTATTGATGTCCTCGTTGGATAGGACAGAAAGAAATGGAGAGAGGAGGGGAAGACAGAGGGGGAGAGAAAGATAGACACCTGCAGACCTGCTTCAGCGCCTGTGAAGCGACTCCCCTGCAGGTGAGGAGCCGGGCGTTCGAGCCAGTATCCTTATGCTAGTCCTTTCACTTTGCGCCACCTGCGCTTAACCCACTGTGCTACCGCCCAACTCCCGATTTTTAAAAATTCTAATAGTGATGGTAATCAGAGATTTTCCCTGGTGAGTGATATCATTAAACTTTTGAGTTAAAATTATTATTATTATTATTATTTTGGTTTTTGTCATGAATAGATAGTAGCAGAATAGTGGGCAGAAATGAAAACTGAGAAGTCATTTATGAGACTTTATCTCGTTCACTATAAGATGTTTGTGTCTGTAGAGGTCGTGAAAATAGCTGTATTTCTAATATTTGCTGATTGGTTAGATATGAGAAGAGAAAGGAAAAAAAAAAAAAAAACCAACTAGGTAACTCCTGAATTCTTTGGCCTAAGCCTCTGAATAGTGTTGTCACTAAAAGTAGATAAAACTATTGGAGCTGGATGTTTTGGAGAAATAGTTAAGTTTTGGATGTTTGAATTTGAAATTCCTGTTCAACACTAAATAGATTAGCACATTAAAGTTAGAGGGCAAGTTTAGTGATGGACCTAAATTTTTAGAATCTTTGGGTTTACCAAGATGTTTAATTACTGTACTGTAGCTGGATGAGCATAGCTAAATGAGAGTAAGTAAACAAATACCCAGTACTTTGTTTTCAGGCACTTCATTACTAAAGTTTAAGACAAACCAGAACATTTAGCAAAAAAAAAAAAAAAAAAAAAAAAATGAGATTGAAGAAAAATTTGGGAGTACACTATCTTCGTAGCGAAAAGTAGAAAGTGTTCAGAGAAAAACTGTGATACTAGGTATGTCAAAGGCTGCTAATAAAGACTTTGAGAATTGTCCTTTGTGATTTGCCAGAGGAGGGTTATTGGCAATCTTACAATTGCATATCCTGGAGTAGTGCAGTGAAATCCTAATTAGAGTCAACAAAGGATAATATGGAATGAGATGAATTAAGTATAGGTAGTTCTTTGAATGAGTTGTGTTATAAAGATGAAAATAAACTTTATTATCTTGATTTTTAGTTGTCATCTTTTATCTATGTTGTTATGTTATGCTGTGTTATGTCCTATTTTATTTTATCTGTTGCAAACTGGGTTATAGATGGAGGATCTGTGCCTATAAAGCCACTGCTTATGGCGGTCATTTTCCTTTTATTTTTATTTTTATTTTTTCCTTCTAATTGATAGAACAGAGAGAAGTTGGCAGGGGAGGAGGTCAGTACAGATAGAAACAAAGACACTTACAGCACTGTTTCAACACTTGTGAAGTTTCTTTTTTTTTTTTAATTAGTGATTTAGTAATGATCAACAATATAAGGGGTACAATTCATACAATTCACATCACCAGAGTTCCATATCCCCTCCTCTCCATTGGAAGATTCCCTATTCTTATCCCTCTGGGAATATGGACCAAAGATCTTTATGGAGTGCAGAAGGTAGAAGGTCTGGCGGCTTCTGTAATTGCTTCTCTGCTGCACATGGGCATTGACAGTTCTCTTCCTAGCCCCAGCCAGTTTCCATCTTTCCCTAGTGGGGTAGAGCTCTGGGGATATGGGGTCCCAGGACACATTGGTAAGGTCACCTGCTCAGGGAAGTGTTGCACCTGGTTAATCATACACATTACTTGTGAAGTTTCTACCCTGCAGGTGGGGACAGGGGACTTTAACCCAAGTCCTTGTACATGTAGGACCAACCATCCCCTTCCTTTCATTTGGTTTTTGCACTAAAAATTGAATACTATTTAAGTAAATAGAGATACAAAGATATGGAAAGAGATACCATACTTATGCTTTAGAATAACTAAAACAATCAAAATGATCATCTTTCCTAGAGATATATACAGATGTAAGGCAATCTCTATCAAGATCCTCCCACATTTCTTAAGGGAGTAGAACAATAACTACAACATTAAGACCAGAATATACCTAGGATTGCCAAAGCAGTTTGAAAAAAAGAACAGGAATGGAGTCATCACATTTCCTGACCTCAAATTATACTAGACCCAAAACATTAAATGCAAAAAGGAATCTCTTCAACAAATGTTGCTGGGAAAATTGGGTTGAAACACAGGGAGGAATGAAACTGTATCACCACATGTCAACATGCACAAAAGTTAAGTCCAGGTAGATTAGAGATGTCATCAGACCAGAGACCACCAAATACACAGAGGAAGACATTGTAAGAACATGTCATAATCTGTGCTTTGGAAATTTCTCAAGTTCAAGGGAAGAAAGAAAAAGCAAAAACAAACTAGTGGGACTACACCAAACCAAAAAACTTCTGCACAGCAAAGGGAACCATTATCAAAATAGAAAGACATCATATAGAATAGGAAAAGATCTTTATACACCATACTACATCAGATAAAAAATTAATAATCAAAATATATTAAGAACTCACTAAACTCATGAACAAAAACTCAACCCGATTAAAAATGAGGAGAGGACATGGTGAACAGACTCTTCAGCAAAGAAGAGATCCAGAGGATCAACTTATATGAAAATATGCTCAAAATCACTAACACAAATATAAAAATAGAGATAACAATGAGATGCCCATTACATCTTCAAGAATGTCATACATTAGAAAGATAGAAGCAAGAGGTGTTTGTTGCAGAAGATCTGAAGGAAAAAAGGAACCCCTATACAACTGTTGGGAATGTAAATAGATCCCACCCTTGTGGAAAACAATCCTACTCAACTGTTAAAAATGATAAAGTCATCTCTGTCCTATCTTGGATGGAACTTGAAGAAATCATGTTTTATTTGTTCTTTTTTTTTTTTTTAAATTTTAGCCACCAGGATTATTAATGGGGTTTGGTGCTAGCACTATGTATTTACTGCTCCTAGTGGCGATTTATTCCTTTTTAGTTTTCTTTCTATTTTATTTGATAGGACAAGGATAAATTGAGAGGAAAGGGAGGGATCGAGGAAAAAATAAACCCTTGCAGAACTGCTTCATTGCTCAGCTCATGAATTGTTCCCCCTGCAGGTAGAGAGCAGGGGCTAGAACCTGAGTCTTTTTGCATGGTAATGTGTGTACTCAACTGGGTGCCATGTCACCTGGCTCCTGAAAGAATCACATTAAGAGAAGCCAGAAAGAGAATGACAAATACTCAATGATCTCATGGATAATAATGGGGACTTAACAAGGACAGGAAATACAAACAAAAAATGAAGCTTAGACAAGGTGTGGTGTGTATTGTAGCAAAACTAAGGACTCTGGAGGAGAGAACTGGAAGGGAGGGAACGGAGGGGGCTGGGATCCTGGTGCATGATGGTAGAAAAGAACTTTAGTTGGTGATGAGAGTATTCTGCAGACACCTGTCATGGAAAGATGAGAAATTATACACACGTATCAGCAACTATACTGTGAAGCATTATGCCCCTAACAGAAGAATTCAACAAAAGAACAGAAGAAAGACACCACAGCATGAGTCTTCCCTCAGTGAAGGGGGGGCTGGACTGGAACCTGGGTCATACTCATAAAGCAAGCACTCTGTCCAATTGAAGTATCTTGCCAACTCAGGCTCTACTTTGTTAATAGCTCAGGCCATGCAGTGTTGTCTTTTCGAAGAGACTATACCATTCACAGGGATGCATACGAGGATTGATATTCAGAGCCTCTTATCTGATATAGTGGTACTATTGAGCTACAGAGGCATTTTTTAAAATCATGTGCCGGCACAGGCTGCTTTGTGTCAAGCATTTAAAGTCAAGTCAGCTGTTATTCAATACTTATATGGTGATGCTAATTAAGGAGGGTGTTTAACTTCCCTCCCCTTTTAAAATTATCTTCTTTCTCTTTTATGAACCACCTATGCCTAATTTATTATCTGCCCCTAGATAAGAAACACTCCTAACTTTTAGAAAAGCTACCAAATTTCCTTTTTAAATTAGAGTTGTAAAATATGGATTTGGGAATATAGAAATGATAGTGAAAGTAATTGAAAGAAACATTTCAAGATTTAGTAGAATGGGCAACTAACCTTGAAACACAACTCATTCAAGTCAGCTTTGTGATTATAGGCAGTCTTTCTCATCTTCAACTCTCCTATCTAATAAGTGGAATTGGTTATGTGCATCTAACAGGATTACTGCAGATGATATAATTTGTGTAATGCATCAGATATGTGGCATGTGGATACTCTATAATTTTGAACTCTTCCATTTTTTTTCATTATGCCATTTATTGTCTTGCTTTAGTACCTTGAAAAGTATGTGCAGCTTCTTTTTAGATAGTCTTCAAAAAAAAATAAAACATCTTCTGTACTTATTTATTTTTGTGTGTTTACTTACTAAGCAACTCTTGAAGAAACCTAGGAAATTCACTGAGCTGTATCTGTAGTTTTGGAAAAAGAATGATTTTCAGGGGAAATTTTGTTTTAATTTTATCTTAATTTATAATTGTGTGAAATATTCTCATCATAAAGTAGTGACCTCCATTATTTTTTCATTTATAGGAAATAAATACTGTGAAACTGGCAGCAAACTTTGGGAAACTTTGCACAATCCCCTTGGACAGCATTCTTGTAGACAATGTTGCACTGCAGTTTTTTATGGGTAAGCTAATACATTTTATAGAAATACTATAACCCTTGAAATTTTAAATCATCATAAATAGAAGTTAATTTAAATTCTTAATATTAAGCATAACAAATATACTTCTCCATAACTTTCTTTGGATTTTTTTCTTTGGAATCAGAGATGTAGAAGTTAGTTTTATTTCATAGTGAGTTTAATGTGCATTTGCTAAATGGTTTTTAAATTGAATCCTAGGAAGTTTTACTATTAAAGGAAACTGTAAAAATACTTTATCAGGAGTATATAGTATATATGCTTGATACCTTTATTTTTTTGTGTGTAAATGGGGGTTGGATTTTACTTTTATGCCATTTTCATAATGTAAATAGACATACCATTTTATTTTATATCAACATCACTTTTATTTGAGAGACATGAACAGAGTTTTGATCACTTTGTTTTTATGATCACAAATATAAATGTGTGATTTGTTGGAAAAGCCTAACTTTTTTTTTTTACATTTATGGATATACCATGATCAGTACTCTTTGCTCAGAACAGAAACTAAATGTTGCTAAAGCAGTTTTTTTTTTTAAATGTGCTTCTATTTGTGTTTCCCATATAATTGGTCATCAGCTTAACTTGTAATACAATTACACAATTGTTTTGCTACATAGGCACTTGCTAAACATTTTCTAAAGGCAACATTTTAAGTACTTATAGACTTTAATTTTTCTTAACCTACTTGGTATGTGTGATATTAATACCTGTATTGTAATGGAATTTTTTTTTGGTAGATTATATGCAACAAACTGGAGGTCAGGCACATCTCTTCTTTTGGATGACAGTGGAAGGATACAGAGTTACAGCCCAACAGCAGCTGGAGGTCCTATTAAGTCGTCAGAAAGATGGGAGACATCAAACCAATCAAACCAAAGGTCTTTTAAGAGCAGCTGCTGTTGGAATTTATGAACAGTATTTATCAGAAAAGGTAAAGATTACTTTTTGTTTTGACTTAAACTTAATAATTACTTTTTTCATTGTATCATACTTTTTATAACACTTGTACATATTTAGTACTCATTTTAGGCACAGACAGTTCACAAAAACTGTGACATTTAATGCTGATAACAGTCTTAATGTGTATTAGTATCCTTATTGATCTGATAGAAAATCTGATTTTTAGAAAATTGAATTAACTTGGCTAAGGTCAAGTATATACTAAATGACAAACTCAAGAATGAAGGAAGGTCTCACCTATTTTAGATCCATACTCACAATAAATTGAAAAAATAAAAATTGAAAAAGAGAGGAAGTGCAGTGGATAAAGCATTGGGCTTTCAGCCATCAGTTTCTGAGTTAGATCCCTAGTGTTGCATGTACCAGAGATGCACTGGTTCTCTCTTGTAGAGAATGACAATTAGAAAAAGCCAGAAGCAAATTGTAAGGTTTTGTAAGAATGAAGGTGACTATCTTTGGGAGATGGAGGTGTGGGGACACAGAACTTTGGTGGTGGGTGCTGGGTGGTGTGAAACTATCTATACCCTGTAATCTTATAGTCTTTTTAACCCACTACTACTTACAAATGAAAAATAAAAACTGGGTTGTGTACTTGGCAAAGCAGGTGTACTGTACAGGTAAGCTACATTTCTGGCCCTAATTCTTGCTTTAAATTTTACTTTTCAATGTTAAAATAGATATTCCAGTTCTGTTTTGCTTATTTATGTTATTTTTAATGATTTAATAGTAACTTACAAGTTTATAAGAGAAGAGGGGCCTAATTCTGCACCACATCTACCACCAAAGTTGTGTTACCAACTCCCAAGAAGAAACAGCATTAGTTCACCCAAGGTCTTAGAGAAATATTAGTTCTTTTTAAGTTTATATATCTTAATTTTCTATATTCCACATATGAGTGAAACCATCCAGTAGTCCTTTCTTTACTTATTTCACCAAACATAATCACCTCCCATTCCATCCATTTTGTCCTGAAAAGCACAATGTAATCTCTTGATTGCAGAATAGTATTCATGGAGTATGCATCTCATAACTTCTTTAGCCAGTCATCTGTCAATGATATTTCAGCTGCTTTCACTCGCTATTGTGGATAATGCAGCTATGAACATAGATGGATACATATGAACCCTTCAAATTAGTGTTTGCATCTCCTTTGGATAAATGCCTAAGACTGTTACTACTGAATCATAAAGTAATTCCATTTTTAATTGTTTAATGATTCTCCGTATGTCTGTAGGCCATGTATATCTTCTTTAGAAAACTGATTTTAGTTCTTTGGCCTACATTTTTATAGGTTCACTTATATATTTTATCTTTTGTTGAGCTGTACCAGTTCTTTGCACATACTTGGTATCAGTTGCTTGTTGTGTATGTGATGTGCAAATACCTTTTCCTATTTACTGGGTGTAACCCATTTTGAGCTGATCCTCACTGCACCAGGAGAAACTTCAGTGCTGTAATGATTTCCCTCACTTCCTCCATTTGACAAAAGTTGACCTGGAATAGTGAAGTTCTGGTGATAATGCAAAAATTTGATATGGAAACTGAAGGCATAGACAATTCAACAGAAATTGTTGGACACTTAAATACCACTCAATAATTTATAGAAGTTTGATGACTATTAACTAAATATAAGAGAAAACTCTCACTCAGTTAGATCCCATATATTTATAAAATACTTCCTGAACACAAATACCAGCTGATCACACTCATACATGTGAGTGTTAAGACACAAAGCAAAGGACAATATAGGCTGAATCCTCATTGGACTATAGTTTGTCGCAGCAGATTCAGGGACTCAGAATGGGAAAGGAAAGATTGCTAAGGGGAGATTGAAGACCTAAATCCCTATGGTAGACAAGGGTGATGGCTTGGATGAGGGTGAAATACACTGATACATATCTTAGGGAAATTTGAAAATGTACCCTTGTGATGATAAAAATCTTATAAATCAGCATTTCCTCAATAAATTGTTATTGAAATTGAGAATAATTACCCAAATAATAGGATTCGTACTACCATCATGCACATATGGAACACGTTCAGTGTAGAACATATTCCAGATGATAAAGGAGCTCTTAATTTGAAAGTAATAAGATCATGAAGTATGTTCCTTGATTATATGAAGTAAATCAGCAACACCAAAAGAAATGCTGAGAAATCTATAAGTATTTGAAAATTAAGCAGTGTATCTATAAATAATGTCTAATTCAAAAGAAAACTGTAAAGTATAATAAATATAAAAGCACATGTTTGTAGATGTAACTAAAGCTTAGAAGTATAACAGTGCTTAGATCAACTTAGAAGATCTCAATGCAACAATTTACATTTCTACCTTAAAAATCTAGAAAAAGGAAAGCAAAATAAACCCAAGGTCAATAGAAAGGGAAGAATAAATGTCATAATGGAAATCTGTGAAGTAGAAAATAAAAAAAACAAAAGTTGGTTCATTGAAAAGTACATTAATTGGCAAACCTTTGCTTAGTCTGGACAAGTAATGATAAGACATGTCACCAAAATCTTGAATAATGTGTTATCACCACTAATCCTGTAGAAATTTAAAGGGCTATAAGTATTAAAAACAATTAATTACTAAAAATGTACATCATGAAGAAAAACCCAAGATGGTAAAGTCTAGAAAACATTAAAAATTAAATAATACATACCAAATTTCACAAGTTCTTCTAGAAAATGAAGAAATATTTTCAACTCATGAGACTCATATCATTCTGATAATACCAAAGCCAGAAAAAATTAATTAGAAAATTATAGTCCAGGACTAAGAGACAAACTACTAAGTGGGGTACATGCCATGCTATGAGCTGGCCCAAGGTCAAGGCTAATCATCTCATAGGAAGTTCCGTAGGGGAATTCTGGCCTTTCATAATGAATGGAAAAGCAGCCTGGGGAAACAGTGAAAATACACATGTGGAACTATGGACTACTTTCATTCAGTGGCTATGCTGTAATATATATATATATATATATATATATCCTTTTTCTTTTTAAAAAAAATTTTATTTATAAAAAGGAAACACTGACAAAAACCATAGGATAAGAGGGGTACAACTCCACATAATTTCCACTACCAGAACTCCGTATCCCATCTCCTCTCCTGATAGCTTTCATATTCTTTATCCTTCTGGGAGTATAGACCCAGGGTCATTGTGGGTGCAGAAGGTGGAAGGTCTGGCTTCTATAGTTGCTTCCTCGCTGAACATGGGCATTGGTAGGTCGATCCATACTCCCACCCTGTCTCTCTCTTTCCCTAGTGGGTGGGGTTCTGGGGAAGCAGGGCTCCAGGACACATTGATGGGGTTGTCTGTCCAGGAAAGTCTGTTTAGCATCATACTAGCATCTGGAACCTGGTGTATGAAAAAAGGAGTTAACATAGAGCCAAAAAAAAATTATTGACTAATGAACCTAAAAGCTGGAATAGTGCAGATGAAGAGTTGGGGGGAGGGGTGGTCTCTGTTTTGTAGATAGTAGGCCTATTTTAGTTATATTCCAAAGTTTTTTTTTTTCCTGAGCCTGATACCTCATATGCAAGTGGATCTAAGTTATTGTCTGGGGAGATGATGTCATGGCTGGAAAAACGACCAGAAAGCTGGATCAGGGAAGAGAGTAGCTCCCAAATATGGGAAAGATGTATAAATATTGTCGACTGTAAACCCCATTGATTTGATCTGATTCCGGGCCCATATTCAGCTTTGTTGCCTATGTGACCTCTGCATCCCTATATATCTGAACTCACATTCTGTGTTCATGACTAGGAACATTCCAAGCTGCCCCACTATCAGGACCCATCTTCCTCAGGTGTAGCATAGAGTATGTTGTCCACCTCCCTTCGGAGGATGGAACGTTCTCTGCCATTGTTGATCCAAGTTGAGAGCAACGTCCTGTGGGGGCCCACAAAGGGGTATGTTGTGTTGTTCCTGATAGAGATGACCAGTAACAATGGAGAGAGGGATCTATTTGAGACCTAGGCCCATCATGTCTTTTTGGGAATCTCAGGACTCCCCAAATAGGGCCCCAGCTAATGGGGTGGCCTGATAGTGACTAAAGAGTCATTGTTAAAGTATGTCAGTCTCTTGCCCTTACTCAGCTTTTGTAGTCCTTACTTTGATAAGGTTAGCTTGGAGTCACTGAGGTAAGTATAATAGAAAGCAGGTGAGGATATCTATGTCTAAGTAGACACTAGTTCATTTTTTAATGTGTACTTAGGACACCACACCAAATCAGACTTTCCTACACAGAAAAATGGTACACTCTTCTTACTGTAAATGCACACACATGCACATCCAACCACCTACCCCTGTTGCTGAGGACTTATTCTGATGCAGTCTCCGCCCCCAGGTTTTTCTATGCTCCGCTAAATCCTAGAGTGCCCCCTTTCAACCAATCCTGGCTCCGCCCCCAGGTTTTTCTATGCTCCGCTAAATCCTAGAGTGCCCCCTTTCAACCAATCCTGGCTCCGCCCCCAGGTTTTTCTATGCCCCGCTAAATCCTAGAGTGCCCCCTTTCAACCAATCCTGGCCCTACATGTCACCCCTGGTTGTCGCCCAATAAAAAGCCCCCTCACCCCTCCCCTCGCTCTCTCTGGGCTCTTGGCTCTCCCTCTCTGAGGTCTCGCTCCCTGGTGGTCGGCCATTGCTGGCTGGCTCCACGTGGTCTGAACCAAACCTCCCCCCCATCCTATAATAAAGATCTGTGTACCCCTTTGCTCTGGACGTCCGCTCTCTTCTCCGCGGTGCAGCCCGACACCAGACCACCTCAACAACATACCCCCACTTGGGTTTCCATGTTGAATGTACAGTCTGCTTTGTCATATGCACAACCCTAGTTGGAGTCCAATCCTTGTCATGTTAGAGGAAGCTTTGGTGTTGTGGTATCTTTCCCTCTGGTCTTCTGTATCTCTCTAGCTGAAAGAAATGAAAGAAAGAAAGAAAGAAAGAAAGAAAGAAGACTTCTCCTACCAGTAAGAGTTGGCTTCTGTTCAGAAATTCAAAAGTCGTCATTGTTGTTCTTCTGTTTGACAGGCATCTCCAAGAGTTACTGTTGATGATTATTTGGTAGCAAAATTAGCTGATACTTTGAATCATGAAGATCCTACCCCTGAAATTTTTGATGACATTCAAAGAAAGGTATTATATACAACATTTATCATATTGTATATTTCTTGTAAAAGTTATTTTTGTGTGCATGAAATTAGTTTTCAAAAAGTTTATTGAAATAAACTCATAAACAGAAGTTGAGAAAGAACAGAAAGGGAAACTCAAAGCAGGATTTGACTGAATATGGAATAGGGCACCAAAGTAAAAACCCTGGGTTGAGGTTGAGGGTGATTGTTCAGGTTCATGGGGCAGGGAGGCTGGGGGCAGGATGGGATGAGACACAGTCTTTTGGTGGTGGGAATGGTGTTTATGTGCACTCCTATTAATTTGTGGACATATAAATCACTATTTAATTAATATTACTAAAAATAGAACTATGAAAGTTGAGTGGTGACAAGAAAAATGAACTGTGGTAATAATATTTCTCAACTGCTATAAAGGTCATTTTAGTTACTTTGATTAAAAAAACAGAAATTTTGTGAAATGAAGCAAATTTATTTTAACTTTACCTTGAACTTTTATATTTACTTATTTCTTAGAGAACTCTTCTGTCCCAGGAAGTCATATATAACCGGCTATTATATAATTTTTGTTGTAGTTGGACACTTGGCAGTGTAACTTATTTCTGTGAATATGGAGTCTAGGACTCATTACCACAGTGCATCAGTCTAGCTTTTGTATACATCTAAAGCCCATTATTTGTACTAATAATTAATAATTGAATATCTGATTTGTTTAAATAGGTGTATGAATTGATGCTACGGGATGAAAGATTTTACCCATCCTTCAGACAGAATGCACTTTATGTGCGTATGTTAGCTGAGCTGGATATGTTAAAAGATCCTAGTTTCAGAGGATCAGATGATGGTGATGGAGGTAAGATGACACACACTATACAATGTATATGCTTTAATTATATTTCTAGTTCCGAGACTTAATGAAGTATCTAGTATGTTCAACTAGGGAAGAAAGTAATGTAAGTGAAAGTAAATGGACAAACTTGACTATTTTTAAAAGAGTGTTTTAATTCTGGTCATTTACTTTATCGACAAGGTCCTTTCATAGCACTGCTATAGATCCTCTAGTGAGCACAGTTATAAAAATATCTCTTATGGGGGACTGGGTGGTGGCAAACCAGGGCAAGCACATAAAGTACTAAGTGCAGGGGCCTTCGCAAGGATCCTGGTTCCTGGTTTGAGCCACTGGCTCCCCACCTAAGTGGTGACACTTCACAAGTGGTGAAGCAGTTTTACAGGTGTCTAGATCCTTATCTATCTATCTGTCTGTCTGTCTATCTATTTATCTATCACCTATCTATCTATCTATCTATCTATCTATGTTCCTCTACCCTCTCAGTTTCTCTCTGTCCTATCTAGTAAAATAGAAAAATGGTGACAGGAGCAGTGGATTAATAGTGCAGGCACTGAGCCACAGTGATAACCCTGGAGGCAAAATAAATAAATAAATAAATAGAAGTATCTCTTATGGAATCCTTTTAGTCTTTCCTTATTATCTTCTTCACTGACTAGTGGGTTTTTACTTTTTAAATAACAGATTATCAGATATAGTTAGAAATTTGAGTTTTTCATAACTTTTATATTGAATATTGATCTATTAGCTAATGTTCTTACTGGCTTATTTACAAAATTGAAATAATATTAAATTTCTGGATTTGGTTTTATAATTATGTTACTTATTATGTAATTCCTTGCCTTGAAGCCATTTATAGTTTGGAATTACATGTAAATACAATTTTATAGTGCATTACCTTTTTAACATGGTATATCCTAAATGTTGAACTTTTATAGATTTTTGTATGTAAGAAAGTCTGTGGAGTTGAACCCCTCTTATCCTATGGTATAAATAAAAATTTTTTTAAAAAATTAAAAATTTTTTAAAAATTAAAAAAAAGAAACTCCTTCTTATGGAAACCATTTGAAAATAGTATGAAACAGGTGTGATCTGAAATACTAATAAAATTAACTCTTAGAGCACTAGGGAGACAGAAAGACTTTCATGCATGCAGAGACTCTGAAGTCCCAGGTTCAGTGCTCCGGTCTTAGTTGCTCTCCCTCTCTCTCTTTCATAAAAAAAAAAAAAAAAGAATAATAAGGGAGTCTGGTGGTGGTAGCACAGTGTGTTAAGCGCACATGGTACGAAGCGCAAGGACCAGCATAAGGATCCTGGTTCAAGCTCCTGCTCCCCACCTACAGGGGAGTGGCTTCACAGACGGTGAAGCAGGTCAGCAGGTGTCTATCTTTCTCTCCCCCTCTCTGTTTTCCCCTCCTCTCTCCATTTCTCTCTGTCCTATCCATCAACAATGACATCAATAACAACAGTAATAACTACAATAAAACAAGGGGGACTAAATAAATAAATACTAAAAAAGAAAAAAACTTTAAAAAATAAAAAAGGTTAAAAATGAATAATAAAATAAATAAAATATTTTTAAAATTATTTGTTAGGTTTATTGTCTTCTTCACTGTTGAGATTTATGTCAATGTTACAATTTTTCCAAATAGTAATGCCCATGATTTTCTTTACATAGTCATATTTTTATATATGTTTGGTTTTTTACTTTGATAATTAAGCTTTTTGTTTTACATACATTCTGAAGTTTTTATTTTTCCATGTTTTGAAATAATTTTTTAATCCAGTGATTATTATGGTGCTAATATTTTGAAATACACTCTACCACTGTCATAATTCCTTCTAGCTCCATCCAAGATGGGTCAGAGAAGATAGGTTCATTGTTCTTAATAGCTGAGTAGTATTACATTATGTATATATACTACAACTTTCTCAGCCATTCATATGTTGTTGGACACCTGGGGTTCTTCCAGGTTTTGGCTATCATGAACTGTGCTGCTATGAACATAGGTGTACACATATCTTTTTGGATGGGTGCATTTGACTCCTTAGGATATATCCCTAGGAGGAATTATTGAGTCCTATGGAAGGTCCATTTCTAGCTTTGTAGGGGTTCTCCAGACTTCTCTCCACAGGAGTCGGACCCATTTACATTCCCACCAACAGTGTAGGATGGTTCCTTTGTCCCCACAACCTCTCCAGCATTTTTTGCTGCTGTCTTTTTTGATGTATGACATTCTCAGAGGGGTGAGGTGATATCTCATTGTTGTCTTTATTTGCATTTCTCTGACAGTCAGTGTTCTGGAGCAATTTTTCATATGTCTGTTGGCCTTTTGTATCTCTTCTGTAGTGAATATTGTTCATATCCTCTCTCTATTTTTCCATGGGGCCATTTGCTTTTTATTGATAAGTTTGGTGAGCTCTTTATATATTTTTGTTACTAGCCTCTTGTCTGTTGAATGGCATGGAAAGATCTCCCATACTCTAAGGAGTTTCTTTGTTTTGGTGATGGTTTCTTTTGGTGTGCAGAAGCTTTTCAAAGCCCATTGGCTTATTTTTGTTTTAGTCTTCCTTGCCATTGTTTTTGTATCATCAAGGATGGATGCCCTTGAGGTTTAGGTGGGAAAGTGTTCCACCAATGTTTTCCTCTATAAGTTTTTGATAGTTTCTGGTCTAACATTCAGGTCCTTGATCCATTTGCAGTTGGCTTTTGTATCTAGTGAATAAAGTGATTCAGTTTCATTCTTCTGCAGGTTTCAACCTGATTTTCCCAACACCATTTATTGAAGAGACCCTCCTTCCTCCATTTAATATTTTGGGCCTACTTATCAAAAATTAGATGCCTATAGCTGTGGTTTTTCTTTTTAATTAGTTACATATTGATTTTAAAATGTGGACTTTAAGATGAGCTAGATAGCTCACATAGATATTTTGCTGCTTTGGAAACTTTTGTGCTTTGGTTTCTTTTATTCTCTCTCAATTTTTCTCATTCTCTGTCTCTTAGATTAAAAAAAAAGAAGAATCTGTTTTTGAACCACATTTATGAAAGAAGAGTAAACTTAATAAATACGTTAAAAATACATTTACCCAGGGCTGGGTGGTGGCACACCTGGTTGAGTGCGCACATCACTATGTGCAAGGACCAGGTTCAAGTCCCCAGTCCCACCTGTAGGGGAAAGCTTCGCAAGTGGTGAAGCAGGGCTACAGGTGTCTTTTTGTCTCTCTCCCTCTCTATCTTTTCCCTTTCTCTCAATTTCTGGCTGTCTCTATCCAATAAAGATAGATAAAAAAAGTAAATTAAAAAAATACATTTACCCAAATAGTAATTTTATTTGTAATACTCTTAACTCTGTAAAAACAGAAGTAACAAAATACCACTGGCATTTTCTAATAAATTTCACTTTTCAGTGTTTTTCTCATGCTTATACTGTATCAATAATGACTAACAGTTGATTAGTTATTAATAATTATGATGCCATATAGACATTTTCACTGAAATTCCTAGCTTGATAAGCAATAGGGTATACCAGTGGGTATTTAAGAATAATTTACCACAGTTTTCTTTCTTTGCTCTTTATGTCTTGACTGGTATGGCTTTAATGTTGGTATTGAAACCTTAAATAAAGCACAATCTCAAGAGTGTTTCACTGTATATTAAGTTGAATATCCATTTCCACAGAATCTTTTAATGGCTCTCCTACAGGAAGCATAAATTTGGTAAGTACTGTTATGGATATTTTAATTATTAGAATGACCTGAAAATAAAATAAAGATTGAAACTTAACATACATAAATAATATATTAATTTGAAACCTCCACGCTATCCTCTCTTATTATAGGAAACTGTAATATTAGGGGCCAGGAGATAACACCGTACTATGCACAAAGACACAGATTCACACACACCTGGCTCCACATGAGAAAACATACACAATACAAGGAGATGATTAAATAGACAGTGGAGTGGTGCTGTGGTACATCTCTTTCTCTATATACGTATGAAGCTAAAAAGAAAAAATCATATACTGGAAACATTAAAATGGCACATGTACAAGGCCTGGTTTAGGAGAAAATTATGTTTTGAAAGAAAATGTTAAATTCATGTAAAAGGCACCTGTTAATTAGAACATAAAAATAAAATTTGGTCATCTGTTGTATCAGTATAATTCAGTTATATTTGATTAAATGGTTATTTTTTTATTTATAAATATTTACTATTATAAATAGTGCTATGATAGGCAGTAAATTTGTACCATAAATATTTATACTGGAACAATTTTTTAATGCTTGCATTTTTAAAAGAATATAACACTAATTAAGAAACAAGGGTAGTAAGTGAAAACAATGTGAAACTCTCCTTACCAAAGGACTCTGGGAAAGGAGAGAAAAGGATGGGATAGAGGGGCTCTGGGGCCCTGGGATGATATTAGTAAAGGACCTAGGTTGGGGGAGAAAGTGTCTCATCTCAAGATGATAGGTTGTACCTGTATGTCAACAACTATACTGTAATCCATTAACAGACCCAATAAATTGGGATATAGTGTTTTATATATATATATATATATATAACACTAGTTGGGAGAGTCAGGCGGTAGCACAGCGGGTTAAGCGCACCTGGTGTAAAGTACAAGGACCGGTTAGGATCCTGGTTCAAGCTCCCAGCTCGCCACCTACAGGGAAGTCACTTCACAGACGGGTGAAGCAGGTCTACAGGTGTCTCTCTTCCTCTCTATCTCCCCTTCTTTCTCAATTTCTCTCTGTCTCTATCCAATAACAAAAAACAAACAAACAAAAAAAACACTAGTTGGGAAATACGAAAATCTCTACATATCTCTTAAATCTACACTATAAGAAGTTCATGTTGTAAAAAATTAATCTCATAGTTTTACAATAAATTATCCTATGATTATAGATTTAGGACTGGCCTAGTTATATACTCTGTCATTGGCATTTTGTATATTCAAGATGAAGTGTGACATAATGAACATTTTAGTTATTTCATATATCCAACTTTGACATGAAGTAACTTCTTATAAAATGTTTCTCATAAGAAAAGTTAATGCTATGGTAAAATTTCAGTTCTAAGTTGTAGCATATTTTTTGTTTTTTCTTTTAACTGGTTCATCTATTGCTATTTTCAATTTTTTATAACATATGAGTATCTTAGAGGTTTATATTTACTGTCTTATATACCACTATACTTCTAAAATAATTATTGAGTAAATACTCTATTAGAATACACCTAAGGCTTTAGTAAAACACTAAGACAAATTAGATAAAATTTTTTGGTACTCATATTTGAAGCATTTTTACAAATGTTTGCATACTAGCTTGAAAAAATAATTCTACATCTGGACTAAATACTTTTATGAAATAAGCAAAATCCTTTTACCTCTGGAGTCCTCTCTCACTGTATGAATAAAATTAATTTATAGGACTTTTACCACAAAAGTACATTTTAATATTTGCACCAGTATATTTCACCTTAACTAAAGCATAGTCTTTTTCTACCATAGGGAGTTTAGCCCCATAACTCCTCTCAGAGTTTTTCTCATCCCCTTTCTATGTCCCTAAATATGCTGTAATAGACTGAAGAAGTGATAACCCTGGTAGCATGAAAAAAAAATTTAATAATAAATTTTATAAAAAATAATACTAGGTTGTTGGAAAATAACAAAATTTTGCATAGAAAAATAGAGCTCACTTTCTGACAGCCCAATAAATCCTCACTTCCTTGACCACCAAGGAAGTCCTGGGGACTTTTCTATGGATTTACGACATTTTGCTTCTCTCTGTCATACTTTAGAATTCACTTTTTAATTTCGTTTTTGGTAAAATGCCTTTTAAAAAATGTTGTGCATGTATTTCTGAATTTAAGTCATTCAAAATTTTTTTTTAAAGAAGAACTGGCAATATCACATTCAAACTCCAGAATTCATTTAGATTCATTTTTTAATGCGTAAAATATGTCTGAACATTATATTGTTTTGTGGTGAAATTTCCTATACTCACTCCTGTGCGCTTTGCTAAGGGACTCAGATGCCAGCATGGATATATTCTTGGCTAGAATATATTGTAGCAAAAAGATATAAAGTAAAATCAGAAAAGGATCAAGTCCTAATTTTAAGATTGGGGTCAGATTGTTGCCAGTTCATAAAAGATCTTCCACTGTGGAAGTCACATTGGATCAGCATAATTCCTCTAGCCATTAGTTTGACAACATTTGTGAAATAATGCTGTCAGGAATCTGACATTGTGTCCATGATTTTTATTAAGGGCTGATGGGTAACCTTCCTTATGTCTAAATTCATCCAAGGGCCAACCTTCTAAGCAGTCCTAAGGAGAGAAATTTAAATAAAGCCTATTGTTATCTTTTTCCTACATAGCCTGTCTCCAGTATGTTGTGTCTGTGGATGTTTAAGTATGTGCATATATTTCTAAAAGTTTCTTTTTTATGTATAAAAGTTATAGTTATGAAAGATTAAGTATGGGAGTCAGGCGGTAGTGCAGCGGGTTAAGTGCACGTGGCCACTAGCCACAAGGACCAGCATATGGATCCCGGTTCGAGCCCCTGCTCCCCACCTACAGGGGAGTCGCTTCACAGGCAGCGAAGCAGGTCTGCAGGTGTCTAATCATTCTCCCCCCCTCTTTCTTCCCCTCCTCTCTCCATTTCTCTCTGTCCTATCCAACAGTGATGGCATCAATAACAACAACAATAATAAGCTACAACAATAAAACAAGGGCAACAAAAGGGAATAAATTTTTTAAAATCTTTAAAAAATTTAAAAAATAGTTATTTTTATTATAATAGTTATTATATTGATCAATAGATAAAATTTAACTTAATAACCAACTACAAACTTATTCCTAACATATATTAGTCAGGCAATCTTCTAAATTATTTACCTATCTTTTGTTTTAATTCTCAAATAATCCTGATGTAAGTACATTTATTGCTCTCCTTTTATAAGCAACTGATTCTATTTTATCTAAATGTTAACATAAATGTTAAGTTA
The DNA here is from genome assembly GCF_950295315.1 of Erinaceus europaeus. NCBI lineage: Eukaryota > Metazoa > Chordata > Mammalia > Eulipotyphla > Erinaceidae > Erinaceus > Erinaceus europaeus. The sequence continues at coordinate 34,890,243 of NC_080169.1, forward strand.
AATGCTCAATTAAACAATACTGAGTTTGCAGCTACTGTTATTTTAACATTTTAAATTTTTGAACTTTAACTCAATTAAAAATGTTTGTCTACTGACTTTTCTCCACAGTCTTTAGATGACCTGTCAAATGTATCTTCTGATGACTCAGTACAACTTCATGCTTATATTTCAGACACGGGTAAGTAATTTTGTAGTAAAAACATTATTTTAAATTTGTTGGTTATTGTTACCCCTACATTATTATTTACATTCATTTTTATAAGACAACTTTGGTTTTGTGCTCATTTATTTTTAAGGTTTTGTTTGTTTTTGTTTTCCCTGTAGCATGTTCTTCATTGAGTTCTGTGATATTTACTTGCCTGGGTATTTGGGTATTCTAAGATTGTCACTGTTCACATTTCACAAAACATAAATTATAAGCACTTTGATTTTTTGCTAATAAACTCAGAAATTAGTCTTTTCCTCTTTGTATTTGAGTCAAGAAAATAATTACATAATTGCTGCAATTATTTATAAATTATAAAAAACATTTGTAAGAGACTTTAAATGTATCTAGCTAATAATTATCTACATAATTGCTGCAGACAATTATTTATAAATTATAAAAATCATTTGGAAGACATTTTAAATACATATATATTTTTTTCAAATTGAGGCAATCTGTTTTCTTTCTCCAGACCTATATTGAAAATGACAGATAAAACCATTCCTTTGTTGCTATTCTAGGTCAGTTGAGTTTTGAAGTGGTATAATGTGATGAAAAATGTTGTACAGTTTGATCTACATTGGTCTTTGAAAGAAGCATCTATAGGAGAAGTGAATGGTGAGGAATAGTGTTTGTTTTAGGTAGAACTACTAATAGGAAGATGCCCATACTCTTTTCCTGATTTGGTATCAGGAAATAATTTAGTAGAAAGTTAAAGGAGAAAATATATAGTTGCTGTAGACTGAGGAAACACTAATTGCCGAGTGTGCACAGTTGAAACCAAGGAACTCATACAAATAGAAAGACAGCTCTCTTAATTTTCATAGAATTTCCATGTTCTGAAGTTAAGGAGAACTAAGTCCATGTGAAACTGGAACATAATCCTTTGCATAGAACACAGAGTCACAAAGATAGAGGAGTTAGAAAAATTTAGTGTATCAGTGGAATACTACTCAGCTAGTAAAAATGGTGAATTCACCTTCACCTCATTTTGGATAGATCTTGAAGGAATCATGTTAAGTGAGATAAGTCAGAAAGAGAAGGATGAATATGGAATTATCGCACTCATAGACAGATGTTGAAAAATATAAACAGAAGGGAAAATGCAGACAGAACTTGGACTGGAGTTGGTGTATTGCAGTATTTTGCCAGTTGGTGTATTGCACAAAACTGAAAGACTGTAAGGAGGGGTGGGGTTCAGGTCCTAGAATATGATGGTAGAGGTCAACCTAAAGGGGGTTGAATTGTTACGTGGAAAACTGAGAAATGTTACACATGTACAGACTACTGTATTTTACTGTTGACTGTAAACCATTAATCCCTAATAAAGAAAAAATATAAATAAAAAAGAAAAACAGCATACAATTAAGGCAAAAAAACCCAAATCTTCAGGCATTGATTAGAAATAGTTTCTATAAAACTATTGCTATTTTCAGTTGATATGATAATGTATGTAGAGCCCTCTAAAGAATTCACTAAAGAATTCACCATATAGGAATATAGGATGATCATAGAGGATGATCTTATTCATAGACAGAAATTGAAAAATATTGCCACCATATTGCCAACCTGCCTTTTCTGGGCAGACGACCTTGCCAATGTGTCCTGGAACCCCACCTCCCTAGAACCCTCCCTGGGATAGGCTGGGGTTATGGATCTACCTGTCAACATCCATGTCCAATGGAGAAGCGAATAGAGAAGCCAGAACTCCCACCTTCTGTACCCCATAAAGATCTTTGGCCCATACTCCCATGGGGAATCTTCCAGTGGAGGTGATGGGATATGGCACACTGGTGATGGGAGTTGTGTGAATGGTGCCCCTTTTATCCCATAATCTTGACTATCAGTATTAAATTACTAATAATAATAAAAAAGAGAGAAACTGAAAAATAAGAAAACACAAAGCAGAACTTAGAATGGGTTTGGTGTATTGCACAGAATAAAAGACTGCTGGGGCAGGGGGGAAGGGAGAGGTCCTGGAACATGATGGCAGAGAAAGAACTAGAAAGCTGAGAAATGTTGCACATGTATAAACTACCGATTTTACTGTTGATTGTAAATCATCAGTCCTCCCCAATAAAGACAAAAAAAAATTAAGTTTACTTAAAATAATAATAAAAAATCTAAGAAAAAAGTTCACTAAAGATACTTTTTGAAATATTAAGTCAAAGTTAGTAAAGTGGCAGACTACAACAATACTATTTTTTAAAAAAGGAATCAGTGGCATTTCTTTATACAACAGGGAAATTGAAGAAATTAATCCCATTTACAATAACATCAAAAAGATTTAGGTATCATGGAATAAATTTAAGAGAAGTGAAAACATAGTACATTGTAGACTAAGTCACTCATTGTTTAAGGAAACAGAAGATGGCACAAGAAATAGATGTTTCATTCATGCTCTTGGACTGGAATAAAAAAAACAACACAGTGACCACCGCATCCTATGCAATATATAAATATAATCTCCCATCAATTTTCAGTGACTTTTTTTTTTTTTAGTGATTTAATACTGATTTACAGAATTATAACAGTGGTATAATTCCACACTGTTCCCATAACTAGAGTTCTGTGTACCGATTCCTTCTATTGGAAACTGAAGTAGTTCTCCCAAGGTCACAGATGTGGATTGACTATTATTTCTATAGCTATCTGCATTATTTCTGTAGCTATCTATATTTATATATATTTGCTCATTTTTTCCCTATGGTCCTGCCTTCTTTTCTAAGTCACACCTACACTTACTACTACTTCTGAATGTCCTGCTTTTTCCCCCTTTTCTCTGAGTCTTGATGGAATTGGAGCTCAAAGCCTTCTGGTCATCTTCCCCTAACACTTCTCCCCCTCCAGGGGTATGGAACAAAATTATTTTAGGGTGCATACGGTGGGAATTCTGACTTCTGTAATTGCTTCTCTGCTGGACATGGCATTTGGCATGTTGATCTATACTCCCAGCTTATTTCTGTCTTTCCTAGTGAAGTAGGGCTCCTGAGAGAAGAGGTTCTGGGACACATTAATGAGGTTGTCTGCCCAGAAAAATCAGGATGGAATCATAATAGCATTTACAACTTGGTGGCTAAATGACAGTTAAGATATAAAGCAGGAAAAAATGTTAGGTAAACAGGAACCAAAAAGTAGGAATAGAGCAGGTAAGGATAGGGATTTTAGGGTAGAAGAAGCTAGGAAGCCTACTTTAGGTATTTTCCTAGGGGCCCATGACTTAAATCGTTTTTGCCTAAGCTTGATAGCTAATATGCAGGTGAACTAAAGATATTGTCTGGGTAGATAATGTCAGAAATGAGAAAAGAACTAGAAAGCTTGATTAGGGCAGAGAGTAGCTCCAAAATTTGAAGAAAATATGTAAATATAGCTGTTTACCTCATTGACCCCAGGCCTGCCTGTATTATATATATGTAATATTCATATTTAGTACAGGAGCATGTGTAGCCTCCAAGTCTCTGTCAGTTTGAGCTTGTAGTCTGTGGTCACAACTGGGAACATTCTAGGCTGCACTCATTTCAGGACCATGTTCCCTCTAGTGGCTGGTAGAATGACCTAGCCTACCTTTGGAGAGTGGGGCAATCCCTACTATTACTACTTAATAGTGAGGGCAAGGCCAATCATTTTCTTTTTTCTATTTTTAAAAACTCTTTATCAAGGAAAACAATGATTTACAAGACAGTTGTCACATGAGTACAGTTTCCTTTTTATCATAATCATTTTGTTGGGGGCTTATTGGTTTATAGTATAGTTGTTGACACATAGGTACATTAAAAAAAATTACTTATAAAAAGGAAACACTGACAAAACCATAGGATAAGAGAGGTACAACTCCACATAATTCCCACCACCAGAACTCCCTATCCTACCCCCTCCTCTGATAGCTTTCCTATTCTTTAACCCATTGGGAGTATGGACCCAAGGTCATTGTGGGATGCAGAAAGTGGAAAGTCTGGCTTCTCTAGTTGCTTCTCCACTTTCTTTAAGAAAATAGAGAAAACATGACTTTGTCTGGAGTCAAGAGACTAAGCATCACGAAAGTATCCTGAGAAAATAGCTCAATAATATATTCATCGTGTTTCCTGATTTCAGACTATAAAAGAACTATATTGGGAGTCGGGCTGTAGCGCAGCGGGTTAAGCGCAGGTGGCGCAAAGCACAAGGACTGGCATAAGGATCCTGGTTCAAACCCCGGCTCCCCACCTACAGGGGAGTCGCTTCACAGGCGGTGAAGCAGGTCTGCAGGTGTCTATCTTTCTCTCCCCCTCTCTGTCTTCCCCTCCTCTCTCCATTTCTCTCTGTCCTATCCAACAACGACAACAACAATAATAACTTCAACAATAAAACAACAAGGGCAACAAAAGGGAATAAATAAATAAAATAAATATTTTTAAAAAGAACTATATTAAAGGACTATAATAATAAAAAATGTACTGGAATTTATTCTTATCAATAGATTAGAACTGGAAGTCCAGAATAAACCTTTATACAAATTGTAATTAATTTCTGACAGAGGAGTCAAGAGCATGACCTAGAGTCTTTAACAAATGATGCTGGGCAAACTGGATGACCACATGCAGAAGAATGAAAACAGGATTTTTGCTTATCAACACTGTATTTATTGCAGTGTGCAAAAGTCAACTCAAAATAAATTGAAGATTTCTGAGTTAGACCAGAAACTATAAAATACATAGAAGAAAAATTGGCAAAACACTGAATAATACTAGCTTTAGAGATAACTTCAGTGACTTGAACTCAATGACAAGGGAGGTGAAAGCAATAAACAAATGATATTTTAACAAATTGAAAAGCTTCTGTACAGCAAAAAGAGCCATTACTAAAATAAAGACCTACTGAATGCAAGAAGATATTTGCATATGTTAAAGTATTATAATACACACACACACACACACACACACACTCCAGTAACTAAAGATGCCTTATCAAAAATGGGGAGATCTGGATAAGTACATCAGCAACGTGGATTTATAGGTGACTAGCAGGCATACACAAAAACAATCAGTGTTGTACATTATCTTATTGTAAAATGCAATTTAAGACAACACTGTTGATACTACTTCACATTTGAGAATGCTGTGTAACAAAAATATTAGAAATGGACTAGGCAATGGTTATCGTGTACTACACCCTGGATTGAACCTCTGGTTCTCTTCATGGGGGAGCTTCATGAGCAGTGAAGCAGTGCCACAGCTGTTTCTCTTTCTCTTTCTCTACTTCTATTCTCTCCTCTCAATTTCTTTCTGCTCTATCAAATGAAATAAAGAAAGAATAATGTTATTAGACAGTAAGTGCTGTTAATAATATAGAGGAAAGGAACCTATTTGCACTGTCAGTGGGAACATAAGTTGGTTTAGTCCCCATAGAAAACATTATGGAAATTCGTCAAATAGTAAAACTAGACCTACAAAAAATGGTGATTTTTACTGTTTTCAGCCCATCTTGGATGGAGCTTGAAGAAATAATGTTAAGTGAAATAAATCAGAAACAGAAGGATGAATATAGGATGATCTCACTCTCAGGCAGAAGTTGAAAAACAAGATCAGAAGAGAAAACACAAGTAGAACCTGAACGGAGTTGCTGTATTGCACCAAAGTAAAAGACTCTGGGATGGGTTAGGGGGAGGGTTCAGGTCCTGGAACATGATGGCAGAGGACCTAGTGGGAGTTGCATTGTTATGTGGAAAACTGAGAAATGTTATGCACGTACAAACTATTGTATTTACTGTCGGCTGTAAAACATTAATCTCCCAATAAAGAAAACAAAACAAATAACAGCAACAAAAAACTAGATCATTGACCCAGCAGTTCCTCTCCTAATGATACATCTGAAGAATATAGAAACAGTCAGATTTTTGCACATTCTGTGTTCATCACAGTTCAATGTACAGTAGCCAGTATTTGAAAGCAAACCAAAGTGCCCAATAGTAGATGTTAGATATGCTATATATAGAGAGTGGAATAATACACATCTATAAGAACAGATGAGGTACTGACTTTTGCTATAACATAAATGGGGCTAGAATGGATCATACTCAGTGAAATAAGTCATAATGGTAAAAGTCAAGCACAGTATTATCTTATTCATAAGTGGAACAAGAAACAAAGCAAAGTTGTACTATTTCAGTGTAATGTTTTTATTTTGTTAATAAGATGTTTCAACTCCCCCTTTTTTATCTGATCACCTTTTTAAATGTGGAGGAATTATTCAAGTCTTATGCTGTATCTTTTGTATTTTTCCTTTTCTTTTAATAGGGACTTTGTTTTCAGTGTACATGTTTTTCACCTTCATTAAATTTATTTTCCTTACATTATTTTATGATGCTACTGTAAACAGAATTGATTTCTTCTTCAAGTTCACTGTTTGCATAAAGGAATGTTATCATTTTTGTATATTATCTTTGTGGTTTATCACTTTACTAAATCAACTTATTGTTTCTACAAGTTTTCTGTTACTTTTTCTCTTAAATTTGAGAGTACTTTAATACTGTACTCGAGGGAATACTCTGATATGACTACTGAAAAGTAAAAAATTTGGGGAAAAAATTTGAAGTAGACCACTGTGGCATTATCATAATGTTGTAGTCATTCTATAAAATACTTTTTGAGGGAGTTGGGAGGTAGCGCAGCCAGTTAAGCACACATGGCGCAAAGCCCAAGGACCAGTGGAACGATCCTGGTTTGAGCCGCCAGCTCCTTACCTGCAGGGGGAGTTGCTTCACAGGCGGTGAAGCAGGTCTGCATGTGTCTATCTTTCTCCCTCTCTGTCTTCACCCCCCTCCATTTCTCTCTGTCCTAGCCAACAATGACGACATCAATAATAACAATAACTACAACAACAATAAAAAAAAGGGCAACAAAAGGGAAAATAAATAAAATTAAAAAAAATATATTTTTTGAATGTGAGTGTAGAGTTTGGAAATCTATTTTTTCCTTTGGTAACATCCTTTTATCTCAGCCTGTCATTTCAAATTCTTCATTTCATATTGTCCTTTTTTTTTCTTCATCTTCCTCCTTTTTGTGTCTTGTTCCTCTTCATTTTGTTTTAAATGACTAGTATATGCTGATTATGACCCATATGCTGTGGCAGGCGTTTGTAATGATCATGGCAAGACATACGCATTATATGCCATCACTGTTCACCGACGCAATCTAAACAGTGAGGAGATGTGGAAAACCTATCGTCGTTACAGTGACTTCCATGACTTCCACATGAGAATCACCGAACAGGTGAGGAGAAATCTTTTAAGTTGTATACTTTACATTGTTTCATGATTCAGTGTTTGATTTTAAGTAGTTCTAAGGATGCTATGGTATTGACCAAAACTAATGTAAGAAAATAAGTAAAAAATTTTTAAGTAATTAATATAACTGGTAAGAGTAATCTTGAACATTTTAACCAACACATCAAACCTGTAGCCAGCTCTAACAATTGTGAACTAGTGACAAAATGTCAGTTGTATACCATGGAAAATGTAAATGGGTTTATACTTCTGATCTTATGAGTAGTTTGTTTATATGTCTGCTGTACTTTGCAGAGATATTTGGAATTGATTTAAAACAGGATGGGAGCTGAGGCTGGAGAAATGGTTGAGCAAATGAAATACTGGATTTGCACCCCTGAGCCCCCACATTCAGTTCCATCTCTGGCACCATCATCTGACCTCTCTCATAAAATAAACACCACTGTAATACATCTTGCAGTTTTGTTTTGGCAGAATAACTAAGTATTAATTTTATATGCTAGTTTTATCTAGAGTGTAATTGTTGATCCATTTAAATGATTTTAAGAACCATGACCAAAATTAACTTTGTATGTTCTGGCAGTGAACCCTGGATTTCCACATGTGAGCCACTTCCCTGGTCCAGTTTCAGTTTTTATTCTTAGAAGGGGCCGGGCAGTGGCCACCTGGCTAAGCACACACATTACTGTGTGCAAGGACCTAGATTCAAATCCCTGGTGTTGAAGGTTCAAACCTGCAAGTGGTGAAGCAGTACTGAAAGTGTTTCTCTTTCTCTCCCCTTTTCTATCTTTCCTTGCCATTCAATTTCCCTCTGTCTTATCAAATTAAAAAGTAGTAAGTGAAAGAGAGAGAGACTGAGAAAGAATGGACAAGGTAGAGGAGGAGACTCCACCTTCTGTGGAATTCCTACATGATGGTAGTGGCGGGAGGGGGGGGGGGATGTAAGTCACACTCAGACCCACAGTCTCATTTATAATAAAGCTTTTGTTCTGCATACAGAACCATCTTCCAGTTACCTAAGGTAAAATGAGCATAAGCTAAAAATAATGTTTGTAATTCTTTTTATGTGTATTCTGATCTTGTTTTGGATAAAGGGAAAGGAAGAAAAATTGAGAGGGAAATGGGTAATAGGGAGTGAGCAAGGTAACACCTGCAGCACTGCTGCACTGCTTGTGAAGCTTCCCTGTGCAGGTGAGGACCAGAGCCTTGAACCCTGGACCTTGCACATGCTAACATGTGCTCAATCATGTGAGGCACTACCAAACCCTGCTTTAAATTCTTGTTGAATGCAGCTTTGTTTGATAGATGTATAAGGATTCTTAAGATAACAAATGTATGGTAGTTATTTCTCTGCTCTCTATAATTTTTTTCTTACCTAGTTGGAGGGTAGATGAACTGGATTAGGTGACCTGTGGAGTTTAATTTAACTCTTGAGTCTTTTATTCAGGGTTTCAAGATATATAGCTGACTTTAAGTCAACAAAAGTAATCATAACTAATGTGGATGTTTGGATGTAGTGAAGATTTGAAATTCATGCTACTTTAGTCGTCAGTTATCTTTTTCTTCATCTGCTTTGCTTTTTCTTTTCCTTTTCCTTATTCCTCTTTTTTCCTGTCACTGAAGTTTCATTTCTCTGAGCTGTTTTTTTTTCTTTTCACAACTCACTTGCATAGTATGCTGCTTTGCCTTATATGACCCAGGTTCAAACCTGGCCCCCACTGCACTGAAGAAACCTACAGCTTGTTGGGGGTCTCTCTCTCTCTCTCTTTCTGTCTGTCTCTGTCTCTCTCCTTTTTCTCATCTTCTCTGTTTATATGAAGAAGAAAAAAAGCTACAGAGGGAGAGAGGGAAAGATACCATAGCAAGGATACCTTGAGGGTCTAATTCCAGTTGGATCTGTATTATAAAGCAGCTTCACTATCTAGGTGAGCTATCTTGTAGGCCCTCAAATATCTTTTCACTTAAAATAGAAAAAAAAATAAGATCAGCACTATTACAGTGTTATTAACTTATCTTGGAAAGGGTTGGATAAAATATTTATGACTAGTGATTAAAAACAAAAGATTATTTGTGGCTCTATATGTTTATAGTAAAAGGATTATTTGACCTACATTCATAAGAAAAGTAATGATTTATGGGGTTGGTAGGCAGCTCATCTAGTAGAGTGCATATGTGAGTGCTGTGTGTGAGTACCCAGACTTATGCCTTGAGCCACTCACTCAAGGGAGCAGTGGCATGGGGGAAGCTTCTTGGGAGGTTGAGCATTCTGTGGCATGTCTGTTTCTCTCTTGATCTCTCTCTCCATCTGTCTCTCACATGCTAGACAATAGAAAACAATAAAAAATGAAAAATGGAAAAGAAAACTAATGGCTTTGGATATGTCTTTTTCTGTTTTTGTTGAATAGATCTTATATGTTTATCCTAATTTGTTTGTTGATGTGAAAAATGTATACCTCATGTTGAAGAAATAGTTACATTGCTTTTAAAAATATTACTTGTTTAACATCCTTTTTCAAATCACCTGGGGGTCGGGTGGTAGAGCAACAGGTTAAGCGCACATGTCAAGAAGCGCCAAGGATTGGCATAAGGATCCTGATTCAAGTCCCCGGCTCCCCACCTGCAGGGGGGTCGCTTCATTAGTCGTAAAGCAGGTCTGCAGGTTTATTTCTCTCCTCCTTTTTTGTCTCCCCTCCTCTCTCGATTTCTCTCTGTCCTATCCAACAATGGTAACATCAACAATAGCGATAACGATAATAACAAGGGCAATACAATGGGAAAAATGGCTTTCAGGAGCAGTGGATTTGAAGTGCAGGCACCCAGCCCCAGCAGTAACCCTGGTGGTGTTTCAGCTTAGTATGAACTAATTTGAATTGCTAAGAGTAGCTTACTTACTGCACATTAGTGTGAGTTTGATGTTTTGAGATTTACTTAGACTGAAGTTATAACTTTCTTCTAACAAATACATTTTTTTATGTTTTGACAGGGAATTATATTGTATTCAGAAAATGTGTTACCATTTGCTTACACATTCTTAAATATCAGTTATATTGAATTAATGTAAAATACGTAAATTACTGATTTCCTCCTCTTGTAATAGCAACACTTGAGAAAGCTTACTTATCATATATGCTTCTTTTCCAGGCAGATAAATTAAAAGGGAATTTGATAGTTTAGATTTTAAGAAAATAACTGTTATTATGACATTCAAAGTTTCTGAAGTAATTGTTGTTTTACTGAATAATGTTAGGGATCCCTTTGGTTTATTAATTTGCTGGAGATGTCATAACAAAATACTGTAGACTAAGTAAACCACAGACTTGTTTTCTATGCTTTTCTGAAAAACATTAACAAGTTGTTTGCAGATTTCTTTCCCCTCGCCCCAGGATACTTCAGGAGGCTTTCTTATAGCCGTTGTTTTTCTCTGTAGTCTCACATGGTCTTTTATTCACTTGTTTCTCTTAATGTAGCCAAGTTTCCTCCTCTTAGGACAATAATCAGGTTACATTAGGACCCAATTGAAGGCCATTGTATTTGATATAGCCACCTCTTTAACAGCTCTATTTTCCAAAGCATTCACATTCTGAAGTCCTGAAATGTTCAGCATACATATTTTAGGGGAATACAGTTCATCCCATAATACTTAGCAATGTCAAAATACACTGAATTTTCACTGTAAAATTGAGTCAGTATTTTAAGGTAGCATAAACAAGTAATATTCTAGGAAATTAAATGTTCCTTAAAATATCTTGAAAAAGCAAATTCATCCCTGTGAGGTTTAAAGAATGATGGAGCTTGAGGACATTATGAAATGGCAAACAAATTTAATACTAAAGGATTCGGTAACAGCTTTGAAAGATGTTCAAATGGAGAGCCATTCTTTGAAGTAAGGGAAAACTGAAATATACAGCTGTCTACTTAGAGAAGACAGAGAAACTTCAAAAAAGAATGATGTTGACAACAAATAAACCTTAGCTGCTACTTTGTCTAACTGAAAGATCAGAGAAGACTAAATGGAAATGAATGTCTGGATGCCTCTATACTAGTTATTAAGTCTGCTTCAGTCATGAACAAGTCAAAAGCCCAAAGTAGAACTCAGAAGAGCCCAACATGTCTATCGCAGTGCCTGCAGTAAACAGAACTGCAGTTAATATATATATATATGTATGTATGTATATGTATATGTATATATATATGTATATATAGATGTATTCCTCCCAAACTTCTCCTATTCTTAGCTTCTGTTGTTTTGTATAGAGACTAGAGGTTTGCAAGAGATATAATCTATTACATAGGTGTGTACAATAGTGGGGAAATTAATGGCACATGAGTGAGCCCTGTGACATTGGTTAGTAGTTTATTTCAGTTCAGTCATTGTAAACTGTTACACAGTAATAATACCAATGCACAAAGTGACAGAAGTCAGCAGCACAGTCTACAGCAGATAACCATTGCAAGCATTTTCTCTTTCTTTCATTTTTTCCCCCCCTCCAATCAGGATTATTGCTAGATGGGGCTTGTCGGTGCTGGCACTCTGGCACTACTAATCCATTGCTCCAATTCCCCATCCTATTTCTTTTTTCTTTTCTCCTTCTTCTTCCCCTCCTCCTCCTCCTCTCTTCCTCCTCCTCTTTCTCCTCTACTCCTCCTCCTCCTCCTCTCTTCCTCCTCCTCCTCTCTTCCTCCTCCTCTCTTCCTCCTCCTCTCTTCCTCCTCCTCTCTTCTTCCTCCTCCTCCTCCTCCTCCTCCTCCTCCTCCTTCTTCTTATCTGATAGAACAGAGAGATTTTGAGAGGGAAGGGGAAATAGAGAAGGAGACAGGAAGATGGAACCTGTAGACTTACTTCACCACTCTTGAAGCTTCCCCTCTGCAACTGGGGAGTGCCATCTTGAACCCAGGTCCTTGTGCACAATAATGTGTGCACTCAACCAGGTGCACTACCACTAGACTTCCTGCAAGCACTTTCTAAATTAGAACCTGTTTGGGAAGTGGTTAGTAAATGAAAGAGCTTGGATTTACTTTTTTTTTTTTAATATTTATTTTATTTATTTATTCCCTTTTGTTGCCATTGTTGTTTTATTGTTGTAGTTATTATTGTTGTTGTCGTTGTTGGATAGGACAGAGAGAAATGGAGAGAGGAGGGGAAGACAGAGAGGAGGAGAGAAAGATAGACACCTGCAGACCTGCTTCACCGCCTGTGAAGCGACTCCCCTGCAGGTGGGGAGCCCGGGGTTCGAACCGGGATCCTTATGCCAGTCCTTGTGCTTTGTGCCACCTGCGATTAACCCGCTGCGCTACAGCCCAACTCCCGGATTTACTTTTTCAACCAATATTTGTGGAGTGTCAAACATATAGAAAACATTAGGATAAAGGCCATTCTGTAATGATGAAAATGTGATTTATTCCCTTGTGGACTACTCAAAGAAATGAACATATATAATATTAAAAGAAAAATATTTTCTTCATTAAATATTTATTGCCTTCATTAAATATTTAGCTTTGCTATAAAATTGGTTTTCTTCATCAAGTGTTTAATATCATACTACTATTGTGAATCACCCAATTTGTCACTATCGCTAGAGTATTATATTTTCCCTATAAATTACCACTTAACTTTTTTTATTGCCTTAATTCTAGAAGAAAGGACTTAATTTTTTACCTTTCCTGTATAACACGTAATGTTCACATTTTAAATACAGGCAATCATCTGCTTTAAAAGTATTTATTCATTAATTAATTCATTCATTCATTTGCTGAGCCAGGATGTAACACTTGCACAATCACTGATCCTAAAGCGATTTTTTCATTCAGATGGACAGACAGAAGAGAGAGGTAGGCCATAGCACCAGAGTTTCCCCCATGGCTGTGACATTCTCCTGTGGTTTCCAGATTCAAATCTGGGTCACACCATACCTGGTGAGCTGTCTCAGTGCTCCTGGTTTGCCGTTTTATATAAAACTTTATTAAAAATATTTAGGGATGAAAATTACCCCACAATTTATTTCTTTTCACTTTATTTATTTACTTTTCAAATTTGTTTTTCATGTGGTTGGTTCTTTTTAAGATTTTAAGCACTAGGGCATCATGCTCATGCATTATCACCAAGGTTCCCGGGCTGACCTTTTTCATTTTTTTTTCTTTCTGATAGAGAGGGAATAACAACATAGCACCACTCCACCATCCATGGAGCTTCCCCTGGTGCCATTATACTCCCATGTGGTGCTGACATCTCGAGCCCAGTACCTTACAGGGTCAGATGCATAAATACTGGATGTGCTATATCCTCCATGAGAGTTGACTTATTTGTTACAGTCTTTAATTGAAGTCATTAGTGTAAAAGTTTTGAGAAGTTTTAACAAATAGTAAATTTGTAAATTTAAACATTAAAATTTAATTTGGTAAAATGCTTCTCAAAATTCAAAAGATTGTTAAGGAAAATAATTTGAGAACATATTATGAAAGTTTGATAATTTCAGAATTAATAGTATGAAAAGTCCATTTGACTCATTTGTACTAGTTTTCCATATTTTTCATTTGTAAAGGCAAATACTTTTTTTTAAGTAAACATTTGTTTTATTTGTTACACATGATAAAGTTTCAAGTGAGGCAGAGAGGAGAGAGAGATAAGGCAGAGTCACCACTCTGGTATGTATGTGCTGTGTTGGGCACCAAACCTGGAACCTCATGCAGGAAAGTCTTGTATCTACTATTTGAGCTATTTTCTTTTTTTTTTTTTTTTTTGGGTCCTTGCCACATGGGGCTTTTATTTATTTATTTATTATTATTATTATTATTATTTTATTTAAGAAAGGATAAATTAACAAAACCATAGGGTAGGAGGGGTACAACTCCACACAGTTCCCACCACCCAATCTCCATATATCCCACCCCCTCCCCTGATAGCTTTCCCACTCTCTATCCCTCTGGGAGCATGGACCCAGGGTCATTGTGGGTTGCAAAAGGTGGAAGGTCTGGCTTCTTCTGTAATTGCTTCCCCGCTGACCATGGGTGTTGACTGGTCGGTCCATACTCTCAGTCTGCCTCTCTCTTTCCCTAGTAGGGTGTGTCTCTGGGGAAGCTTAGCTCCAGGACACATTGGTGGGGTCTTCAGTCCAGGGAAGCCTGGCCAGCATCCTGATGGCATCTGGAACCTGGTGACTGAAAAGAGAGTTAACATACAAAGCCAAACAAATTGTTGAGCAATCATGGACCCAAAGCTTGGAATAGTGGAGAGGAAGTGTTAGGGGGGTACTCACTGCAAACTCTAGTGTACTTCTGCTTTCAGGTATATATTTTGCAGTAGTTTACGGATATGTGTGAACATATGCTCTCTCTCACAGAAACTGGTGTATATCTAGGTTTTGGGACTTTGTTAGAAAGTGAACCACCTGAGATGAAATTAGAGTATACTATAAAAGGAAAGGTCTCACCCGAGTAATGAAGCTGAAGGGTAGTCGTTCCACACGTGAAGTCTCTGGACACAGTCTTAGGTGAAGCATGTTGAGGTGGCAATCGTTGTGTTGATTAGGTTGCGATCGGCAGATGCAATATCAGTTGATATGGATTGGGAGAGGCATACAGGAAATTGGGCCCTATCCAAAGGTTCCAGGACTGGGGGAAGTAGAGGCTGTATAGTGGAGATGTGAGGTTCCTGCTGTCTTAGGGTTCAAAAAGACAATGGATAGTTAATGTCATCATCACATTATTTGGTAATTGGGTTAACTTTGAAAAGTCCTTTTGTTAGGGTTTGCTGTACAGTACCCAGTATCTTGTACATAGCTATGCTATTGGTTGCTTCTGATCTACTTGGTCTAGGCTTTTGAGAGAGTCTGCATATCAAATACACAGCCTATATATTAAAAAGACTCAGTCTGTGTTTTAAAAAGTCCATTTGACTCACTCATTTGTACTAGTTTTCCATATTTTTCATTCATAAAGGCAAATACTTTTTAAAAAAATAAACATTTGTTTTATTTGTTACACATGATAAAGTTTCAAGTGTGGCAGAGAGGAGAGAGAGATAAGGCAGAGTCACCACTCTGGTATGTATGTGCTGTGTTGGAACCTCATGCAGGAAAGTCTTGTATCTACCATTTGAGCTATTTTCTTTTTTTTCTTCTTCTTTCTTCTTTTTTTTTTAAATTGATTTAATAATAATCAGCAACACTGCAAGATAAGAGGGGTACAATTCCACACAATTCCCACCACCAGAGTTCCATACCCCATCCTCTCCATTGGAAGCTTCCCTATTCTTTCTGTTTTCCTTGTGGGATCATGGACCCAGGATCATTATGGGGTGCAGAAGGTGGAAGGTCTGGCTTCTGTAATTGCTTCTCCACTGAACTTGGGTGTTGGTAGGTTGGTCCATACTCCCACCCTGTTCCTATCTTTCCCTGCTGGGACTGGGCTCTGGAGAAGTGGTGTTCCAGGGCATATTGGTGAGGTCATCCGTTCAATGAAGTCAGGTTGGCATCATGGTAGCATTTGCAACTTTGTGGCTGAAAAGGAATTAAGATATAAAGCAAAACAAATGGTTTAATAGTCAGGAATCTAAAGGAAGACTATAGCCAATGAAATTTGGGGTATCCATTTTGGAAAAATCTAGTATGTCTATTTTAGGTATATTCTAAGGGGCTCATGACTTCACTAATTTTTGCCTGAGCCCAACAGCTAACATGCAGGTGGCCCAAAGACTCTGTTTGGGGAGATGGTGTCAGAGTTGGAAATAGGACTAGAAAGCTGGATCTGGGAAGAGAGTAGCTCCCAATTATGGGAAAAGTATATACATACTATATATTTTTTTCCTCCAGGGTTATCTCTGGGTCTTGGTGCCTGCACTACAAATCCACTGCTCCTGGAGGCCATTTTTTCCCTTTTGTTGCCCTTGTTGTTATTAATATTGTTTTATTGCTGTTGTTGTTGTTGGATAGGACAGAGAGAAATCAAGAGAGGACAGGAAGACAGAGAGAGGGAGAGAAAGACAGATTCCTGCAGACCTGCTTCACCACCCATAATGCAACCCCCTGCAGGTTGGGAGCCGGGAACTCGAACCGGGATCCCTACACCAGTCCTTTTGCTTTGTGCCATGTGTGCATTTTAGCTATTTTCCCAGACATGAAAATACTTACGGGGAGTCAGATGGTAGCACAGCAGTTTAAGCACACATGGCAGAAAGCGCAAGGACCGGCTTAAGGAACCTGGTTCAAGCCCCAGGATCCCCACCTGCAGGGGAATTGCTTCACAGGTGGTGAAGCAAGTCTGCAGGTGTCTTTCTCTTCCCCCTCTATCTTCCCCTCCTCTCTCCATTTCTGTCTTATCCAACAACAATGAAATCAGTAACAACAACAATAATAACTACAACAAGGGCAACAAAAGGGAATAAATAAATAAAAGAAAAAAATACTTATGTACAATAAATAATATTACAACTGTTATTTGCATAGTGGCTTTCTATCTTCTTGCTTTTGTTTAATACATTTAAATCTATTACAAAAATAAAGATACTTTTGAAATTAGTTATCACTTGGAAAATACTTTTCTCTTTTTTATCCCCCCCACTTTTCTCTTTGTATAAAATGTTAAAAATATTAAATGTGGTTTTTCTTATAGTTTGAAAATCTGTCAAGCATATTGAAGCTTCCTGGTAAAAAGACTTTTAATAATATGGATAGAGATTTTTTAGAAAAGAGGAAGAAGGATTTAAATGCATATTTGCAGGTAAGTTTTTGTTAATTTTTATGTCTGTATTATTGCCCATAGCTTTTTATTTTAGTATGTAACAGTGAAGTAGCACATTTTGAATTAAATAATGTTTTATTAAAACAGTAGAATAATAATCATTTTTTAGTAGCATGTCTGATGTAACCACCAGTAACCTATTAACGTAGAAGCTTTCTGGATGTTCAGTTCTAGGAATTTTGCTTCTTCAGGTTTGCATGAATACACAAGTTACTCTAAGATCCTGTAAAATCTAGATATGTTGCTATAAATTAAATAGTGTTTTGTATTTAGTAGTCACTTTTTATGCTGTGTACAAGGCTAGCAGATTTTTATTCTCAGACATACGTGTGTAGCTGCCTTCCATGACTCAGAGAGTAGGTTTAAAGCTTTTAAAAGTGCAGTTCAGGGGAGGGATAAACCTTTTGGACTATTTCTAATTGGTTTAACACGGGAGATGTGTAGATTTCTTTTGTGGCATAGTAAAACTTGTCTCACAAGTTACTTATCGTTAATCAGATAGGATGCCTAGATGTAACTTTTATTTAGGTCTGGGTACCTAGATGCTGTTTATAATAATAATAATGTCATTTTAAAGTTTGTTATGTTGTTTAATGGTATATAACATTTTCTCCTTTATTAGACAAGACTTCAGACCAGACACACAATGTTCCATTTTTTATCCTTTCACACTCTAGAACAGTAGTCAGCTAATTACAGCCTATACACCAAATGTGATATAGCTCATCACATTTTTTCAAGAGTTTATTGAGCACGGTCATGTACTTACTTTACAGTTGTCTCTGATTGTTGTCACATTACTATAGTACAGTTGAGTGGTTTTGAGCAGAAATTTTGTGAACCAGAAAATCTAAAATAGTACCCTTTACAGCAGAAAGTTTGCTAATCCCTGCCTAGTATTTAGTGAAACTTTGCTAGTGCTGTGCTGAATATTTTGTTTGAAAAGTTTGCTCATTACATTTTTAAAAGTTTGATTATAGTTGTTAATAACTATAATCGTAAATCCATAATCACTTCTTAAAAGGACAGCAAAAATAAATATTCACCTTTGTCTTTTCCTGATCTAAAGCTAAATATCTTATATGTGAAACTTTTGCCAGACACTTTGATGGGTTTTTTCCCACTAACTCTAATTTTGTTAACATGTGTATCAATTATAATTTCTATAAAATAAATATACCTTAAATATAACTGTACTGTATTATTGTTTTTGTCATGATGGGGCTACAAAACTCAGCCAGATTTTTTTCAGATAGAGACAGAGATAGGAGAGAGAGGAAGAGACCACATTAAAGAAGCTTGCCCCAGTGTGCTCCTACCTAACTTATATATAGGACAAAGTAGGTGCACTATCCAGGTAAACTCTTGCTTAACTATACTTCATTTATTTTTTACTTTATTTTAAGTAAATATTTAAAAATATTTTATGTATTCCTACTTAATGAGTAGAGATAGAGAAAAATTGAGAGTGAAAGTAGAAGTAGAGAAGGAAAGTAAGAGAGATACCAAATGCTTTACTACTCTTGAAGCTCTCTCTGTAGGTGGGGACCCAGGCAACATGTACAATTAACTAGGTATTGCCACTGTCTAGCCCCTCTGACCCATACTTCTTAACTGATCTAGTCAGTGTATCAAAATGTTGCATTGAAGGAATCAAGCTGGAATTTACAGTTATATCATTAGCAGTTGTGAAAGCAATATATCTACAATACTGGAAGGTTTTTTGTTTGCATTTCATGTTCTTTCTGTTAATATTAATTTTGGAACAATTGCCTCCATAGCACTGGTTTACTGATGTGGATATTAACAAGTAATAAAAGCTGAAAATGAAATACTGTGTGTTCGGCTCATCTTTCTCACTAGATGCACTGAAAACCAGAAGAGAAAATGGGAAGACCTAGATGCTAAATGAATGCTTATAGAACTATTAATGATCTTATTTTAGCTGTATATTTTAATATGAATTAATTTTTTACTATGCCTTATCAGATAAATTTGTAAATAGTAGTTAACTTTTAATATTCCATCAATGTGAAATACCTCTCTCTTTTTTTTTCCCACTAGCTATTACTAACTCCTGAAATGATGAAAGCATCCCCAGCTTTGGCTCATTATGTGTATGATTTCCTTGAGAACAAAGCCTACAGTAAAGGAAAAGGGGATTTTGCTCGTAAGGTAAACAGACAATTGCAGTTTTTTAAAAAAAAAACATCTATTTTCATACCTTTTAATAAAAGTCTAAATTTTTATATGTATGATTTTTATTAGCTTCTTCTTGCCATGGTTATCTTCTGTGCTTTATTAAACTTAATATTTACAGGAGTTTCTACTGTTTGTCTCTACATGCACTTTATACTCCAACAGAAGGTTGAAAAAATGGGAAAAAAAAAAAAAAAAAAAGAGGGCCAGGTGGTAGGCATATATTACCAAGCCCAAGGACCTGAGTTCGAGCCCTTGCTCCCCACCTGCAGGGGTCTGCTTCACAAGCAGTGAAGCAGGTCTTCAGTTGTCTCGCTCTGTCTCTCTCTCTGTCTTTCTATCTATCTATCTTTCTCTCTCTATCTCCCTCTCTCACTGTGACATATCGAAAGGAAGGAAATAAAATAAATAAATAAATAAGTAAAACAGTATTCCTTTATGCACATAGTATCTTTCTATCCAGTTGTTAATAATGTCGTATAGGCATTTAAAGCTGTAGTTAGTAATCTAAATTTAAGCTAAAATTCCATTTTTTGTGTCGTTATCAATAAAAATAACGCAGCTGAGGTAATAATTGAACGAATAGATAACATCACTGTAGTCCGATTAAATGTACTCTTACACTGACAAGCCATAATTTACTTGTATGTCTGGTAATTTATTTTAAACATCTGTTTTAAGATAAATCCTCATTTTGGTAATGAAGAGAATGAGCTCGACTTTTATGTTTCAGAAATTTTCCATGGACCTTCAGAGTTAGGTTTCAGAAGTCACCTGAGGATATATTTCCATCCTTCCTTGCTTACCTTGTCACCATCCCTATAATACAGATGCTTGGATTCTACCTTCAAAAGTTGGGAAAATAAATAGATTCTGTAGTTCTAAGATGACATACTGGCAACTATGTTTAAATTAGCTTTAAAAGTATGCAATATTAGTGGTAGTTTAGTCTTATGCATGGATAGCATATGAGATTGTATTCACTTAACCAACTTAAAGGTTTATTATCTGAATCACAGTTATACTGTGAGATATAAGAAATGTAAATTTTGGAACCAGGCAGTGCCACACCCAGTAGAACTCGTATGTTATAGTGCTTAAGGACATGGGTTCAAGCTCCAGTCCCCAAATAGAAGAGGAAGCTTCACAAGCAATTGAATAATACTGAAGATGTCTCTCTCCTTCTTATCTCTTCATGCCCTCTCAATTTCTATCCCTATCAAAAGACATATATAAATTTTAAAAAATTCAAAAATAAATATAAAATTCTAAAGTATTTTCAAGAACCTTTAAACATAATGTAGGTGTGGATTAAATTGAAATTCATATCTTCTATACTTCTGAAATTGTATCTCTTTCCTGAACTTTATAACTTAAGAGAAATGTGTCCACTTTCTCTCAAATTATATATTCTAGTGTGGTATTCTCATGATTATATGAGTTCTGTATGTAAATATCTAAAATAATTTTCTGATTGTTTTATGAATGACATCGCTGATTTATTATTACAGTGGTTTACCAAAATGGACTGTATGTAGAATTAGAATTATATGCACAAATGAATATATATGATTTAATGCATGTGCACATACCCATTCACAACAACTACCTTCATCTTCTTATTTCCTTATATCTTTTCACTAGGGCCATTGCTTTTTCTTTAACAAATTCTTGTCCATCCTTATTTCTGTATTTTTTTTTTAATTATGGGGGGGGTAGTTCTTTACAGTATCATCTTTAACATATAGGCACAGCCTCTCATCTCCCCTTGGCAGGTGTCTAGGAGACACACCAAGACCCCAATGGCCCTTCATCCTGTCCTGTTCCATTCTTCCTCAGAGTCCTTTGTTTTGGTACAATATACCACACCCAGTTCAAATTTCACCTTTTTGTTCTTTACTCTTAAATTATACCTATGAGTAAGATCTTTCAGTATTTCTCTTTCTCTTTCTGGCTTGTCTCACTCAATATGATGTCATTAAGTTCTGACCATGAAATTGCAAAAGTGAAGCATAGTAAATCAAATCACCACCATAAGAAAGGATCGACCTGTCAACGCCCATGTTCAGGAGCGAAGCAATTACAGAAGCCAGACCTTCCACCTTCTGCATCCCACAATGACCTTGGGTCCATACTCCCAGAGCATTAAAGAATAGGAAAGCCATCAGGGGAGGTGATGAGATACGGAGTTCTGGTGGTGGGAATGAGTGGAGTTGTACCCCTCTTATCCTATGGTTTTGTCAATGTTTCCTTTTTATAAAATAAGTTTTAAAAGAGGACTCCCCATAGAGTGGGAGAAAAAT
Source organism: Erinaceus europaeus (assembly GCF_950295315.1). Classification (NCBI taxonomy): domain Eukaryota; kingdom Metazoa; phylum Chordata; class Mammalia; order Eulipotyphla; family Erinaceidae; genus Erinaceus; species Erinaceus europaeus. The sequence goes on from NC_080169.1 coordinate 34,911,946, forward strand.
CTGTATGTATCATACATTGGACAAAGGATTAATAACCAAAATACACAAAGAACTCACTAAACTCAGCAATAAAAAGACAAGCAACCCCATTGAAAAGTAGGGGAAGATAAGGGCAGTATCTTCTCCAAAGAAAAGATTCAAAGGGCCAACAGACATGAAAAAAAACCTCAGAAGTCACTGATGATCAGAGAAATGTAAGTAAAAACAACAGTGAGATACCTCTTTAAACCTGTGAGAATGCCATACATTTGAAAAGACAGAAACACCAATTGTTGTAGAGTCTGTGGGGGGCAATGGGACTGTCCTACATTGCTGGTCTGGCCTCTATGGAAAATAGTCTGGAGATTCATCAGAACTCTAGAAATGGATGTACCTTTTGACCCAGCAATCCCTCTTCTAGGGATTTATCTAGAGAAAACAAAAACAACAACAGATAAATAGATAAGAAAGTATGGTACATATACACAATATAGTACTAAGCAGCTGTTAAAAGTGGTGAGGTGTCAACGCCCATATCCAGCGAAGAAGCAATTACAGAAGTCAGACCTCCCACCTTCTGCACCCCATAGAGATCTTTGATCAATACTCCCAGAGGGATAAAGAATAGGGAATCTTCCAGTGGAGGGGATGGGATATGGCACCCTACTGGTGAGAATTGTATAAATTGTACTCCTCTTTTATTTTTATTTATTTATAAAATAAAAAATAGAAAATATTGACAAAACTATAGGCTAAGAGGGGTAAAATTTCACACATTTCCCACCACCAGAGTTCACTATCATCTCCATCAGGAACAACATAATGGACCCCTACGTGGGCCCCCATAGGACCTTGCCCTCAGTGTGGATCAACAATGGTAAGGACTGCCCCATTTTCTGAAGGGAGACTGGACCAAAATTCTCTGCTACTCAAGGAAGACTGGTCCTGATATGAGTGCATCCTAGAATGTTCCTTGCTATGACCACAGAATGTGAGCTCAGACCTACAGGGATGCAGATGTTACACAGGCACCTACACTGAATATAGGCCCCAGATCAAATCAGTAGGGTTTACAGTTAATGGAATTATTATTATACTCCTCTTATTCCACAATCTTATCAATCATTATTAACTCACTAATAATTAAAAAGAAAGTTGAAAAGTAAGAAAACACAATGCAGAACTTGGACTGGGTCTGGTGTATTGCTCCAAAGTAAAAAACTCTGGAGAACAGAGTTGGAGTGGGGGGATGGTTCAGGTCCTGGAATATGATGGCAGAGGAGGACCGAGATGGGGTAGAATTATTATGTGGAAAGCTGAGAAATGTTATACATGTACAAACTACTGTATTCTACTCTTGACTGTAAACCATTACCCCCCCGTAAAGAAAAATTAAGACAATTGAAAAAAAAAAAACTAAAAAATAGTGAGGTGGTCCTAAACATGATGGCAGAGAAAGAGCTAGAGAGGGTTGAATTGTTATGTGGAAAACTGGGAAATGTTACACATGTATAAACTGCTGTATTTTACTGTCAACTATAAAACATTAATCACCTAATAATAATTAAAAAGTGGTGAAGTAATAATCTCTTGCAATATCATGGTCAGAACTTGTCCTTTGTTTCTAACCTAATGTTCCTGTTAAAGATTACACATTAAAAAAATTACATATTTTACCAGGGATATTATACTCTTGTCTCAGCTTAAACCAGGGAGTAATAAAAATTGCTAAGCCTCTTACAATTATACTGAAATTCACTTCTTTTGGGTTTTTTTGTTTATTGCAATACTTAATTTAACTTTAATAATTATTCTTGATATGTAGTTCAAAGCAAGCAACATGACAGTTTTGTCTACTTGATAACATCTGTTAATATGTACTATGTTACACAAATATTTTTGCTATTTGTTTTCATGGAAAAGAGTTTTATTTTCATATTAGTTTTGCAACACTTTCAGAAAAAGCATTCTAAAGCTTCTTATGACTTTCATTTGGTCTTATATCCCTTTTTTCTCTCCTACTTTTTCTAAAAACTCTGAGTCCCATATGTAACTACTTTGGTTTCTAAGATATCCTTCCCTCTCTTAATTGAAATTTTCTAACATTTGTTCATTCAAAATGTCAATTTTAATGCTTTCCATCGCTCTGCAGACTTTTATTCCTTTTTATATCTTTGATCATATTTTCATAGTTATTTTTTGTTTTATATGCTTTACATAACTAATTTGCAGCTATTCCTTCTTTGAAATGGATTCTGCAATCCCTTCTAGATTATAATTGTCTGTGCAGTACTTTTTTTTTTTTTTTTTTTTTTAGATAGAGACAAAACTGCAGAGAGTCAGCAAGAGTGAAAGAAACCAAAGCTCCCTTGGTTTCCCATGGTCAGGGTCGATTTGAAACTAGGTCATGCACATGGCAAAGTAGTGTACTATTCAAGTGACCCCATGATGTATCCTTCAATTATTTTTAAAGGAATAAATCTTATTTATCCTTAATTAAGTGCATTTTATCTACTCATTTCCTTTTGATATCTCCTCAAAATACAGTTTCCTCTAATTGTGGTAGAACTTTGTTCTTTCTGTTTCTACTTGTATCAGTTTCTGTTTTGAAAGTCTTCTTTTTCAGAATTACTCTAAGAAGACAGCAAAAATGTATATTTACTTCCTAGCAATAACAGTAACAGTGCACAATATTTTTATATTATTGTGTGAAAGTGCATTTTAAGATACACTGAAGGTATTAGCTATATACTTTTTAAAATTCAGTGAGATACTGTAAACTGCATATATAGTGAGGTGTTAATAAATAGCATATGCAGTGTGTTTCATGGTGTTTTTCCTTGCTTTTAAATGGCATAATGGATCTGATACTATTAAGTCATAAAATAATGTTTCCCCTTTAGATGGACACTTTTGTAAATCCACTTCGCAATTCTATGAGGAATGTTTCAAATGCAGTTAAGTCTCTTCCCGATAGTTTGGCAGAAGGAATGACTAAAATGTCCGACAACATGGGCAAAATGTCAGAAAGATTAGGTCAAGACATAAAGCAATCATTTTTCAAGGTAAGAAGATGTTTTCAGTAATGCCTTAGCAAACTTTTTAAGTCAACTGTGATTTATTGAGTTCTTCCCTAGATTTGCTTATATCCTTCAAGAAGTTTCAAGTCTTCTGAGCTTGCAGTCCCATAAAGAGTTAAAACAAAACAAAATACTAAAAAGAATACATTTGTATCAGAAAGAGGATCAATAAAGTTGAGGAGATAGCTAAGTGGGTAGAGTGCACTTCTTTCCATGTGTGAGGCCTTGGGTTCAGTCTTGAGCATCCTGGGGGACCTCTATTTTCTCTACTTTCTCTGATGCTTTGTCATTTTTTCTTTTTTCTATTTATGGACAAGTCCACTAACACTGAAAGGAGAATTGTCCCATATATACCACTTTTCAACTGCTCTAGGACTTCACACGAAAGTCACAAACTTTTTCTTCAAAAGTTAGTTCTACTTAAGCCTATGAAAATGCAGTCTGATTTTGACTGGTAAAATAAAACCGGCTGTATTGCTGCTTATGCTTGGTCTTTAAGTCATCTAACTTTTTTAGCTTTAAATGCTCTAAAAAGTAATAAAAAAGAGAAAAAATAGGAATTTGACTGAATAATCTCTCCTGCAGTGAAAAAGCCAGTCTGTTTTTAAGGAAAGAAAAGATCTTTGGTAGTAAAATAGTCATACTTTATGTTTGGTTTCTAATTTTAGATTGTTGATACTCAAGTACTTTGTAAATTATGTTTATGTTGCAAAAAAATCAAATCAAACTCTGTTATAGTTGTGACTCTTGTTTTATTATTTTATGTGTTGTTTTTTTTCACTCTTTGCTTTAATGTGTATTATAAAAATGTTTTCTTAGTGGTTTAATAACAATTTGCAAGATTATAAGATTAGAGGGATAAAAAAAAAATACCCAAGTTCTGTGCACCTCTGCAAAAGCCACCATAGTTCTCATAAATATATGAGATATATATAAATATATATAGATATATATATTTATATATATAATTTTTTTTAATGTCAGGTGCCTCCTTTAATTCCGAAGACTGATTCAGATCCTGAACATTGTCGAGTCTCAGCTCAACTTGATGATACTGTGAGTTAATTTTAATTTTGAAAGTATTTGGTTGTAATGAAAATTATACTTGATAGACTGTTTAAACTTCTTAAAATATGATCTGTAAACCTGTCATCAATGTCCATCTATTATAGTTTTTGTTGGATTTTTAGACACTGAACATACACATATAAGAAGCACTTTAACAAGAAGCAGATTATTAAAAGTATGTCACAAAGTCCTGGGTCCTATCTTCTTGTCAATACTATTTCCCTACCAAGCATAATTGTTATTTTGATTCTACTATACTTCATAGTTTATGTAAATGAAACTGTAAGGTATATAATCTATTAAACTTGACACATTTTACTCAACACTAAGGTATTCTCACATGTTATTTTGTATGGCTACTTTCTTCATTCTTTTGGCCTTACAGTATTCCATCTTGTAAGTATAGTTTATTCACTAATAATGAATATTATTCCTGTGAACATCCTAGTACATGTCTTTTGTTGTAAAAATTAAGTATATATCTGTTTTGGATCTATACTTGATAATAAAATTGTTTGCTTAAATATACAGATGTTCAATTCTAATAAATACTGCCAAATACATTTCTGAAATGTTTGTACCACTTACACTGCTTCCATGATTTCAAGAGAATTCCAATACTCCCTAGTCTGCCAATCATCTATATGCTGCCTTTTTTTAAAAAAAAAAAAGCTATTCTGGTCATTATATCTCATGGATTTCCATTTTTCTGATAACTGCTGTAATAGTGGATTCCTTTTTATTTGTTCATGTGTGTGTTTCGCCAATTTTTCTATTGTTATAGCTTGCTTTATATTTTTAATTAAGAAGGATGGTTTATATTAACTGAATACAGTGTCAGATAAAGTATTTGTGTACAGTTTCCTCAACTTATGTTGAAAGTTACATAGTTAAGTTGAAAGTGACATTAAATCAAAAATATATTTGATACACATAACCTATGTAATATAACAGCTCAGCCTGACCTAACTTAAATACTATTTACGTTATTTAAAATTTTTTTATTTATTTGATACATACTTCTAGAGGGAAGGGGAAGATAGGGAGGGAGGGATAAAGAGAGGGGATAAAGAGAGAGAGAGAAGGTGAGCTTCAACACTGCTTCACCATTTGTAAAGCTTTCTCTTTGCAGGTGGGGTCTGGGGCCTTGAACCAGGCTCCTTGCTCATTGTAACATGTGTGTTCAGCCAGGTGCATCACCACCTAGCCCTTAATATTTACATTTTTACAAATAATACTTACATTATTTACATTCTTGCAAATCATACTTACATTAGTCTACATTTCAGCAAAATCATCTTATTTTATAATAGTGTTGAATATCTCATGTAATTTATTGAATACTGTATTGAAAGTTTAAAACAGGAAGCTGGATGGTGAGTCACCTGGATGAATACTCTTGTTATAGTTCACAAGGACCTAGGTTCAAGCCCCCAGTTCCCACCTACGGGGGGGAAGCTTTACAAGTGGTGAAGCAGTGCTGCAGGTGTCTCTCTTTGACCCTCTCTATGTCCCCCTCCCCTCTCAGTTACTCTCTGTCTATCTATGAAAAAATAAAATGAAAATTTTTTAAAAGTTTAAAAAATGCATGATAGAATTTGAAAACAAAAAATTTAGAAAACATAGTACATTGTAGTATGTTTATCCTATAATTGCTGAAGAGACAGAAAGCGGCAGCTTGCTGCTGCTTCTTAGAATCATGAAAGAGTTTTATACTGGTGGCCTGGTCAGGACACACCCAATAGCGCACTCATAGTACAATGAGCAAGGACCTGGGTTCAGTCCTCCATTCCATACTTGCAGGGTAAACAAGCCCCTCATAAGTGGTGAAACTTTCCTGTAGCTGTTTTGCTTTCCTGTCTCTTCTGTTTCTGCCATCTCTTATAGCCCCTATGAAGAGAAAAGAAAAGAGAAGAGAGGTAGGAAAAAAGAAAAGAATATGGGCCTTGGGAATGGTGGATTTGTAGTACAGGCACCGAGCACAATAAACAAATAGATAGCATACAGTATATTGCTAGCCTAAGAGATCAAAAGTCAAAGTATGGGTGCCAGAGATAAAGAAAACTCATGGGGTAGATACATGTTTACAACACAGGTTTGATGTCTGGATGAAAAAATCATTTTTTAAAATTTTTTATTTAGGAAAGGATTAATGAACAAAAACATAAGGTAGGAGGGGTACAACTCCACACAATTCCCACCACCCAATCTCCACCGCCCAATCTCCACCTCCCCTGATAGCTTTCCCATTCTCTAGCCCACTGGGAGCATGGACCCAGGGTCATTGAGGGTTGCAGAAGGTAGAAGGTCTGGCTTCTGTAATTGCTTCCCCGCTGAACATGGGTGTTGACTGGTCGGTCCATACTCCCAGTCTGCCTCTCTCTTTCCCTAGTAAGGTGTGTCTCTGGGGCAGCTGAGCTCCAGGACACATTGGTGGGGTCTTCAATCCAGGGAAGCCTGTCCAGCATCCTGGTGGCATCTGAAACCTGGTGATTGAAAAGAGAGTTAACATATGAAGCCAAACAATTTGTTGAGCAATCATGGACCCAAAGCTTGGAATAGTGGAGAGGAAGTGTTAGGGAGGTACTCACTGCAAACTCTAGTGTACTTCTGCTTTCAGGTATATATTTTGCAGTAATTTACGGATACGTGTGAACATAAGCTCTCTCTCACAGAAACTGGTGTATATCTAGGTTATGGGACTTTGTTAGAAAGTGAACTACCTGAGATGAAATTAGAGTGTACTATAAAAGGAAAGGTCTCACCCGAGTAATGAAGCTGAAGGGTTGTCATTCCACACGTGAAGTCTCTGGACACAGTCTGAGGTGAAGCATGTTGAGGTGGCAATCGTTGAGTTCGTTAGGTTGTGATCGGTGGATGCAATATTATTTGGTTTGGATTGGGAGAGGCATACGGGAAAGTGGGCCCTATCCAAGGGTTCCAGGACTGGGGGAAGTAGGGGCTCTATAGTGGAGATGTGAGGTTCCTGCTGTCTTAGGGTTCAAAAAGACAATTGATAGTTAATGTTATCATCACATTATTTGTTAATTGGGTTAACTTTGAAAAGTCCCTTTGTTATGGTTTGCTGTACAGTATCCAGTATCTTGTATATAGCTGTACTATTGGATGCTTCTAATCTACTTGGTCTAGGCTTTTGAGAGAGTCCGCATATCAAATACATAGCCTATATATTAAAAAGATTCAGTTTGTCTTTTGAGAAACTTTGAGACATACAATTGATTTTGAGCAATGAAACCATACAAAGTCAGAGAATAATGTCTACTTAACTAAAGTTGAAGACTTTGACACCCCTTAAGTACCAGACTGTATGTGTTGTGAATAATGTACAGTTTGTATACTTTGGGGTATAATGTAACAATTCACAAAGATATTCTGTGTTTTTCTTTTATTAATATTTTTTCTTTTATCATGTCAAAATTAAGACTTACCATTCATCTAGGAAATACTTGTCTATGAACTGAGGTAGAGAGCCATTGATCCAAGCATTATTTACTGTGAAAAGGCTACCTGTTTGCCATTGCACTTCATTTAAATCACAAATCAGATCATTGTACATATGTGAGTCTAGTTTCTGTATTCTGTACTTAGATTTATTTTAACGTTGTAATTACTCCCTTCAGTTTTTATTGAATATTTTATAATAGGCTGCCTTAAACAAAGATAATGTTTTAATTAGCTTTTTTAAGAATAACTTATAATGTTGTGTTATGACATCCTGGTTTAATATCCATATCATACTTTTTCTTGTATGGTTATGTTATAGAGTTTAGTTGTCTACTAGAATTGTTATGTGACCTGATACTCATGAATATACTTAACTAGAGAATAAACAACTTTGTTTTACCTCTTTAGTGTAACAGATCCCCCCCACCTTCACCAACAGAACCCACTGTTAAGCATCTCACTTTAAATGTAAAATGGAAGATTCACTAATACTGTATAATGTTTAGCTTGACTTACAAATTTTTCATTATTATGTTATTTTCTCAATATTTAAATAACAGCATCAAAGAAGAAACAATCGGAAGGGTTTATTAGTGTCAAAAGAAATAATAGATTTACTCATACATACAGCTAATGTTCTAAATATGTGTGGTTATATATCTAACAATAAAGTATCTAGTTGTCATCCTTTTTACATTATAAAATGCTTTGCTGTGGGGGTTAAAGAAAAATTCTAGTAATTTATCAAAATGTTTTTGTAATGTTATCTTAACTGTGCACTTGGTATATCAAAATATATACTCAATAGCCAAGCAAAACCAGTTATTCTGTATAGATTATACTCTTTTCTGTTAAATAAATATGTTGGCACCTTTTTGCTTTGTAAAAGACAACACAGAAAGTAGACAAAGGGACTACTAGCATTTGCTTTCTCAAACTAGTGCATACCCTATTTAAAGTAAAAAAGCCATATCTTTTCCTAAGGCCATCATGGATTTACTTTGAGAAGTATTTTTCACTGCAGCTTTGGAATTTACTCATCATATTAAGGTGGTAAAATCCTGGTTCAATCAAAATGGATGTTAAAAATGTTGGGGTTTTTTTTGTAAATTAGTATTAAATGTCAGGTTGTCAAGGCTACTTATTGTATAACTTGTTCTTTGATTTATGACAAAGTATCAATTCTTTTGCAAAAATAAACATTCATAGTAAATAGTAACTTAAATGTATTCTTGTGTGTTTCCATATTTGTCAGGTGGATGATAACATTCCACTTAGGGTAATGCTGCTTCTCATGGATGAAGTATTTGATTTAAAAGAGAGAAATCAGTGGTTACGAAGAAATATAAAAAATCTGCTTCAACAGCTTATTAGAGCCACATATGGTGACACTATTAATAGGTACCACTCTTTTTTAAAAATTCTATTTAGAGTTAATAATACTTAACATCTTAGAATTTTTATTTCTGGATGTAATTGTTCAACCTCCATAGAAAATTTTCCTTTACTGAACCTTTTAGGGAGATTAGAGCAGTCAATTTCTTGCTCTTAGAGATAATTTACATACAAATTAAATGTAGCGTTTTTTCCACCTTTTAACATTTTGAACTTCTTCAATTAATTGTCTTTACTTTCAGGAAAATAGTTGACCATGTTGATTGGATGACTTCACCTGAACAAGTGGCTGACTTAGTGAAACGTTTCAGGTATAGCTTAAGACACAGTCACTTCTTTCAGGTAGTACAGAGTTTAGCATTATTATCAACTATTAACTTTCATTGCTTTGCTTTTCTTCATGGCAATTAAGTTGGTTTGATGACTATCGTTAATGCTCAAAATGACTTGTAGGAATTATAAACAGTGGTTTGATGGATCAGTTAAGTTTAAAACCGATTATTTGGGTTTTGTTTTCAGTACAAAATAGAAAAACTATAAAAAAATATTTAAGATGCTAGGTCTAATTTTTCTCATTTGTGCTTGTAAACCTTGATTATAAATGAAAAAATATGTCTCTGAGTATGATTTAATTTTTATTAAATATTTGAACCTTTGGAAATAATATAAAGTAAATGCAGTGATGCTCTAATTCCTGTATTCATTCTACAAAATTATTCTGAGCCCAACTTCTGGGTCTAATCACCTGACAGTCACCAGATAGAGATAAGACATAGTTCATACATGGGAAGCATGACATGGTAGAAGAATAAACCTCTTTTCTAAAAGTGGGAGACAAGACATAAATATTCATGGCATGGTGTATATTTTGAAGTAACAGAAGCCAGATATAAATGACTAATATTGAATACTGTTGATTGGCCACTGTGCCAACCAATTTACATTTTCTTATTTTGACCTATTTTACACAGTAGAACCTTTTGTCTTCACCTTGTTTAAGGTCAGTTAAGAATCAGAGATGTAAACAACTCTCCCAAAGACTTAATATTAAGTGCTGGTAAATAAAGAACCTGTTTTCTCTAAATTGAAACTGAGCTTCTCACTAAACCATAAAATGTCCCAGTATATTCATTGCAGTTCAAGTTGAGTGTGTTTTTTGAGAGCAGTAATTCTTTGCCTTGGCTGCACATTGGAATCACTTGTAGAGCATTTAAATGTACTGATACTTCTGCCCTATCCCCTACAAATTTGACTTAATATAGTGGAAGGTCTAGGCATTAAAATTTTTAAGTTCCAGTGTGTTTCTATTGTACAGTTAAGAATGACTGCTATAGCTTATAGAAATGAAAAGAATCCTCTCCCCCTACTAAAGTTCCAGATGGGAGGTTAGTTACTATGTTTAATCTCTGCCTTTGACCCAAGATATCAGGATCAGGAATCAAGTATGCTGTCAGATTAAAGGATGTTGAATTATGATTGTAAAAAGATGTGGACACAGAATTTATTTTCTCTTAATTATAAGGCATTTAAGGGAAATTATTGATAAACCTAAAGTATCTAAGTTTTGGATACTCTGGTTGTATTTAAATGACTTTCAACCTCAATCAGATGAAGTAATTACTTTCAAATTTAAATAGCTTGATTTGTCATCCATATATTCCATTTTGATATCTTTAAGATCATCTGTTTTTATGAATTATTCCAGGACAGAATTGACCTGTTTGCTTATGCATATTTTTATATTGAAGATTAAACTTGTACTTAATATTTATTGAAAATATCTATAAAGTTTCAAAAACTTCTTTGCTTTTTATGTAATGTGTATTTTTATAGAAAATTGGCATAATTTTACTATCATGTGTTATTATAAAATGAAAATACTTAGACAAAATTTATTTAATCTTCTTAAATAGAGATGCCTTTTGGCCAAATGGCATTTTGGCAGAGAATGTTCCATGCAGAGATAAAGCTGTTCGAATGAGAACAAGAGTTGCAGGAAAAACTAAATTACTGTCAATTATGCCAGGCAAGTATATATGTTTGGTAAAAATTTTATTAATTTGTGATTATATTGAACTTTTGGTGTTGAACATGCTACTTTATCTGCCTTTTGTTTATAATAGCTACCATTTGATGACTTAAAATGCATTTCTTTTTTAAATATTTATTTATTACCTTTTTTCCCCCTTGTTTTATTGTTGTAGTTATTTGATGTCATCGTTGTTGGATAGGACAGAAAGAAATGGAAAGAGGAGGGGAAGAGGAGAGAGAAAGTTGCTTGTGAAGCAACTCTTCTGCAGGTGGGGAGCCAGGGGCTTGAACCGGTATCCTTACGCCGGTCCTTGTGATTCGCGCTATGTGCGCTTAACCTGCTGCACTACTGCCCAACTCCCCTAAATGCATTTCTTATATGTCATCTTAGCTAACCCTCATGACAGTATTGTGCATCACAGGCACTGTTAACATTGGAGCTTTATAAAAGGGAAACAAAAACTCTTGAGAGGTTAAGTCACCCAAAGTTTATGGCTAATAAGTGACATAAGGAATTCTGATTCTGTTTTGTGATTTCAAAGCCTATCCTTTCAACCACTTCATTTTGTATATAGCATTGATAATAAAATATGTGACAAAAAAATATTTAAAAAAATAAGTGTGTGAAGCTTTCCAGAATATTCTGTTTAAGAGGGAAATTTTTTTTTCAACTCTTGTTTGTATAAAAATAACTGGGTCATTATTTTTTCTACTTTTATTTATTTTAAAATTCATTTTCATTAATGATTTAATAATGGTTTACAGGATTTTAAGATTACCTGGGTATGGTTCCATATAGTTCTGTGCCTTCCCCCCATCACCTGCCTTGACTCAACCCCTTCCCTCACAAGAATAATTACATAGTCTTAGCTACAGTTTAGCTACTTTTTTTTTTCAGGATTATATTTCAGTTCTTTATATTACACATATGAGTGAAACTGTCCAGTAGTTGTCTTTCAGAGAAATGCAGAATAAACGACAGCTATAAGAGTCCTTGGACACGAAGAACTAGAAGGATAGACTGACTCCTTGGCTTTATCTTTTCCCATTGCCCCCACTTTTTTTTTTTATGCATGCAAAACTAGTGGGTACCACCATCCTTATGCAAAAGACTTTCACTCCTGAGACTCTAGGGTTTCAGGTTCATTGTCAGGTACCCCCCACAAACCAGATCTGAAAAGTGCTCTGGTTAAAAGAAGGAGAAAGGAAACGGGGACAGATGGATGGATGGAGGAAGGGGAGGGAGGGAAGAGAGAGAGGTAGAGAGAGAGAGAGAGACACTCAAGACCAACTGACTGACCTTTTAGGGAATGGACTCAAGACCTCTAGGACACAAGATACTGAGTTATCTCATGGGCGTAATCTGGTTTTTGTTTATTTTTGTTTTTTATTTTACTAAGATAAGGGGAGAGAAAAAAGGGGAGAAAAGGATGGGGCATTAAAAGTTTCATAGCTGTTCCACCATCTGTGGAGCTTTTCTGGTGCCTTCCATGTAGTGCCAGGAATCAAACATGATAAAGCAAATGCATTACTGGGTAATCTGTCTCCCACCCCCAAGGTTGTTATTCTAGTAGTTTGTCTAAGAAAAAACATCTCATTCAAATGTAAATAATATAAACGCTGAGTACAGAACACTCCAGCAGGACACTAAGTATTATAGGAAAAATAGTAAGAATATGTGAAGAAAACAAACTAGAAAAAAAGTTGTAAATGAAGTATAATATATAGTATTGCGAAATGAATTTTAACTTACCTAGGAAGAAATGTAACAAGTAAAAATATGCATGCTAGAGGAAATGATAGGAAGATACCTGGAAGTTGTTGTTAGTCAAAAGGAAGAGGTAAATAAGAACTATTACTGATAGAACTCTGTAAAGGAATTTAAAAAACAGGACCGTATAATCTCAAAAGTAAATACCAATTTGAAGAAACCCAAAGTATTATTTATAAGAAGGATGAGAAAATGCAGGAAAAAATTAAAATGTGCTAGAGAGTAAATGACATCATTTAAAAAGACAGAAGACTGTATGTATGTATGTATATGTTATATATAAAGGTTATATGAGTGTGTGTTTATTACACAAATAAATATACCCAAGAGAATCTTTTTAAAACTCTTTTATCAGGGCCAAGCAGTGGCACACTCAGTTAAGTGCACAGAGCACCATGTGCAAGGACCTAGGTTTGAGCCCCAGCTCCCACCTGCAGGGAGGACACTTCATGAGCAGTAATGCAGGTCTGCAGATGACTTTCTTTTTCCCTCTATCTCCCTCTTCTCTCTCAAATTTTCTCTGTCCTATCAAATAAAATTAAAAAAAAAAAAAACAACAAACTTTGTCTTGTCATTCTTTTCTTGAAAAACATCTATCCATTTCTTTCTCCCCTTTCATACTTAAAAGTTGTCTCCCATTTCCATGGCTTGTGTTTCTGGGTATGTTTCACTGTGTATCTTCTTGTGCATTAAATGCTCCTTGTTTCTTTTTCTATGGCATTCCTTTTAGTAACTCTTGCAAGGTAGAGCTGTTGAGGTATTTTATTTCAGTGTTTGTTTTCTGGGGGAGAGTAAACTTCTTCACCTGTCTCATCCTTTCATGGAATATTTGCTTTTTGCCTCATGTAGAACTTTCCTTGCTGTGAATATCTATATGTTGTTTAGTATTTTCATAGCATTTTTACTGTGCCACCAGTTGTTTATGTCCTAGATCAACTTTTACACTTCTACAAATTTTCATTATAGCATTTCTTCCTGTGCATTAAATGTAATATAAAAAGTTTGTATGATGTTTTAGAATTTAAAGATCACTTTTCCACATCATCATATTAAAGGCTTTTAAATCCATACTTTTATGAGCAATCTATTTATATTTAATACCCATTTTATAGATAAGGAAATAAGCTTAAAGTGGATAAATATATTAGGCATCTAGATTTTAAGTGTAACTTGGGGTTTCTTTTTTTTTTTTTAATTTATTTAAGAAAGGAGACATTAACAAAACTGTAGGATAGAAGGGGTACAACTCCACACAATTCCCATCACCCGGTCTCCATATCCCATCCCCTTCCCTGATAGCTTTCTCATTCTCTATCTCTCTGGGAGTATGGACCCAGAGTCATTGTGGGTTGCAGAAGGTGGAAAGTCTAGCTGCTGTAATTGTTTCCACTGAACATGGGCGTTGACTCGTCGATCCATACTCCCAGTCTGCCTCTCTCTTTCCCTAGTAGGGTGTGTCTCTGGGGAAGCGGAGCTCCAGGACACACTGGTGGGGTCCTCTGTCCAGGGAACTCTGGTCGGCATCCTGCTGGCATCGAGAACCTGGTGGCTGAAAAGAGAGTTAACACCACAGCCAAACAAATTGTTGAACAATTATGCACTTAAAGGCACTTGAAGTGTTTGAGGGGGTACTCTCTGCAGACTCTTGTGTACTTCTGCTTTCAGGTATATATTTTTCCCTGGTTTATTGGCATGTGTGAACATATGCTCCATCTCAGGGAACCTGGACTATATCTAGGTTTGGAGACTTTATTGGGGAGTGAACCACCTGGAATGGAATTAGAGAATATTATGAAAGGAAAGGTCTCACCCGAATGATGAAGCTGAAGGGTTGTTCTTCCGGACCTGAAGTCTCTGGACACAGTGTGAAGTGTAGTATGCTGGGGTGGCACTCTTTGCCTTGATTAGGTTGCAATCGGTGGATGCAATATTATTTGATATGAATTGAGAGAAGCATGCAGGAAAGTGGGCCCCACCCTAAGGTTCCAGGACTGGGGGAAATATAGGCTCTAATGTGGAAATGTGAGGTTCCTGCTGTCTTAGGGTTCAAGAAGACAATGGATAGTTATTGTTATCATCACATTATTTGGTAATGGTGTTAAGTTTGAAAAGTCCCTTTGTTAGGGTTTGCACCCAGCATCTTGTATATAGCTGTGCCACCAGTTGCTTCTGTTCTAACTCGTCTAGACTTTTGAGTCAGTATATCAAAGACTCAGCCTATATATTAAAAAGACTCAGTCTGTGTTTTAAAAAGTTTGAGAAATATGATCAAATTTTCCCCTCTCCTATTAATTAAAAGGTGATTTATATGACTACACTTTAATAGGAGTGTACATAGACACCATTCCCACCACCAAAAGACTGTGTCCCATACCAGCCACCCACCTCCACCCCCCACCAGCCAGGGAAGCCGAATGTCCACCCTCCCCCTCACCACAGGGTTTTTACTTCAGTGCCCTACTCTCGATTTAATCAGATCCTGCTTTTAGTTTCCCTTTCTGTTCTTCTTTCTCAACTTCTGTTGATGAGTGAGATCATCCCACACTCGTCTTTATCTTTCTGACTTAGCTGACTTAACATAATTCCTTCTAGCTCTGTCCAAGATGGGTCAGAGAAGGTGGGTTCATTGTTCTTGATAACTCCATAGTATTCCATTGTGTATATATACCACAGCTTTCTCAGCCACTCCTCTGTTGTTGGGCACCTGGGTTGCTTTCAGGTTTTAGCTATTATGAATTGTGGTGCTACGAACATAGATGTACACATATCTTTTTGGTTGGGTGTTATGGAATCCTTGGGATATATCTCTGGGCCTCTTGACTCTTACTGTCCTTTCTGTTGTTCAGGTCTGGGAAGTTTTCTTCTATAATTTCCTCTAGAATGTTTACTCCCCTTCCTCTCTTTCTTCCTCTGGCAGGCCAATTATATGAATGGTACTTCTTTTGAGATCATCCCATATGTCTCTGCTGTTGTTTTCAGTGTCTCTCAATCTCTTTTTGAGCTCTTTCACCTCTTTATTAGTTTTCTCTAGCTCATGCTGTGTCTGGCTAATTCTGTTTTCTGCTTCTGTTAGTCTGCTTTCTCTTCCCTCAGCTTCTTTCTACAGTTCAGCTATTTCAGCTTTCAGTTCTCTAATTGCCTCAAGATAGTTAGTATTTTCCTTGAGGGTCTCTCTTTTGTTTCTCTAATACTGCTCTTCCTTTCCTCCAAAGTTATTTTCCTTTCTGTTATTAACAAGTTTATTATTGCTTGCATACTTATCTATGGTTACTTCTGGCTGATTTGTAGTTTCTTCTGGTTTTTTTGTCTTCATTCATTGTAGTAGCAGTTTTATTTGCTCTTGATCTACCCATTTTTTTTATTAATGTGTTTATTTTTATGTTTTGTTGTTCCTCAGTTGTTGTGTTTTGAGTACAAGCCACACTATACTAAATACCTTTATTACAAATGCAGTCACCAACCTAACAATAGTAACTGAATAACTAGTAACTGAAGCAAGGATTGAAGCAGTTTAACCAATACCAGTTATCCCAACAATGTCTGCAGTCCAAGAAAAAATAGCAACCAAATCCAAATGAAAAAGAAAGAGAAAGGAAAAAAGAGATAGCAGGAATAGACAGAATAATAGAACAGTAGACCAGGAAAAAAAAAAAAAAAAAAACTTCTAGGCAGTCTTTCCCAGTTTTTTGTCAGATATTTGTCACTATAATTGGGTTTAAGTCCCTTACTCAGGGAAAAAAAAAAAGATAGCCAAGGTATTCAGAAAGGAACAGGGTTGGAATGGCACCCCTGGTGAGCCAGGAATCTGGGTAAACAAAAAAGGTCAGTGGAAAGCCTGCTAGCAGCAGCTCCAGACTCCAGGGGTCTGGCTATGGAGGGAGTGGGGAGTAGAGAAATAATTTAAAAATTTCCTTTCTTTTTGCTCTAATTTCTAACCCAAATTGAGCTATAGTCACCTCCTTGATGTCACACTTAGAATGTCTTGTGTTCACAGACCTGCTGAAGGCCAGGTTCCAATGCTTTGTTGTCATCAGAGCTCAAGCCAGCAGCTGGCACCGCCCCCAACTTGGGGTTTCTAAAGTCTCAGTTATAATACATATTTGAAACATTTTAACTGTACTTAATATTTACCAATTGCTTTACTATACACTTTACAAATTTCATTTTATTTAGATAATGTTTAAACCTTCTATTTTCTTTAGTTGTATAATTATGTTTATCTTTTTCCTTGTCATCTAGATGAACTGAAGCATATTATTGGGGCGGAAACAACAAGGAAAGGTATTCTCCGTGTTTTTGAAATGTTTCAGCACAACCAGTTAAATAGGAGAATGGTATATGTCTTTTTGGAAGGCTTTTTGGAAACTTTATTTCCCCAATACAAATTCCGTGAACTTTTCAACAAACTCCATTCACGGTCAAAGCAAATGCAGAAATATAAACAGAAACTTCAAACTACTCAAGCGCCTTCTTTGCAGAAAAGGTGACCATCCAATCTATGAAACTGGCATTCATTTTGTCCAAGACTATTGGTATGGACAGATCTTCTGGGGCTTAACTCATACACTGTTGTGTCTGTACCAGTCTTTAGTTTCTCAAAATAGATTATTAGTACACTCACAAAAATGTGGTTTTACTCATCCTCATCTGTAATTCAGTCACTACCAAGAGAGAGATCTGTGTCATAAATGATTTGGTGCATATATTTGCAACATTGAGAGGATACTGCCCCCATCTCAAGCAAGAATGACAACCATCTCTTCCATTTGAAACTAATCAACATTCTCCAGCAATGACAAAGTGCCAGAGTGTATATGTGAGAGCTATGGAAAGCACAAAACAGTGGTTCACAGATAAATCGACAGATTTAACAATGGGAGACTGTGCAATGTATAGGTTGGAAGGATTCGTTTTGCATAGTAATTTTATAGATATGTGTTGGAAATTTGATATAATGTGGATTAGCTTGGTGAATAATCTTTGGGACATTTATTTCAGTTCTAAGAAAAGTAACAGAATGTCCATAAATTATAAAATAACCTTATACCTTAATAGGTTTGTGACATAAAACTGATATAAAATAAAACCAATCAAAAGCAAGATTTGATTGGATTTTGTTACTCACTAATATAATGCAAATTTTAGTTAATTCCTGTATTCTTTAAGGGTTCTGTTTGCTCTTAAAGTACTCAATCAGACATTTTCTTTTGGCATTCTGTATGTAAAAGAAACATATGGTAGCTATCATTTACATTTCAGGGTTTTGCCAGTTTTCTTTATGTTTAAGAGATTACTTAATGATTATACAGTAGCAATATAATTTGTTGAAAGAACTGCCAAATATTTTCTGTCCTAAAAATAAGAAATTTTTAAAAATTATTTTAAATTGTATGATCTAGATATACTTTGGTAAGTGCAAAAATAGCAAATCAAGTAATTAAATGAACTTCTTAGTCATATGTAAACATACAAATTCCTAATTCTATTACAGTGTACATACTTGAAAATAATGAAAACAGAACCTAATATTTTTAAATAAGCTTTTAATTTATATTTTGCTTAATGTAAAATTCTACTAAATAAAGCACGTTGATAAAAAACCCTCAGTGTACACATTTAAGTCCCTAAAATAAGTTTATACCACCAACAAGAAAATAACTTTTCCGGTGTTGGAGCTGCATTTCCTATAGTTTTCTCATCTCCATTGTAACTCTTAAAAGACTTCATATTCTTTATATGCAAGATTCCTTCATAGTTTTAAATACTTCCATAAGTAAAGGTTTCAGTTTTCAGCTTTTTTGTTTTTGTTTTAAAAATATTTAACACTAAAACCTTAAAATAGTGAAGCTACTTATCAGACCACTGAGCCAAGATCCTGGTAATAAAAGAAAGTCCAGGTGCTTAAGGTAAGGAACAGAGTATTGGTATCCCAGTTATTCGGGAGCTTTAAGATTGGAACAAGATATTGTCTTGTTTTTACTGAGATTCTACTTAGAAAGTGAAGCCTAGTAAGATAATAAAGCCGTCCTTTAATGCTTTATAATAGTCATATTTATTAATAATGCTGTTGTGCATACTTACTGTATGCATATTTTCAGCATGTGATGCATGTTTTAAGAATTACATAAATGAAATTCCTTTTATTGCAACTTGAAAATGAGAAAATAATCCTTATGGACTCTGATAGAAGAAATTATTTCTTCTCAGTGAGTCTTCTTGCCCCAATCCCTCCTATACCCCTGGCTTTAAAAGTGAAGATATGTGAAATATGTATGTAGGGAGCATCAGCATGGCCATAAGTGCAATGGTTTTTAAACATACCCTTGCCCATTTCAAGTATATTTTTGACATGAACATATTTAAGGTTATACAGAAAATCTTATAGCTTGTACATGTGAGGGAAAAAAAAAAGCATTTCTAGATAATGTAAGGAATGCTGTTCATCAACCAGGGAAAGAAAAGACTTGCAGGATTGCAAATGTTCATGACAGAGCCCTGCTAGATAACTACAATCATACCAAAAACTGTTTGAGAAAATGGGTTTTTTAAATACTATTTGTTTAAAAAGAGTTTATATTTCAAAAGCAAAATATCAAATGGTAGTCTATGTAAACGGTTGTGCATCTTTTTGCACATCTATGTTTTACATCAGAGAGAGCCATGGTCATGCTAAAATTAGAAATACATTTTGAATGACTTGGTCAAGCTGTGTGTAAAATATTTAACCCAAAAGTCAAGTACAGTGTACTATGTTTAATAAAGTTATTACATTTAATGCATTTATTGCATATATGGATATATACATAAAGAGGATTTATGACTTCAGATATTTGATTTTTACATTTTTTAAGCCAGTGTTGCCTTTAGGCAAGAACTTTCTAAATCAATTACTCTTTGTGTTGATTTTCTGATTTTCCAGGTAACAAACTACTTAGAATCCATCACTATTAACATGTAGTTCATTCACCTAAGAAACTGTACGATTTCAGTGTAGCACTTAGATGGGCATTTCCTACAATTAGGGTGTTTTGAATTGTTGCTGAACAATTGTGCCATTGACCAATGGATGCACTTGGTTAGCCTTAATTTTTTTAGAGAAATATTAAAAATTTCTTAAATATTTCAGTTTGCTCATTTTAAGTTTGTACTGCTGGTGACATGGAAAACATACAGTTAAGTGCTACCAGGAAGTATACCATTTTTTTAATTAAGAATATAAATTTATCAATATAAAATTTTAATTTTGTGCAATATTTTTATTTAATGCATGTGTATTTGATTAATTGTAAAATAAATGAATTTTTAATGTTTTGAGATCTAGTTTAAACCCTATCCTTAACCCAACAACTTACATTCCGTTGTTGATGCATCCTTTTATTTAAGGACTTGTTTTAAAAGTCTTCTTGTTTTAAAAGTCACTCCTTGTAAAATTTTGACTTTGCTTATAGGAGCATGACTCCTGTATAACAAGGGGAAAATAAAATGAGCACATTTTAGGATTACTATTGTTAAAAAGATAACTTGTGCATATCATTGTACAGTAAGTGTCAACTGTGTGCCTATTCTCTCAATACTTTCCTTCTTTAACAAAGAAGAAACAACAATCAGAATGTCAGTTATTTTTATTGAACTAGAAAGATTGAAATTTTTATTTGGTTTGCATTATGTTCTGTCTATTAGAAAATACTACTAATAAAATATTAACAAATCTTTTGTTGAATATATTTGGTAGTGATGTATTTTTGTTATTTCAAAAAAATAATTTACTGAATGGTCTTATTTTTAGTATTTGTTTGCATTTATTTTTTATTTTAGTAATCAGTCACTCTTGGTTCCAGATTGAGAGTTAAACTAGTAATTTGTTACTGACTTAACACTAAATAACTTTGTATGGGACAAGTAATTTGCCCCACATTGTCAAAGCATACTTTCCTATCGTATAAAATTACAAAGTAATTCTCCATAAAGACTCAGTACTCACAAATTAATTTTCGGCCCTCTTTGACCTGTATCTGCAAACTTCTCAGGCATCTGATACTACTTTGCCTCAGCAGGTAAAGACAAACTTTTTAGAAATGATCACTTAAAAAACACCTGAAGGGGCTGGGAGTATGGATCGACCAGTCAACACCCATGTTCAGTGGGGAAGCAATTACAGAAGCCAGACCTTCCACCTTCTGTATCCCACAATGACCTTGGGTCCATACTCCCAGAGGAATAAAGAATAGGAAAGCTATCAGGGGAGGGGATGAGATATGGAGTTCTGGTGATGGGAATTGTGTGGAGTTGTACCCCTCTTATCCTATAGTTTTGTGTTTCCTTTTATAAATAAAAAATAAATTTTAAAAAAACACATCTCGAGGGTAGGTAGTTAGCATAGTGGTTATGCACAGAGACTTCAGAGTCCCAGGTTCAATCCCTGTCATCACCATAAACCAGAGCTGATCAGTGATCTGGGGGGTGGGGGTCGGGGAAACCCTTGGAGTATTCTTTACCTGCAGGAGGGAGGCTTCACAAGCTGTGAAGTAGTGCTGCTGGTGTCTTTTTCCATCTCTAGCTCCCCCTTCACTGTCAGTTTCTGTCTATCGAAAGGGAAGGGAAGGAGAAGGAGCACCAGGAGTGGTAGATTCATTGTGTAGGCATTGAGCCCCAGTGATAAGTCTTCTGACAAAAAAATAAATAAATCCTTGGGGACATGCATAGTGTAGTGACATACATTTGAATAGCTGTGAATTTGTACTCTAAAACATATCTGATGTTATAACTATTTTATAATAGTCTCAAGGAGAATAATTTTATGCTCTGTAATTGATGTAGATCTATATAGTATCCAAGACCTTAAATTTTCCTTTGTAATTCAAATGATTAAAACAAGAATTCTGAAATGTTATATAATAAATTAATATGTTTGCCTTTGTTTACCAAAATTTCCAAATCTGGTTAACCCAGATTTTTAGTCATAAACACCTGTTATTGCTGCCAGGGTTAGTGCTGGAGCTGGGTGCCAGCATTACAAACGAATCCACTACTCCTGGCAGCCTTTTTTTTTTTCCTCCTAATTTTTATTAGTATAGAAATTGAGAGGGGAAGGGAGATAGAAAGGGAGTGATCTGTGAGACTATAAGTTAATAGGAATGTATAGTAACACCATGCCTGACACCAAAGGTCTATGACCCCCTCCGCCCAAGTGAGGTTGAACTCACCCAGAGAGGGAGAAAAAGAGAAACACTTACAAACCTGCTTCACCACTGGTGAAGCAGACCTTCTGCAGGTGTGAAGTGGGCCCCTTGAACCTGGGTCCTTACATTTGGTAATATGTGCACATAACCAGGTGCACCACCACCCAGCCCCTAAAGATAAAACACCTTTAATTGAGAAATACATATATTTAATTGAATAGATTTGGAATAAAAAGATGTGTTAAGCCTATCATTCTAGTGAAAGTTTATTTCTGAAAAATGCATATATATGTATATGTATATGTATATATCATCCTGTAAGAAGTGGGGAAGATACTTTCCAAGAAACCTACTAATATTTTTAAAAGATTTCACTAGGAAATATAAGATTAAGAAAAAAAATCTAACATGTTTCTTTTAATGTATGTTAGACATTAGTCCATATATAAATGGTAGGTATATTCAGGAAGTTTCCAATAACAAGAACCTAATACTGTACAGGAAAAGTAATAAAATGAAATTTACACATATTCAGCTCATTCCTTCTGCTTCTGTACAGTCTATGAGAAATGTGTTATATATCTTTAAATTGGTAAGCATAACTATACTGAATGGAATTCAATAGTAGAACTATGTGCTGATACTCTGCAAGAGAGTTCTGTATTATTCACTATGACAGTGCATAGAACTCTGAGCATTCAGTCATACTGACAAAACTAAGATGTATTGCAACAACAACAAAAATAGATGTGCAAAGGAAAATAGTGCATGTTGTGAAGTCTAAGGGAAAATAGGCACAAGCTTTCCCAGCGGAATCGCACTGAATATACTTTATTCACTCCCAAGCCTTCCACCCTGCCAACAATAAGTTATGACAACACCTCTGAGATGTTCCCAATAACAAAACAAAAAAAAAATTTTTAATCTCTTGACTGAAGAGTGCCTGCAATTTCATCAATGACATACCATGTGGGCTCCTTGACACATACCAAAATCCTGGACCCCCAAGAAGAGAAAGCACATGGTCAGCATAAACCAACATTTTTGCCTACTCAGTATAGCAAACCACTTTTATCTCTGAGCAGTGATGGGAAGTTTTAAGTTCTTGCATAACTGGAGAATAAGGACCAACTTTTTAAGCAGGTCTTTCAAAGGTCAGCAGTTGCACACCTGCTATGTTAACTCTTCTGAAAAACTGTACACCTTCACACACACACACACACAAACAAGAGTTGTATTCAAGGTTTGCTTTATAAGGAACATGTAAATGGGATGTCTAACTGCCTGAGAAAGAGAGGAGGATCAGGTCAGGAAGATCAAATGTTGTGCCCTTCCTATTATTTTTATTTTTTGAGAAAGACCACAGCACAGGAGTTCCCTTCAGTATGGGGGCTGAGCTCACACCTGGTCACATAATAAAGCAGCATACTATCCAAATTAGCTATTTTGCCAGCCCAGCTTTACTTTTCCTTTACTGTAGTAAGCATACCATAGTTGGAGTGGGGAGAGAGGGACTTTGTAACCTAAGATAAAAGTAAAATGCATTTGTCATGAAAATGTGAGCTCAATGATTACCTAAGAAAATTGCTGTTTTCTTTTTCTTTCAAATGGTGTGTTCAGTAAACATTAACCACTTGAACTAAAGCAAAAGACTGATGAGGGAAGGCTTGAGATGTTGTGAAAAGGGTCTGGGTTGAGCATACATGTTACAGTGTGCAAGGACCTGGGTTTGAGTCCTTGGTCCCCACTTGCAGGGGTAAAGCTTTGCAAGTGGTGAAGCAGAGCTGCAGTGTCTCTGTCTCTCTACCTCTCTGTCTCCCCCTTCTCAATTTCTGGCTGTCTCTATCAAATAAATAAGCAAAGATAATAAAAAATTTAAAGGGATCTTAGGGTATTGATATGTCCATATGCCTATGATCATTCTGTGAACCACTAACCCTTAAATAAAAAAAAAAAAAAAATAGCCACTTTCCTGTTTGTTTTTTCATTTCATGAGATAGTTACTCTAAAAAGGTATGAAAATTACTTTTCAACCATCTTCTTTGCAAATAAAGGCCTTTGCTAAATTTAGTGCTTGAATCTTGAGTTTTCCTTCCACAGTTAGTTTGCTGGGATACTCAGGTGACTGACCTTTTCACTGATTGCCTCCAAGGATGAATCTTACTCACCTGTTAGAACATTTACCCTTGCTTTTTCTTTCTTTCATTTTTCCCCCCTGCAGTCCTTAAGTTTCGGACAAGTCTGGTTTAAGTTAATGAAAGCTGCTTTATTTCTGTATTTGTGGAAGCAGTGTTTGGAAACTTACTATTGTGATCTGACCTTCAGATTCCCTATCAAACAATTGCTTAGTTGTGGGTTTTCTGCCTTGTCTTATATCTACTGGTATTACAGACATACGTTTAGTCATCCAATCAGTGCGGAATTAAGAAGTTCATATTGCAGCCTGCCTTCTGCCAGACAGAATGCCCCCTGTTGTTTGTCTTATTTACTCAGAACTCTAAACTAAAAATCAATCCAAAAAGTTGTGCCTAGTGGGGGTGGGGGAAGCGACTCCCTGTCGTCTTTCTTGTCTGATCTCTTTTCTTCTAAAGCTACTTTAGAAAATGATAACAAATTGTGTTATTCTTTGTTTTTGATTCATGGACAAAGTTGTAAAAGTTTTTGTTCTTTGTATATATATTTGTAAAAGAAAAAAGTTGGCTCTTCACACGTCTCATTTGTAATTATAATGCTGTTTTGTTGTTGTTGTTGTTGTTGCTCACATTCACTTGCTTGACTGTTTTTTATTTATGAAATGTATTTGGGCATAAAAGTTGGTCATGGGCCCTTTGGAATATACCTTAAATAGGCCTACTAACTACTAAATGAAGACCCCCAAATTTTCATCTGCACTAATCCAGGCTTTACGTTCATGATTAGTCAGCAGTTTGTTTGGCTTTATATATTAACTCTTCTTTCAGCCACCAGGTTCCAGATGCTACCATGATGCCAACTGGACTTCCCTGGGTAGATGACCCCACCAATGTGTCCTGGAGCTCTGCTTCCCTAGAGCCCCACCCCACTAGGGAAAGAGAGAGACAGGCTGGGAGTATGGATCAACCTGTCAATGCCCATGTTCAGCGGGAAGCAATTACAGAAGCCAGACCTTCTACATTCTGCACCCCATAATGACCCTGGGTCCATACTCCCAGAGGGATAAGGAATAGGAAAGCTATCAGAAGTGTCAGGATGGTCGAGTGGTCTAAGGCGCCAGACACAAGGAAAGCTATCAGGTGAAGGGATGGGATACAGAGTTCTGGTGGTAGGAATTGTGAGGAGTTGTACCCCTCTTATTTTATGGTTTTTGTCAGTGTTTCCTTTTTATAAATAAAAATTATAAAAAATAATAAAAATTTGATTATGTATATGCATTATTAGGGATATGCAATTCAAAAGTACAAATTAATCATCAGGAAACTGCATACACAGATTGAAGTGGAGCTTCATTTGAGCTAGAGTTGGGTTTTTTTTGTTTTGTTTTGTTATTGATGATGTTTTCAAATAGAAAAGAATTTGGGAAAGATAACACAGCAACTGCACAGAAGCATTCTCCAGTGCATTAGGGGTCAGACTCAAGCCATGTTAATGACAAAGCAGATGTATTATCTAGGTGATAGATGAGTATGAAATATTTTCTAAATGTATCTATAGATAAAAATGCATGTCTTTGCTTATTTCCTCAGATAACTAATAAATTTGGTTATAAGTTTCCTAAAGTAAATAGAGTTCCTGTTTTGATAACAAAAACTAAGTAAGACTTATATAAATCTATAATAAAAGAATCAAATAATTTTTAGAAAGAAAGTAAATATCCAGTGGGTAAGTTTGCTAGTTCTTTATGCAAATTCAAGTACTTGCTGAAAGATGTGGGTAGAAAAATTGACCATTCTTTAGATTAATGGCCTTGTCAGAACACAAAGTAAGAAATAAAGGTGTGTGTGTGTGTGTGTGTGTGTGTGTGTGTGTGTGTATCTAAATAAGTAAAATACTAGGACCATACATTAAACCTTTGGTATGTAAATGAAGATTAAATTTAGATGATATTGTTTAAACAAATAAAAAACTTGGACAAATTGGACAGAAACACTATGTTTTTGCCTAATGTAAAAATGCTATTACTCTGATTTTATACAAAATTTGTATGTTTTTCTTTGGAAATTCTAATTTGGCATGCATTTTCTACACTGACTTAATGGGTCAAGTAAATTACCGTTGCTTCCACAAAAGTTAACATTATGAATACCTAACAGCTGTATTTCACTTAATTACTGTCTTATCAATAAAGTAGGTGTCTACCCATCCTGAGTACCCCCAATTGTGACTGGCATTAATTAGTCTTTTGTTGGAGACTGCCTTTATGTGTTTAAGTTGTGATGCTAACTCTAAGTAGTATTAGAGTTGCTTTATGGTACACTAGTTGGTGTCAGAATAAACGGACATTCATGTACAGGTCTTAGCTTGAACGGCCAATTTCATTCTCCTGGGTACATTTCTATGAGAGTAAACATAAGGATATTTGATGAGTACATGTTTAATTTTGCTTGTAACTCTGAAACTATTTTTCAATAGCTGTAGCATTTTCTATTCCCACTAGAAATCTATAATGCTGTTTTGAATCTTTATCAGCTCTTGATATTAAGCTTTTTATTTTTTAACCCATTCTAATGTATGCCTGGATGTCTCTTATTGTGACTCTAAAATGCAATATTGCTAATGATTAATTATTGTATGAAACTTTTCATTTGCACTGTATTTCTTTGGTGATCTATGTGCTCAGAGCAACTGCTGTTTTGTTGTTGTTACTTTTTGAAATAGGGACTTCACACATGAATAATTTCACTGTTCCCAGGTGACATTCTCATTCATTTTGACAAAGACAGGAAGAAGCACCATAGCACAATCCCAGGTACCATGGAATCTCCCTGATCCCAGAACTCAAATGTAGGCCTCACACATGACGAACACCTATATACACTTTTATTGACCTATCAGTTGACAGTATATGTGTGATTCTTTTTTGAGATTTTCTCTTATGTATAACTATACTCATATATATAGCTTTTTATCAATGCCATATTTTTATAGATCTGTAGTATATCTCTAATAGTTTAAGTCCCCCTAACTTGGTTTTGAGTTTTCAGATATCTTTTTATTATTATTATTATTTAGGGTTTTACAAAATTTATTTGTACAAAAAAAAAAAAAAAGTCAACAAGACCATAGGATAAGAGGGAGTACAATTCCACACAGTTCCCACCACCAGAGTTTCATATCCCACCCCCTCACTTGAAAGCTTTCCTAGTCTTTATCTTTCTGGGAACAAGGACCCAGGATCATTATGGGGTGCAGAAGGTGGAAGGTCTGGCTTCTGTAATTACTTCTCCACTGAACATGGGATTGGCAGGTCTATTCATACTCCCAGCCTGTCTTTTCTCATGGGGCAGAGCTTTGGAGAGGGTCCAGGGTATATTGGTGAGGTTGTCAGCCCAGGGAAGTCATGCTGGCGTCATGGTAACTTGGTGTCTGAAAAGCATTAAGATATAAAGAACAAATTGTTTAATAATCAGGAACCTAAAGGCAAGAATATAGCAGGTGAGATTTGGGGTCTCCATTTTGGAAAAAGCTAGTAGGTCTATTTTAAGTATATTCCAAGGGGCCCATGACACTACTAATTTTTGCCTGAGCCCCACAGCTAACACACAGGTGGGTCAAAGGTATTGTTTGGTGAAATGGTGTCAGAGTTGGAAATAGGACTAGAAAGTTGAATCAGGGAAGAGAGTAGCTCCCAAATATGGGAAACCTATATAAATACTGTAAACTTCCATCAATTTGATCTGGGGCCTGTATTCAGTACAGGAGCCTATGTAACCTCTGTATCCCTGTAGGTCTGAGCTCATAATCTGTGGTCATTGCTAGGAACATTCTAGGCTGCACCCATTGCCAGACCCATCTTCCTTGAGTGGTAGAGGATTTTGGTCTAATCTCTCTTCAGAGAATGGGGCAGTCCATACCATTATTGATCCATATTGAGGGAAAATCCCTGTAAGGACCCATAAAGGGGTCCATTGTGTTGCTCCTGATGGATATGACCAGGGACAGTGGAAAGAGGGGTCTGTTTGAGGTCTTGGCCCATTATGTCTTGGGACTCTCCCAGGATTTCCTGATTAGGGCCCAGGGAGATGAGGTGGCCTGGTGGTAACCAAAAGAGGCAGCATTAAAGTATGCCAGTCCCTTTGCCCTTATCCAGCTTTTGTAATCATTACTTTGTCTGACAAGATTAGCCTTGGAGTGATTGAGGGAAGTGAAATAGGAAGTAGGTGAGGAGGATTTCTAGGTCTAAGTATAAAATATTTGATTAAGTACTTTATGGTGTCTTTTCTGTGTTCCTCCATATAAATTTTGGAATAAAAAAATCAAAACCCCAATTGAAATTTTATCTAATTTGTAGTTTTTTGTTTGTTTTCTTTTTTGAATTATTATTTTTCCCTAATCTCAAACTCAGAATTATATCTGTTGCCTTTTTAAAATTTTTTTAAAAATCTTTATTAGATAGAGACAGCCAGAAATGGAAAGGGAAGGGGATGACAAAGAAGGCGAGAGACAAAGAGACATCTGCAGCCCTGCTTCACCACTTGTGAAGCTTCCCCCCCCACATGTGGGGTCTGGGGGCTTGAATCTGGGTCCTTGTGCACTGTAACGTGTGCTTAACCAGGTGTGCCACCACCCAGCCCCTGTTTGTTTTCTTTTATCACCAAGTCTTTGCTGCAGCTTCCACGACTTTATGGAGGACTTTTTTTTTTTTTTGTCTAGGTACAGGTTGAAAGACAAGGAGAGATTAAAAAAGAGAAGAGAGGGAGTCGGGCTGTAGCGCAGCGGGTTAAGCGCAGGTGGCGCAAAGCACAAGGACCGGCATAAGGATCCCGGTTCGAACCCCGGCTCCCCACCTGCAGGGGAGTCGCTTCACAAGCGGTGAAGCAGGTCTGCAGGTGTCTATCTTTCTCTCCTCCTCTCTGTCTTCCCCTCCCCTCCCCTCTCCATTTCTCTCTGTCCTATGTCCTATCCAACAACAACAATAATAATAACTAACAGTAAAACAACAAGGACAACAAAAGGGAATAAATAAATTAAATAAATATAAAAAAAGAGAAGAGAGATACCAAGTTTTGCTCTACTGCTTGCAAACCTTCCCCTTTGTATAGTGCTCCATCTCTTGGCCCCAATTATGTGTTGTTGTGGTTTGTCCGTTTGTGTATATTTGTCTAGGTAAATTTGGCTTACAAGGCAGTAAGTTTTAGGTATGCAAGTTCACCTCTGACAGACTATGTATCATCACACCAGAAAAGTGTTACTTTTGCTCCATTACACTTTATATATATCCATTAGAACTTGTTTTTTTTGACCTTCTTGATTCAGGTCACCCTCATAGATGAGGTGATATCTCATTGTAGTTCAATTTACATTCCCCTGAAATTAAGTGATAATACATACTTTCATTTATTAATGTAAATATAGACAAGACTATAGGAATAATAGGAATACAATTCCACACAATTCCCACCCCAAGAACTCCATATCCACTCCCCTCTTTATCCTGGGAGCATGGACCCAGGATCATTGTGGGGTGCAGAAGGTGGAGGGTCTGGCTTCTGTAATTGCTTCCCCACTGAATCTGGGCATAGGCAGGTCAATCCATATTCCTAGCCTGTCTCTCTCTTTCCCTAGTAGAGCAGAGATCTGGGGAGGCAGGGCTTCAGGACACACTAGTGCAGAGGTCTGCCCAGGGAAGTCAGATTGATATCATTTTATCATCTGGAACCTGGTGGCAGAGTAATGAAGGTCCTTAGTCCATTTGAAGTTGACTTTTGTTTCTAGTGAGATAAACTGGTTCAGTTTCATAATTCTGTATGTTTCAACCCAGTTTTCCCAGCTCATTTATATATTCACTACTTCCATTTAATAATTTGGGCCCCTTTATCAAAAATTAGATTTTCATAGGTGTGGGGAGTTCTGGGATTTTAGTTGTGTTCCACTGGTCAGTGTACCTATTTTTGTTCCAGTACCAGGCTGTTTCAATTATGATGGCCTTATAATATAATTTTGAGATCTGGGAGTGTGATATCTCCATTTCTGTTTCTTTTCCTTAAGATTGCTTTGGCAAGCCTAGGTGTTTTCTGGTTCCAGATAAATGACTGTAATTTTTGTTCTATAACCTTAAAGAAACTTACGGGACTTTGATGTGTATCACATTAAATTTGTATATGGCTCTGGTGAGAATATTCATTTTTGATGATACTAATTATTCCAGTACATGAGCATGGGGTATCGTTCCATTTCTTGGTATCATTTTTCAATTTCTTTGAATAGTGACTCATAGTTTTAAGTATACAAGTCTTTTACTTACTTAGTCAGGTTTACTCCTAGATATTTTATTGATTTTACGATGATGGTGAATGGGAGTGATTTCTGGATAGCCTCTTCTTCAGATTTAGTGTTTGCATAAAGAAATGCCACTGGTTTTTGTACATTGATTTTGTAGTTTGTCACCTTGCTATATTGTCTAGTTATTTCCAGTAGCTTTCTGCTGGATTCTTTAGGTTTTTCTGTGTATACTATCATATCATCTGCAAGTAGTGAAAGTTTGACTTCTTCCCTTCCAATCTGTATTCCTTTGATTTCTTTCTCTTGCCTGATTGCTATGGCAAGAATTTCCAGTACTGTGTTGAAAAGTAATGGTGATAATGGACAGCCCTGTCTAGTCCCTGATCTTAGGGGGAATGCTTTCAGCTTCTGTCCGTTGAGTATGATGTTGGCTGTAGGACTGCTGTATATGGACTCCAGTATATTGAGGAATTTCCCAGCTATTCCCATATTTTGTAAGGTTTTGAGCATGACTGGGTGTTGGATTTTGTCAAAGGCTTTCTCTGCATCTATTGAGATAATCGTGGTTTTTGGCTTTGCTTTTATTGATATGGTGAATGACATTCATTGACTTATGTATATTGAACTATCCTTGCATTCCTGGAATAAATACCACTTGCTCATGATGATAAATCTTTTTGATATACTGTTGTATCTGGTTGGCTAGGATCTTGTTCAATATTTTGGCATCTATGTTCATCAGAGATAATGGTCTGTAGTTTTCCTTTTTTGTTTTGTCTCTATCTGCTTTTGATATCAGGGTGATGTTGGCTTCATAGAAGATGGGAGTGTTCCTGTTTCTTTGATATTTTGGAAGAGCTTTAATAGTATAGGTATTAACTGTTTCCTGAAGGTTTTGTAGAATTCATTTGTAAAGCCATCTGGTCCAGGACTTTTGTTGTTGGGAAGATTCTTATGCCAATCCTTGCACTTTGTGTCATGTGCATTTAACACACTGCACTACTGCCCGACTCCCTGGGAAGATTCTTAATAACTGTTTCAATTTCTTTGTCTATGATTGGTCCATTTAGGTCTTGTAGTTCTTCCTGGTTCAGTTTTGGAAGGGTATATGTTTTTAGGACTTCTTCCATTTCTTCCAGATTCTCTATCTTGGTGGCATTTAATTGTTCATAGAAGCTTCACATGATTTTTTTGGTTTTCTGTAGTGTCTGTTGTGATATCTCTTCTACTGTTTACAATTCTATTTATTTGAATCTTCTCCCTAAACTTTTTTTTTAAGTGAGTCTGGCTTAGGTTTTGTCAATTTTGTTTAATTTTTCAAAGAACCAACATTTGGCTTCATTGATCTTTTGTACGGTTCTCTTATTTTCAGTGTTGTTTATTTCTGCTCTAATTTTGGTGTTTTCTGTACTTCTCGTTGCTTTAGAGTTCCTTTTTTCCTCTTCTATGTCTTTAAGGTGAGCATTAAGGTCATTTATTTGAGCTTTTTCTTGTTCTCTAATGTGTGCTTGCATGGCTATGAATTTCCCTCTAAGTACTGCTTTGGCAAAAATTATCTCAGAAGTCAGTCTTGAGTCAGTAACCATCATTTGTGAATCCAGCTATAGTAATGCTTTCCAATATGGAATATATATACACATAAAAGCAGAACCTTACTAAGCCACCACAGAAAGGAGACCTCTGATATCATAGGCAAGGCTAGTATCCCAAAGTAAGGCACACACCTTCCAGAATAAGTTACAAGAGGGGAAAAAAGCCACTTTTGGGAAGAAGGGAAATCAATATTATGTTTATATTCTTTTCCTGAAACATAGAAGTAATGTACAGAAGCTTTATTATCCTTGGGTATGCAGATGAGTTCATAGGGGACAATTACTTCTGCTTTACCTATAATATATAATTTGTATAAAGTGAAATTAGGAGAGAATTACCTCTCAGAAGGCAGAAGAAAGTTTAAATGATACCTATAATCATATAACTAATATACTGAAGATCATACTACAGCTATGGGTTCCTATTATAATTGTAGCGCATGTAGTGCCAAAACCAAAAATCGTTGAAACTGATGAAAAGAGAACAACTTTCTCTTAACCTACTTCATAGTAATTGTAGAGAAAAGAGAATAATTTTTACAAAATCAATGTTTTTTTACTTTAATGAGAGAGATACATAGAGAAAAGTATAGGGAAAGAGACACCAGAGCACTAATCAGCTCTGTTTTATGGTGGTGTGTGGAACTAAACCTGGAACCTCAAAGCCTCAGGCATGAAAGACCTTTACATAACCATTATACTATCTCTCCAGCTTAGAAAGGAGATCTCTTTATTACCTATAGTGAGACCTTGACCCTTTCTGACTACAGATCCTAATTGGAACTGAGTTGATATTTCACAAAACAACTTGAGAAAGAGAGAAGGGAGAAAAGGAGAGTAGAGGGAAGAGGAAAGGAGGGGAGGGGAGATAAGAAGAGGATAAGGAGGAGAAAAGACAAGAAGGAGACATTTGGACCAAAATTTTTTATAGGGTTCAGAAATTGGGAGTTCTGGCTTCTGTAATTGCTTCGCTCTGGACTTGGACATTGGCAGGTAGATCTATACCCCTAGCTTTTTTTTTTTTTTTACTGATTTAATATTGATTCCCATTTCTATTGTGTCCCCATTCCATTCATTGGAAGCTGCAGTAATTCTCCCAAGCTCACAGATATGGGTTGACCACTATTTCTATATTTCTGTATTTCTGTATATTTATGTTTATTTTCCAATATTTGCCTTGGTTTTTGAATGAATAAAAATATTTTCTTTTTAAAAATTTCATTAGTGATTTAATGCTGATTTACAAAAGTCACATGTCAATAGGGGTATAATTTCATATTGTTCCCTCTACCAGATTTCTGAACCCCCAGTCCCTATATTGTAAGCTACAGCAGTTTTCCTAAGGTTACATCTGTCTATATTTGTATAGTGATTCTGGCTAGGGGTTTATCTATCTTGTTTAATTTTTCAAAGAACCAACATTTGGCTTCATTGATCTTTAGTATAGTTCTCTTATTTTCAGTGTTGTTTATTTCTGCTCTAATTTTAGTGATTTCTGTCCTTCTGGTTGCTTTAGGGTTCCTTTGGTCCTCTACCTCTAAGTCCTTAAGGTGTGCAGTAAGCTTGTTTATTTGAGCTTTTTCTTATTGTTTGATATGTGATTGTATGGCTATGAGTTTCCCTCTCAATATTGCTTTAGCTGTGTCCCAAATATTTTGATACCTTGTGTCTTCATTTCCATTTGTTTCCAGGAACATTTGAATTTTTTGCTTGAGTGTCGCTCTGACCCATTGGTTCTTAAGCAGTATGTTGTTGAGTTTCCAAATTCTGTGACTTTTAATAATTTTCTGTGTGTTGTTAAATGTTAGCTTTACTGCACTGTGGTCTGAGAAGATACTTGGGATGATTTCAGTGCTCTTGAATTTGTTGATGCTGTCTTTGTGGCCTAACATGTGGTCTATCCTTGAGTATGTGTTGTGTGAATTTGAAAAGAATGTGTATTCCAGTTTTTTGGGGGTGAAGAACTCTGAAAATGTCCAGAAGGTCTAGTCTGTCCATCTATTCATTTAATTCTCTTGTTTCTTTGTTGATTCTCTGCATTGTTGATCTGTCTAAGTGTGAGAGTGGAATGTTAAAGTCTCCCAATATTCTATTACTATTGATGTAATTTTGAAGTTCTTTGAGTAGGTGCTTGATGTATTTAGATGGTCCATCATTGGGTGCATAGATGTTAATAATTGTTAATTCTTCTTGGCTTACTGATACCCTAATCATTATGTAATGGCCTTACCTTTTATTACTTTATATAATTTAAAATCTATTGTGTCAGAGTTGAGAATGGCTGTTCCTGCCCCTTTTTGTGATCCATTAGCCTGTATGATAGTTTTCTATCCTTTCACTTTAAGTCTGTGTTTATCCTGTTGGGCTAAGTGGGATTCTTGCAATCATCATATGGTTGGGTTATGTTTTCTGATCCATCCTCCCACTCTGTGCCTTTTGATGGGTGAGTTTAAGCCATTGACATTTACTGATATTATGGATTTAATGTATTGCAGTGCCATTATTCAACAATTTTTGTTTGCTCTGATATATTGAAAGTGTTATAGTGATGTTCTTGTTTATAAGAGGTCTTTTAGAACCTCTTTCAGGGCAGGCTTGAAGATCGTTGCCTACTTTAACTGTTGTTTATCTAAGAAGGTTTTGATCCCTCCATCTAGTTTGAATGAAAGTTAGCAGGATATATTATCCTTGGTTGAAACCCTTTTTCATTCAGGGATCGATAGATATCTTGCCATTCTCTTCTGGCTTTTAGAGTTTGAGTGGAGAAGTCTGCTGATAGTTTTATGGGTTTTCCCCTGTATGTGGCTTTTTGTTTTTCTCTTGCAGCCTTTAGGATTCTTTGTTTATCCTTACTTCTTTTCATTGTAACCATGATGTGTCTTGGTGTCTTCAGGTCTGGATTGATTCTATTTGGGACTCACTGAGCCTCTTGAATCTTAATGTCCTTTCTGTTGTTCAGGTCTGGGAAGTTTTCTTCTATAATTTCCTCTAGAATGTTTGCTTCCCCTTCCTCTCTTTCTTCCTCTGTCAGGCCAATTATATGAATGTTACTTCTTTTGAGATCATCCCATATGTCTTTGTTATTGTTTTCAGTGTCTCCCAGTCTCTTTTTGAGCTCTTTTACCTCTTTCTTAGTTTTCTCTAGTTCATCCTCTGTCTAGCTAATTCTGTTTTCTGCTTCTGCTAGTCTGCTTTCTGTTCCCTCAGCTTCTTTATTTAGTTCAGCTATTTCAGCTTTCAGTTATCTAATTACCTCGAGGTAGTATTTTCCTTGAGGGTCTCATCTGTTGTTTCCCTAATACTGCTCTTCCTTTCCTCCAAAGTTGTTTTCATTTCTGTGATTAATAAGTTTATTATTGCTTGCATACTTTTCTTATCTATGGTTACTTCTGGCTGATTTGTAGTTTCTTCTGGGCTCTTGTCTTCATTCATTGTAGTAGCAGTTTTATTTGCTCTTGATCTAACCATTTTTTTTATTAACGTGTTTTTTATTTTTATGTTCTGTTATTCCTCAGTTGTTGTTTTGAGTACAAGCCATGCTATACTAAATACCTTTATGACAAATGTAGTCACCACCCTTAGAAATTACAATAGTAACTAAAGCAAGGATTGAAGTAGTTTAACCAAAACCAGTTAGACCAACAATTTCTGCAGTCCAAGAAAAAATAGCAACCAAATCCAAATGAAAAAGAAAGAGAATGGAAAAAAGGGATGGCAAGAATAGACAACTATGTAAATTCTCAGGGTAGCAAGAGGAGAAAGGGAAGTAGAGCAGAGACATACCAAGAGAATCCACTCTGAGTCAGATTTCTTCCCCAAAATAATTCACAAATGAGTATCAGTGAATTCAGAAAGCAGAGGAAGGAGGAAGTAAGAAAGGAAGTCGGGGAAAAAAAAGAGAGAAAAGAAAAAAGAAAAGAATAAATAGTAAAAAAAAAAAAGCAGTGAAAGGAGAGATTTAAATTTTTTAAATTTTATTTATTTAATTATCTAGGAGGAGGGAGAAGGGGGAGAGTGGATAGAGGAGGTAAGAAGAGTGAAACAAGTTCCTCTCACAATGGATAAGACAGCCAATTGCCTAGCAATGGAAAATAAACTAAGAGTTAATTTTGGTCAACCTGAGGGAGGTGGAGCAAAGGGACACGTGTGTATATAATGGTAATAATAAAATAAAACCGAATAAAAAGCCCTAACAGTGGGTCTGAAGCTTGGACGGCTCCAGGTTAGCTCAGACACTGTGAGCTGAGACAACTGATTGTAAAAAAAAAACTTCCAGGCAGTCTTTCCCAGGGGTGGAGTGGGGTGGGTGTGGCTTTGCTTGGTCAGATATTTGTCACTCCAATTGGGCCTAAGTCACTTATGCAGAAAAAAATAAAACCAAGGGATTCAGAAAGGAACAGGATTGGAATGACACCCTTGGTGAGCCAGGAATCTTGGTAAAGAAAAAAGGTCAGTGGGGAGCCTGCTATCAGTGGCTCCCCACCCCCAGGGTCTGGTTATGGGGTGGGGAGGAAATAATAAAAAATTTTCCTTTCTTTTTTCTCTATTCTAACCCAAACTGAGCTATAGTCACCTCCTTGGTGTCACGCTTAGATCTTCTTGTTCCCCATCCTGCTGAAGGCCAGGATCCTACCCTTTCCAGCAACTGTCAGAGCTCACAGCAGCAGCTGCTTCCAAATCGCCATCTTGGCTCCGGCCCCTATATTTTTATATAATTTCCCTCCCCCCCTTTTTAAAGGTCTTGTCTTCTCTTCCTTTCCAAGCTACACATAACCCTGTCACTACATCCAGATGTCTCTCTATTTTTCCTCTTCTCTCTCTGGGTCCTTATGGAGTTGAAGTTCAGAGCCCTCTTATCCTCTTCTTCCTATCAGTTCTTCCCCACTGGAAGAATGGATCAAAATTATCTTGGAGGAACAAAAGGTAGGAGTCCTGTCTTCTGTAATTGCTTCTCCACTGTACATGGGCACTGGCAGTTCAATTCATAACTCCAGCCTGTTTCTGTATTTCCCCAGTGAGGTGAAGTTCTGGAGAGGTAAGGTTCCAGGACACATTGGTGAGGTTGTCTACCCAGGGAAGTTGGAGTGAAATTATGATAGCATTTGCAAATTTGTGGCTGAAAGGTCTGTCTTCCTTTTGTAAGCCACATCTACAACCTATTAATACTTCTAAATGTCCTTTTTTTTTTTTTTAACCTCTCCTCTCTCTGGGTCCTGTTGGAACTGAAGTTCAGAATCCACTAGTCATCTTCCACTAACATTTATCCCCCTCTTGGAGTGTGAGCCAAAATTACTTTTGGGTGTAGAAGGTGGGAGTTCTGGCTTCTAAAATTACTTCTTTGCTGTACATAGGCACTGTCAGGTTGATATATATTTCCAGCCAGTTTCTATCTTTACCTAGCTGGGGAGGGCTCTGGAGATGTGAGATTCTGGGACACATTGGTAAGATTATCTGCTCAGGTAAGTCAGTATGGAATTGTAGCATCTGCAACTTGGTGACTGAAAAGTGGTAAGATATAAAACAGGACAAAATATCTAATAAACTGCTGGTACTAATAAACAGGAAATAAAACATAGTAATAAGAACAGAAGAGACTAGGGATCTTAGGGTGGAAAGAAACTAGGAAGCCTATTTTGGGTATGTTCCTGAGGACCCATAATTCAGTAAGTTTTGCTTGAGCTTGATAGCTAAGATGGAGGTGAACTAAAAATACTGTCTGGGAAGTTGGTGTCAGAGTTGAGAATAGAATTAGATAGCTCAATTAGTGCTATTAGTGCTGAAAATAGCTCCCAAACTTGAAGAAAATATATAAATATGATTAACTGCTTACCACATCTATCTGACCCTGGGCCCATATCTATTCATATTTAGCATGGGAGCCTGTGTAACCTCACAATTCCTGTCAGTATGAGTTTTCACTTCATGCTCACATCTGGGAACATTCTGGGCTGCATTCATTGCAGGACAGTATTCCTCAAGTGGCAGAGTAGGATGACCCAGCCTTCCTTTGGGAGAGTGGGATAGTCTTTACTATTGGTAGTTTATGGTGAAGGTAAGGTCCAGAGAAGCCCAGAAAGGGATTTATGATAGCATTCTTGATGGAAGTGACCAATTATGGTATAGAAAGGGATCTGTTAGAGGTCTAGGCCCATAGTTCCTATGGAGGAATTCAAGGACTAGGATCCTGTGTGGCCCATTATTGGTCAAAGTGGCCATCATTAAGTGAGTCAGTCTCTTGCCCTTTTCCAGCTTTTGTAGTCCCTTCTTTGACAAGCTTAGACTTTCTCCAAATTGTCAAAGCTTTGAATGTTATTTGGTCCTGTTAATAGTATAGTATGGTTAATCCTAACCATAGAATTTCAGAGATTAGTTTCTAAATCACATGATCTTTTAGTTAATACAGAGTGTGAAATAGTTGAGATTACTGTGTAACATAGCCAGCTTCTCTTTTAGAAAAATCTCTCAGCAACAGGTGCTATGTTTGTTTTTATCTTCACGGTATCAAAAGGTCAACAAAAGCATGAAATTTCCCCTAGTGCAGCTTAACTGCTAATCAGACACAAAGAAATGAAATTGCAATAGAGTCCTAAACAAACGCCCTTTGGCACCTGTTTTTGCCATCTTGGTTTATTTTTCATCCCACAGTATTTCACACCTCCTAATTCAATTTGTGACTACCTCCCTTTATCCCAGCTGTTGCAGGTCCAGAGAGCGCACATTCCAACTGGGATTATCAGAGTTTAGCATGGGGCATTGACTGAGCCAAGAACACTGGACAAGTCTTATATAGATCTACAGGCTTAAAATCTCCCGCTGCCTGATTCCCCTATGGACTGATAATTTGAAACTGAAGTCTGCTGAATTCTGAAATAATCAGGGCCAATCCCATTCAAAGAGCTTTACAGAGGCTTGAAGGAACTCTGGGTCACAGGGTGACCTATGCAGAAGCTCTTCTGCATAATAATGTGAAAAGTGACTTTAGTGAGAATAATTCCTACAACAGAGAATCTCATGCTCCTGAACTTAATTATAATTTTGTTGTGGTTTCTGGGGAATATGGGAAGATACTGGAAGCCAACAGCAGACATACACCAAGACAGAAGTATATAAAAAAAAAAATGATCCTGCATTTCCATACATTATTAAGGAGATATGAGTGGGCAAAGGTACTAATGCTTTGTCCTTTTGAATACAGATTTTTAACCCCAATTCTCAGGTATGCTGTTTTCCAAAGGGTACTTTGTATTGATAGATTTGGCTGGGCAGACTGATATGAATTTGAAAATATCAGGTGAGCAGCACAATATCTATCAACAGATACAGTTTCTCACTTTACTTCTCACACCATCACCGTAAAACCATTGTGACTTCTGTCCTTTCTCTGGACAGTAAGGGATGCTAGCAATAACATGCTCCACTAAACAGGACATAAATTTATCTGTAGGACTAAGATAATATTTGAGTACAAAGTCAAAGACCTGTGACTGTCTTCTAAATTAGAAACATGTCCCCCCAAGGGACACATGAAGTCAGAAAATAATCCAAAAATGAATAAGAATTTTTTTCATGATATTGTGTCAGAAGGCAAAGAAAGTACTTTAATAATAAATGTTATAAAAATTGTAAGCTCCTTCATGCCTCATCTGTTTATCATAATACAGTAAAAAAAAAAAACCCTTGTATTTAAAATAGAAATTCCAAAAGCATCAAAACTACTGGAAGAATTCTTTTATATCCTTGAAGTAGAGTAGGACTTTCTAATGATGACTCAAAATCCAAAGTCATAAAATAAAAGATTTTTTCAAGCACATAAAATAATTGCTTTTAGATGATGGTGAATGAAGTAAGGAAGTAAAAGACAACTACTGGATGATGATTTTGCTCATATGTGGAATATAGAGAATTGAAACATATGAACATGCAAAGAGAAAAAAACTAGGGGCTGAGTATTGGCACACCCTGTTCCTGTTCCTGTAGCAAGTGGGTGGGAGCTTCACAACTGGTGAAGCAGTGCTCCTGGTGTCTGTATCTCGCCCCTACTTTAGCCTGACTTCTTTATTTCTATTTTAAAAAAAAAGTTAGTGAATCTTTAAGACTGAGAGAACTATGATGGTTATCATGGGGGGGGGGGGTTGTAACTACAGAATTTGAGTGGTTGGTATGGTGTGTAACTCCTATTTATTTATTTATTTATTTATTTATTGCCTCGAGGATCATTGCTGAGGCTTGGTGTTGCACCACGAATCCACTGCTCCTGGAGGCTATTCCCCCCCCCTTTGTTGCCTTTTTTAAATTATTATTGTTGTGGTTATTATTATTCTTGTCATTGATGCCATTGTTGTTGGGTAGGACAGAGAGAAATGGAGAGAGGTGGGGAAGACAGAGAGGGAGAGAGAAAGATAGACACCTGCAAACCTACTTCAGTGCCTGTGGGGAGCTGGGGGCTCAAATGGGGATGGATCCTTATGCCGGTCCTTACACTTCGCGCCATGTGTGCTTAACCTGCTGCTACCACCCAACCCCCTCCCAGTTATCTTTTAATTTTTGTCAATTACAAATAAAAAATTTTTAAACTTAAAGGTATAAATATACACATTCTTGGGATAAACCAAGAAATAACATTTTATTTTTACATAGCAAGTTGTACCATAAAAATATCAAAATTGATTATGAACCACAGGTCCACGATACATAAACAAATTACAAAGGTTAGGCTTTAAAAACTTTTTTTTCTTTTACCACTAACATTATCACTGGAACTTGATACCTGCATAACTATACCATTCTAGGTGTCATTTTTTTTCTTTAGAGGATCAGAGAGAAGGAAAGAAACAGAGGGGAGACACCCAACACTGCTCTACCACTTCTGAAGTTTCCCTCCTGCATGTGCTTCCATGAAGTATCCCAAGGCTTGGAGCTATATTATTGTACATGGTAACGTATACACTCTACCAGGTCAGCTACCTGCCTGCTGGTCCCCTAAAGATCTATTTTAATTTATTTTAAACATAAAAGCAGCCCTTTTATATATTGTGCAACTGGTCTTTAAGTTTAATGATAATTTTGTAATTTTCACAGTTCTGTTTCATTGAAAGAATCATTATCTTTTTTACCCATATATATTTTTTCTATTGGTGGACTTTGTTTCTCCAATAATAGATATATATTCTTTATTGGGGGACTAGTGTTTTACAGTCAACAGTAAATAGAATAGTTAGTACATGTATAACATTTCCCAGTTTTCCACATAACAATACAATTCCCACTAGGTCATCTGCCATCATGTTCCAAGACCTGAACCCTCCCCCACACTCCCCCCAGTCTATTACTTTAGTGCAATACACCAACTCCAGTCCAAGTTCTGCTTTATGTTTTCTCTTCTGATCTTGTTTTTCAACTTCAGTGAGTGAGGTCATCTCATATTCATCCTTCTGTTTCTGGTTTATCTCACTTAACATGATTCCTTCAAGGTCCATTTAAGATTGGCTGAAAACGGTGAAATCACTATTTTTAATAGCTGAGTAGTATTCCATTGTGTATATATACCACAACTTGCTCAGCCACTCATCTGTTGTTGGACACCTGGGTTGTTTTCAGGTTTTGGCTATTACAAATTGTGCTGCTAAGAACATAGGTATACACAAATATATTTGGATGGATGTGTTGAGTTCCTTAGGATATATCCCCGGGAGAGGAATTGCAGGGTCATAGGGTAGGTCCATTTCTAGCCTTCTGAGAGTTTCCCAGACTGCTCTTCACAGGGACTGCACCAGCAGTGCAGGAGGGTTCCTTTGTCCCCACAACCTCTCCAGCATTTGTTGCTGCTACCTTTTCTGATGTATGACATTCTCACAGGAGTGAAGTAGTGTTCATTGTTATTTTTATTTGCATTTCTCTGACAATCAAGGAGTTGGAGCATTTTTCAATATGTTCGTTGGCCTTTCGGATCTCTTCTATGGTGAATAGTCTATTCTTATCCTCTCCCCATTTTTGGATGGGATCATTTGTTTTCTTGTTGAGTTTGGTGAGCTCTTTATATATTTGGTTATTAGCCTTTTGTCTCATATATGGCATGTGTCTCCAATATTTTTTCAGAAGAATTATATTGTTCAAGGACTTATTTTCTAAAGTGGCTTATGAGTTTGAATTTTGACTCTTGTCAATCTTAAGCTACATGACCTTGACTTTGGATTTCTCTGTTTCCTCATCAGTGTGATGGGTTTTAAATTAACAGTATTAACAACATACTTCCGTCTGAAGGACTTCATAATGGACTTAAAATAGTACTTCATCCATGATAAACATTATGGAGTTGCTAGTTGTTATTTTCACAATATGCCAGCCAATGTACATTTTTCCTTTTGTGTATTTTAATGTTTAGGCAGCAGAGTAACAGAGAAAAAGGAACATGCAGAGGAGGTAATAGTCTATAAAGTCTGAAAATGAGTTCTATAGTGAGAAAATAATCTTACATTTGTTTCTGGACTTTTTAGAAAAGAACTGCTTAAAGATGCAGCAAACCTAGTGCATATTTTCTTAGCACATTCTTTATGATTTTTTTATGAAGTTTGGAACTACTAAAGAAAAAAAATATTTTAATTATGCTTCAAGATTTCCAGCCTAACAGGTAATAACCTAAAAAATGCTAGGAAAGTTATTCACATTCTCTAGAAATTCGTTGACTTTGTGAGAGTGGGGAGATACCATAAAGCCTAAGCAAATAGACTCTTGTGCCTGGGGCTTCCATGTCCTAGGTTCAATCCCTGTACTACCATTTGCCAGAACTGAGCAGTCCTTTGGCAAAAGGAAAAAAAAAAAAGGAGTTGGCTTTTTCATAATATTAGGATGATAATAATGAATAACCACAATTTTCTAATGACAAGATAGAATATTCTAAAGAGGATGTCATATAATGTGCTCAATGAATGGTAAACATTTTTAATTGAAGTCAATGCTTTCCTGGAGTTCTCTGCTGGTTGTCAGATGCCCCCCTCCTGGAAAGTCCAGAGCCTGAGTAAGTGAAGGTCAGCTCACTTCCTTGAAGCTAAAGGCAAATGTGATTTCTGGGGGCCATGTATCATCAGGAAAGTCTGAATCAAATCAGATAACTTTATGAAAATCCAGGTAAGAGACACTGGTATGGTGTGTATATATGGCTTCTCTGTATGATTTCAGTCTGAAACTAAACCTCAGAGATTTGCTGCTGAGCTGCAGCTGTGTTCATAGAAGCAGGACCTGTTTTACCATTTAGCCTCTGCCAGCTGCCACAAATTACCTTTATGTTCTTGGTGATAGACAGGACTTCTTTTGGTCACAAATGCTCCCTGCTTTTTGGCTTTGCCCTTGCATATAATTCAGTAGACCAATGCCTCTGAGGTCATGGACCAAAAGCACACAGATTCCCCTCTCTTGTAGCCAGCACAGCGTGCTGCCTTGACTACTGCTGCTTGTAGTGAGAAAATGGCACTGTCTGCTGCTGGTGTGCTTAATTTTTTGTTTTGTTTTCAGTCCCATGCCCCTTATTACCCCAACCACGTGAGCAAGCACCCACCTGAGGCTGTGGTGCTTCTGAGGATGTCTCAGCTGTAATTGGTGGGATTTGTTAAATTCAATAGCTATACATATATTTTTTTTTGGGGGGGGGAGTCTATTCCGTTCCTTATTACTCCATGGC
Source organism: Erinaceus europaeus (assembly GCF_950295315.1). Classification (NCBI taxonomy): domain Eukaryota; kingdom Metazoa; phylum Chordata; class Mammalia; order Eulipotyphla; family Erinaceidae; genus Erinaceus; species Erinaceus europaeus. Next base: position 34,955,598 of record NC_080169.1, read on the forward strand.
CATGCCTCACAGAAATCTGAAGATATGCATTGATTACTATTAGCTGCATGTGGTAAGTGATGAAAATCTGATGGTAAATGGTATGACCCTGTAAATAAGCCAGTGCTAGATACTACAGAGGAAGAAATTCCAGTTCTTTCCTAGACATACTTTTAAAGAGTGAGGGGCCGAAGGGGATAATAACTTATTTGGACAGTGCACTGCTTTGCCATGCACATGACCCCAGTTTGAGCCTGCCCCCCTACCACATTGAAAGAAGCTTATATACTTTGGTCTCTTTCCCCCCTTCTCTTTCCTCTTCTCTTCTCTTCTCTTCTCTTCTCTTCTCTTCTCTTTTCTCTTTTTCTTTTCTTTCCTCCTCCTCCTCCTCCTCCTTCTCTTCTTCTTCTTCTTCTTCTTCTTCTTCTTCTTCTTCTTCTTCTTCTTCTTCTTCTTCTTCCTCTTCTTCCTCCTCCTCTCCTCCTCCTCCTCCTCCTCCTCCTCCTCCTCCTCCTCCTCCTCCTCCTCCTCCTCCTTCTTCTTCTTCTTCTTCTTCTTCTTCTTCTTCTTCCTCTTCCTCCTCCTCTTCCTCCTCCTCCTTCCTCCTCCTGTTCCTCCTCCTCCTCCTCCTCCTTCTTCTTCTTTCCTCTCTCTCTCTCTCTGCCTTGGTCTTTCTTTAAAACAATAAAATATGGCTGGAAAAGGTCTCTTTTCCAGCCACACATCACCTCCCCAGACAATAACTTAGATCTACCTGCATATCAGATTTCAGGCTCAGAGGAAAACAAACAAACAAACAAACAAAACACTAGTATAGCTACAGGCCCTTTGAAATACAACTAAAATATGCCTACTATCTATCTACAAAATGGAAGAACCCCCCAACACTTCATCTGCACTATTCCAGCCTTTAGGTCCATGATTAGTCAACAATTTGTTTGGTTTTATATGTTAACTCTCTTTTCAGCCACCAGGTTCCAGATGCTACCATGACTTCCCTAGACAGACATCCCCACCAATGTTTCCTGGAGCTCCACTTCCCCAGAGCCCCACCCTACTAGGGAAAGAGAGAGGCAGACTGGGAGTATGGATCAACCAGTCAAGGCCCAAGTTCAGCGGGGAAGCAATTACAGTGGCCAGACCTTCCACCTTCTGCATCCCACAATGACCTTGGGTCCATACTCCCAGAGCATTAAAGAATAGGAAAGGGGGATGGGATACAGAGATCTGGTGGTGGGGATTGTGTGGAGTTGTACCCCTCTTATCCTATGGTTTTGTTAATGTCTCCTTTTTTAAATAAATAAAAAAATAAGCCAGACGTGAGCAGTGCTCTGGTAAATAAATAAATAAATAAATAAAAATAAATAAGAATTAAAATATCCATTCTTTTAAATGTTAAATTATAAAATGTATTATAGAAATCCTGAAAAGTCAAAATAAAATAAAATACATAAAATATTGATGTCATCATTGTTGGATAGGACAGAGAGAAATGGAGAGAGGAGAGGAAGACAGAGGTGAGAGAAAGGCACCTGCAGACACAATAATAACTACAAAAATAAAACAAGAGCAACAAAAGGGAATAAATAAATATTTTAAAAATTATTGAAAATAATAAAAAAATAAAATAAAGTCACGGGATGCTGTGTAGTTTGAGGAGCTCAGAATGTCTTACACATATTAGAAGCAATATAGTGACCCACAAAGCAAAACCATTTCAGGAGTTCCAATGGATAGTTATGCTGTATTTATAGAAACAATTTGTCTATATTGAATACTGCTCAAATATTCAACAAAAATGAGTTTTGAAGAAGTCATTCCAAATCATTTCACCAGTGAAAGTAATTTTTCACTTTGGTGAACAATCCCAGATATAGCACTTGACATTTATTTAGAGAGTCTTAAACAATTTCACCTAAGTCACAAAACAGTCAAGCGTGATATCTTGTAAACTTAATGTCTTTTGAGTACCTATGTTTGAGGGAGAAAACAGAGCAAGCAGTAAAGTAACCTAGAAGAGAATTAGGTGGAAGATATTTTGTTTTGAAATGTGTATTTTCTTTAAATTTCCCATTACTTGAAATGTGATCCAAATAATACTAGTTGTTTCTGTAGAAATAATGACAAAGAGAAAATATTTTTGTAGTTATGGTTAAAGAGATAAATAAAATAGTTATTGGTAATAAGTAAGAAAATAGTAGGCTGGCAAAAAGCTCACTTGGATAATGTGCTATTTTGCTATGTGCTTGAGACATATTCAGACAAGACCCCCCCCCCCCACCACAACATTAAAGGGAGCTTCTGTGTTGTGGTTTATTTTTCTTTTCTTTTTTCTTTTTCTCTGCCTCTGTCTTACTTCTTTTAGCTTAAAAAAATGCAAGGAAACCTCTGGAACAAACTTTCTTATGCTAAATGATAGCATGCTTAAATATAAATATGTATTTAACACATTTTCATCTACATTTTAAATCCCTTTTCCCAGTTTATGTAAACCTATATTTTTAGAGGTGTATACATACTTTTATAAAATATAAAAATTCCCTTGGGGGTATCCACATATAAGCAAAGGAAACTATTTTAATATCAGGGGATTTTTGCATGTCATTAACATTTCTGCTTGTTATCACCTCAATCCACATAACTGAACAGCTTGATACAAGTGAAAATTAAACTTTCTCAATGTGCCATAGAACTACTAGTCACTTATTAAAACTCTTTTGCCTTTTATGTTCTTCAAGGGACCTTGTTGGCTCACAGGGTCTACGAATCTATAGCATACAGAGTTAATGCTTTTCCTTCTATTTCATTTTTTTTTAACAGTGGTCATTTTTTAACCTCATTCTGAATCTTATGACAATGCTTGAGGGAGGAATAAAAAAGTTACTAGTTTTCAAAGGGTTAATGTTTGTTCAACTCTGTACTCAATCTTTTGCTTTTAGCAATTTTAGTTACTTATCAATTATCACTTGTAGGTAGTGACAGAGAAAAGAAACTAAAGAGAAAAAAAATTGAAAAGTGTCAGTTGACATTTATAGTGTGGGACACACCCTACTTTCCTTCCAAAATACATTATCAAAATGAATTTAATAGAGTCTTTTCAAATAATTGGATCAAATAGAAACTGACAGATAAGATGGTAGATACACCCTAATACAGATGTTAAATTAACCATAAATGGAATTCAGTTAAAAGTAAAATAGCACTAGACTGTATTCCAAAAGGGCACCTTACATACAAAGAAAAAGAGAAAAAAGGATGAAAAGGACTAATCCAGAGTGCTTATGCTGAAAAGTGTTTCTAAAGCTAGACAGAAGACATTTCAGTAAAATGAAAGTATTAATACAACTTTCCTTCAGTCAGCTCCATCTTTCATGGGTGGGGCTCCTTCAGTCTTTCCTGCTGTTCCTGCAATATATATTTTTTAGACATAGAGGCAGAGAATGAAAGAGATCACAGCATCAAATCTTCCTTCACTGTGATGAAGGCCAGGCTTTAACCTGGACTACGCACATGGCAAAGCAATATGCTATCTAAGTGAGTTATTTTGCCGATTCCCAACACCCACTATTAATGAAAAGTTCCTTTTTCTGGTGGGTGAATAAACTCTGTTTCTAGTCTTGGAGATTTTAAAGTTGTGTGTTCATATATTTTAATTATTAAAATAGAGTCTAAACTCTGAAGCTATGAGCAAATATGATTTTTTTTTTTATCCACATGAATACCCATCATACTTGATATCACAGTAACTGCCACTGCTTTTACTTGGTCATTGGAACAACCAAAAATGTCTCTACAAGTTTCCAAAAAATTCCAAGAAGGGAAACTAATACATATTAAGTATGTAGACACAAGAGAGTTTTCCATCTGACCAATCAAGAGAATTTGAATAAAATAATTGAAACCCTTTGAGACCCTTTCTTTGGAAAAATCCCATAAATTATAGATTGTTCAATGAGATACTATTCTGTAATTAAATTACTGAGTGCAGGGATTGTAAACACAGTGAGAGAAAGTTTATTAAGGGGCTGGGTGGTGGCACGCTGGTTGAATTCACATGTTACAAGGTTCAAGGACCAGGTTCAAGTCCTCAGTCCCCACTGCAAGGGGAAATCTTCATGAGTGGTGAAGCAGGTCTGCAGGTCTCTGTCTCCCTCCCTATCACCTCCTCACTTTATTTATATAGAAAGCCAGATAAGATTTTGGGGGCTGTGTAGTGGCACACCTGGTTAAGTACACATATTAAAATGCACAAAGACCAACCCAGGTTTGAGCCCCTGATCCCCATCAGGAGGGGGAAAAATTTGCAAGAGGTGAAGTAGTGCTGCAGGTATCTCTCTGTCTCTCTCCCTGTCACCTCATTCCCTCTCAATTTCTGGCTGTCTCTATCCAATAAATACATAAAGATAATTTTTAAAAAGATAAGATTTTTAAATCAATAGAAATGAACAAGTTTACTAAGAAATGTAGGTATAGTTCATTAAGAAGGTAAGAAAATAAAATAATTTAGAACACTCTTGAGGGCTGGTGGTAGTGCACATGGTAGAGTGTTCTTATTCTTCATTTGTTAGGGAAAAACAAGTGATGGATCTGTGTTATAGGTCCATCTCCACTCTCCCCTTCTCTTTCTCTTTCTCCCTGTCCCTTTCTCACCTTCCTTTATCCCCTTCTTCCCTTTCTTCACATTCCTCAGCCTCTGTCAAAGAAAAAGGAAAAAATAGCCACTTGGAATGGTAGAGTCATAGTGCAAGCACTGAATCCTAGTAATAGTCCTGAAGGCAAACAAACACTTCTGAAAAGAAACAGACATTCTCTAGAGAAAAGAAAGATGCTAATGTGTGTGTGTGTGTGTGTGTGTGTGTGTGTGTGTGTGTGTGTGTGTGTGTGTACCTGTGGGGGGAGGATGAGAAGGGAGGGGTCTGGTTTTTAGTTTTCCTAGTCCCCTTCCTCTTATTGTCTGTGATTTGTCACTTCATATTTATGTGGCTTACTTGATCTCTTGTTAGTCCTTGGTCCAGTAGGTAAGGATTTGTGGACTTGGTGCTTCACAGCTCTTGGGTTTCAATTCATGAGCTCCCAGGTGAGCAGTCACAGGTTCCCAGGTGATGTCACATCAGCAGGGCACCTGCCACAATAGCCGCATGTCTCTATGTATTCTCCCCTCTAATCTTAAACAGGTGGATGGAGCTTGGGATTGATGTCTAAGATGAGCATTTTGATTAGACCTAGGATTTATTTAGTGTGAATTGTTGTAAGCACAGTCATCATCATCATCTATGGTGGTTTTTCTACTTCATTATATTCATAGAATGTGATTTTTCAAATGTCAAGAAGTTTCTATTTTTATGAAAATCTTTCTCTTAGTTTTGAAATTGAACTATTACTAGATTGAGCCAACTGTGTTTATCTATTTCTTTATTTATTTTTAGCATTTTGTCATACATTCCTTAACTCTGTGGACTGACCCCCAAGGATTTGTTTCTATATTGGAGTCATGAAATCCTTTCTATATATCATTTCTCTAGATAAACAGTTACATTCTGGAGATAAGTGACTTCTAGCAGAAATCTGGCACCTCACTATATTGTGTGGAAACCATGTAGTCCAAGAATTTGTTGGAGAAAACTGTCTTTGTTTATCTCTGTTGTCTGGAAGTGAAATGTTGATTCTGCCCCCTGAATTCAGATCTGTTGTTATATCATTGATGGTGCTATCGGGGCTAAGAAATATGTAAGAAGGGAGTTGGGCGGTAGTGCAGTGGGTTAAGTGCACGTGGCGCAAAGCGCAAGGACCGGCATAAGGATCCTGGTTCAAGCCCCCAGCTCCCCACCTGCAGGGGAGTTGCTTCACAAGCAGTGAAGCAGGTCGGCAGGTGTCTTTCTTTCTCTCCCCCTCTGTCTTCCCCTCCTCTGTCCATTTCTCTCTGTCCTATACAACAACAATGACATCAATAATAACTACAACAATAAAACAAGGGCAACAAAAGGGAATAAATAATAAAAATAAATATTTTTTAAAAAAGAAATATGTAAGACAAAGTAAAAAAAGTATGTGTTATTTGGGTGTCGGTCAAATATATCCCAGTTATATAATGGCTCTGCATGATAACTTCAGAAGTGCATAAGCACTTCTAGCAGTTCAGAAAGCAAGTTTTAGCAAGGATAGATAAATCCAAGTTGATTCATGTGCTTCAGATACAGAATATTTCCTTTAAACATAAGTATCTCTTTGTGTTAACTCATTTTAGCTCTTCTGTTGAAGGTTGAATATATTAAAACACAAAGAATCTTGAATCACTTTATTATTTCTCATTAATAGTCTTAGAAAAGTAGAAACTAGTAAAGAGAGAAGTGGATGTTGTTATGCTTACAGATTTATTGCCTGAAATTATATATTAAAAAAAAAACCAACAAAACCCTAGTAGCAATAAGACACACAACAACTTTGGGTAATGAAATCTAACACTGTCAATTCAGTTAGGATTAATAGTTGATAAATAAAATAAATAAAAATAAAATTAAATTAAATAAAATTAAAAATTAAAAAATAAAATAAATGAAGTTAATATAGTTAAGTGATCTGTGAGATGTTGCACTGGGTAGACCATGGACTTTCAGATATGAGGTCCTGAGTTCCTTCCCTGGCATTGCCAGAGTGATGATTTCGTTCTTTCTCTCTTTTTTTCTCTCTCCCCCTTCCTTTCTCTCTTACTCTCGATCTCGCAACATGTGCAATCAACTAGGTGCGCCACCAACCAGCCCCTCAAAATAAATCTTTTTAAAAAATAAAATTAGTAATTCCAAGATGTTGGTTCTAAAGGCTAATATAATTTCAAAGACCAGAGTTTCTAGTGTGGGGTTTGGGGAGTCATGAGGAACACAGAGAGAAATGATGGAAGTAGGTTCTGTGAATGAGGAAAAGCTGACCAGGGACAGGATGCACACATACAATGTTTCCATGTTGCTAAAGAATGGATTGCAGCAAAGCCTCACCATATGGGAAGATTCCCTAGGCTGTGTGTGGGGAGTACTGGCCAATAAACTAGTCACTGGGGAGTTGGGCTGTAACGCAGCAGGTTAAGCACAGATTGCGTGAAGCTTAAGGACCAGTGTAAGGATCCTAGTTCGAGACCCCGGCTACCCACCTGCAGAGGAGTCACTTCACAGGTGGTGAAGCAGGTCTGCAGGTGTCTTTCTCTCCCCCTTTGTCTTCCCCTACTCTCTCCATTTCTCTCTGTCTTTTCCAACAATGATGATAACAATAACTACAAAAAAAAAAAAAACCAAGGGCAACAAAAGGGAATAAATAAATAAATAAACTGGTCACTGGACCCAAACAGATGTCACTGTGTTTCCCAAGGCTGTGCCTAAATTATCTGATATCTCTAAATCTTCAATAATAAACTGACAGATCCAACTTGATTATAGTACAACACTTTTATGATAGGGAGCAAATTAGGAGCCAAGGTTAAAATGTAAGAAGATGACTGGCTGGAAATACATGGCATACCTTTAAACATTTGGGTACTTTAGCCCAGAGTCTATGGAAAATTAAGCAGGCAAAATATTATGTTGGAATCTACCCTTGGAGAGTACGATCCCAGGGAATCAGAAATGAAGCATAGAGGAAATGTGGCAGAGAAGGAGGACGGTCATAATAGAATGTGCTTCACTGTCCTTTCATAAGTTCTGCAAGTAAAACTTGGACTGAGTTGGGTGTACTGACCAAATTAAAGGGCTTTGAAAAAGGTAAGTAGGGATAGAGTTGTGGGGGAAGCTTTGGATCCCTGGTGCATGATGGTGAAAAAACATCTAGATTGGGGATGAGTGTGTTTTGCATTACCTATCATGAGATGGGAAACTGTACCATGTGTCAACAGTTGTACGCTAAGCCACTAACCACCCCATAGCCCCAGTAAAATGATAAAATTGGGGGGGGGAGAATGTTTTACAGTGTGGCCACATTTAATATCAAAAGCAGCCGAATACTTTTACCTCATAGAACCATTATCTGAGAAATCAAAGGAACTACTGTATTTTACGAAAGTCATTCTGTGGAGAGAGGTCACAGTCTCCATTTCCCAGTGGCCAAAGTTTTACCCCATGGGATACTAACTTTGTCCAAGATTAACTCCACATATCTATGGTGCACACTTGATCACAAAGAGAATTTCAGACTTTAAATTCTCATCAGTGACGGAATCTGGAGAGGAGGGGATGTAGGAAAGGACTAAGAGGAACAGGGCAAAGAAAACAGAGGTCCCCTCTAAGCTCTGCCAGTAGGATTCTAGACTGACATCTGCATAGAAGAATCAAAAGAATGGGCCAGGCAGTGGCACACCTGAGTGAGCACACACGTTACAGTGCACAAGAATACAGGTTCAAGCCCCTGGTTCTCACTTGTAGAGGGAAAGCTTCATGAGTGATGAAGCAGGGCTGCAGCTATCTCTCCCTCTCTCCCTCTCTATCCCCCTTTACTGTTGGTATGCATGAGACTCCTTCTGTTTCATTTGGTTTAAATCCCCCCTGCTTAACACTATTCTATTTACATAACCACTTCATTCTATTTACATAACCACTGTTAACAAGTACCACCTTCCCTCCAGGGCATTGGTGGTTCAGTGATAGGATTCTCGCCTGCTCTGCCCCCTCTTTGTCACACTCTGATTTTCACCAGTCACTTTTCTCTCCACCCTCTCTATGTCACATCCTGTTTCCACCTTACTTGGCAAGTATATATAAAGACAGCATTGTGAGTTTTAGAGTACTGTACCTTGAGTTTAGCTTAGCTCGTCTTAGATAGTGCTGCGTCCTGCATGAATAAAGAGATACTGCCTACAGCTCAACCATGAGTCCCTGGTTGTCTGTTACCCACCTGTGAAGCCAGCCCGGCGAAAACAACATAACCTGTTGAAAACAACACTTTACCTCTCATTTTTATCTCTGTCTCTACCCAGTAATTAATAAGTAAGTAAACAAAAGCATTTAAAAAAGAATTAAAAAAGAAATAGTCATGCTTCAGGGAGATAAGCATTTATGGAGACAAAATGGATAGAAAAGAAAGGAAAATACTACCTTTAGAGAGAGAGATGCAGTCTAGTGCCCAGAAGTTTCCTAGTCTTCTAACTTTTATACTGGGTTCCTGGGATGCACAGGACCTTGAAGTGATCTACTTCAGCCTTTTTCCTCAGTTCATACCTGTGTTAATTTGCATTTAGCAGTCCAGTAGAGAGGGAGTTGAAAGATGCTGACACATTGGCACTTCTGACCCCTTTTCTGGGCTCCTTGCAGAGTGCAGGGGAAAGGATTGCTAATGTCCTTCCTCCAAGACTCTTTCACTGTGCAGACTTCTAACAGGAAGAAGTGTTGGGGGCCTGGAGGGGACATTAAGCCAGGTTTGTAGCGCAAAGGCTAATTCAGAAACAAGTAGCCAAATTCCTAGAGGTACAATCTGAAGTTACAAGTATTAGATTTCTTTCTTGCCATAGAGCTCAGCAGTTTCTGTCACTGTAGGCATATTCATGAAAAGAGGGAGATCACTGCTGAGCCTGGCTTGATGCTGCCACACAATGGTCATTGTGTAGAACATTGGTGATGACACCTTAGGCAGACCCTACAGCCATGCTCATAAAAGTGGCTGAAATCGACCTTGTTTCTCCAAAGCAATAGATGCCATTGAGAAGAAATAAATTCCCAAAGGGTTCAAAGATAAAAACTTCTGCAGGATACTCTGTGGAAGTACTTTGTCTTTTTTTTTTCCCCTCCAGAGTTATTGCTGGGGTTTGGTGCCTGCACTACGAATCCACTGCTCCTGGAGGCCACCTTTCCCCTTTTGTTGCCCTTGTTGTTTATTGTTGTTATTATCATTGTTGTTGTTATTGCTGTCGTTGTTGGATAGACAGAGAAATCAAAAGGGGAGGAGAAGACAGAGGGGGGAGAGAAAGATAGACACCTGCAGACCTGCTTCACTGCTTGTGAAGCAACCTCTCCGCCCCCTGCAGGTCATAAGCTGGGATCCTTATGCCAGTCCTTGCACTTTGCGCCATGTGCGCTTAACCTGCTGTGCTACCGCCTGGTCCCTAGTACTTTGTCTTTTTAAACAAAATTATCATCAACTAGAATGTATTCAGAGAAACTAATTTCAAATAAAAAGTCCAAATAAAGACCAAGGTCAAGCTTGAGGAAAAGTGTACAAGACTGAAAATAACAAATGATTCTTCAAAAACAAACTATAAATTTTAAGATGCTTTTCTTTGGTCATAAACCCCCCCCCCCCAAAAAAAATATTACTGATATAGAGGGCAACTTGTTTCTGGAAAGTTCTACCCTTGAGTACAAGGATCCTCAAGATGAATCACAATAAAAGTAACTTATCTTTGAGCATAATATAGGCAAAAGGACAAATATGATGTCCTCATTCTTCTCCTAGTTAGGTGAAGGTCCAGTTTTCTTAATAAACTATTGGGATGGACTTGATGGACAATAACTCAAGCTACTATTCACCGAGGAAGTACACTAATTCAGTTAGTAAGAGGAAATACAAAAGTTGGTGAATTCAGTGATTTAATCATACCCACCCAAATTCTATTTCAAATAGTCTACCATCTGCCCAGATTTCTGCTTTTCTTTTCTTTTTTTATTTGAGAAATTAATAGTTATATGTAATATGATTAAACATCACAAAAATTTCCCATTTCTCTTTATACAGCAGCCTTGTCATCCTCAGATCCATAATTTAACTGCTCTTTCAACTATTCCAAAACTTCAGAATAAAAGTAGAAACATTAGAAGCATTTTCATTTATTTCCTCCTCTGTTTCATCACAAGCACATCCACATTTTGTATTTCTCCATTTGCCATACTTCCTTTTTCTGTATCATGTGTTGTGCTTCGAGGACTCTTGGTTGAAAACAATGTAGAAACATGATTGTCAAGCAAAAATTGAATCTGCTAGAGATATAAAAGTTGTCTAAGTTGACAGAATCTGGAAAAAACAACTTATGCAGAAACCATGACAGATAAAGCCTAGCTAAATTTCTGCCTTGGGATAGTCTCTGTTTCTCACTGCTCGTGACATTGCTAACCTACACCTGCCTCTGTATACTTGGGCCCATTATTCATAACAAGCATGTTACAATGCACAAGGACCTGGGTTCAAGACCTTGATCCCTGCCTACAGGAGGGAAGCTTCACAATCAGTGAAGCAGTATTGTAGGACTCTCTCTTTTGCTCTCTCCCTAGCTCTCCCTGCTCTCTTAATTTCTCTTTCCTATCAAAAATTAAGTAGATAAAATTTTTGTAGGCAATGCTATTTATATAAAAACCAATCCCTTCCCCATGTTGAACCATATTACCCATCATTAGGTAATGATGACTTCTCATTGTTCTTTGTTGACAATCATAAACAACGAATAATACTTGCATTTCAGATGTAGAAAACTATATAATTGTCTTAATTTTTCCTGTTCCTACTGTGGCTAAAGACTTGGTTTTTCAAGAATGAATCTTAAATGTTACCCAATAGCAAATTTAATTATTGCCTTATTATGTGAATTGTTTTCCTGTTTCTCTATAAACAATTAATGTTTCTTCCCCTTTGTTTTAACTTCAGTTTTAATCAAATATAAGATAAGTTGAATTTTCTGCCATCTTATCTGGCATATTTCTGGTAATTAAGTGAGTAAATTTATTGAGTGTGCATAGCTTTAAGTTTTCTGGTGGTAGTGCTTTATTGATTGGCTCCTTTCTAATTAAATTTTAAAAACTAACATTTCTAGGTACCCACACAGAGAGAGCATGGCTTAAACATTTATTAGACTAGATTTGTTATTTTGTTAAATTGTGCTAGTGGACACACTGAATCATGGAAGATAAGATATGAAATGTAATAAACCTCACATATAAGCCACAGAACAAAATCTGCTTTTATCTAAACTGTCAAGATATTTTGGCACCAGTTGATGAGTAAAAGACTTGAGTACTGGTGGCTTATATTACTTATAAATGTGTAACTACAGTTACAAAAAACTGGATTCTTTTCAGCCTAGAGGGTCTTTCCTCCAAGAAACCTCAAACTGTGACTACATTTTGCAGATGTTTTCAATGTATTTAGCTAAATAAAAACAGTACAGGTTAATAAAAAAAATTTAATTTTGGAAATGGGATCTATAAAGCACACATGAACAAAATATTTTAGTGGCTTAAACCTTTAGCCAGTCTTTAATATGTTATGTTGAACCAGTCAAAAATCTTCATATACACTATATACCTCCATTGAGACTTGGCTAGGGGGTCTTACAAAGGAAGAAATCAGAACAGAGTGAGGCATACAGAATTTTTGTTTTCATAAAATTAACTAACAAAGTCAATGACTAATTTATTTATTTATTAATATTTAATAATATGTAAGCTAACAATCTCCAGTGGGTCTTCTGCCATAACCACAGAGTTGTATAGGATAGGCTGGTCAGTGACTTGATTCTGCTAAAATTGCATATGGGAAACTCAATCTAAATAAACCTACAAGCAGAGCCCTTTTTTCTAATAAAGGGGGCAAAGTAAGTCTTAAAGAGTGTTGTATTAAAACTGGGTGTCACTTATACAAAAGTGATTTGTAAATGCTGTGGTTATGTGATTAGTGACCTTGCACTAGGATCCTAGGGCAACTTGGCAGAAGGTTGTCTACTTTCTGCCTGGATGACAGCACTGGAGGAGATTTTTCTTTTTTCTTTATTTCTTTGTTTTTCTTCCTCCTCCTCCTCCTCCTCCTCCTCCTCCTCCCCCTCCCCCTCACCCCCTCCTCCTCCTCCTCCTGCTCCTTCTTCTTCTTCTTCTTCTTCTTCTTCTTCTTCTTCTTCTTCTTCTTCTTCTTCTTCTTCTTCTTCTTCTTCTTCTTCTTCTTCTTCTTCTTCTTCTTCTTCTTCTTCTTCTTCTTTTGTAGTAGGCCTTTCATCACTCTTTATGACCATTGCTTAATGGCCTCTTCTGGAAAGGCTGTTTGCTCCTGGAGATACTTCAAAAGAACTCATGGAAGCCTGTGGAATTCAGGTTTCCCTCACAAACTTTAAAAGGCTTTGAGAACTACCTGAGTTCCTGTACTTGGCAGTAATGAAACTCTTGAGTTAGATCCATTACAGACTCACCAAAGTCTGTGGCTCTTGACCTTGTAAAGATTGGTGCTCCCTTTCAAATTCCTGACATTGTAATCCTAGCTGAGAGAGTGACTGACTGGGGGAGACCTGTTAATTTCAGGTTTCCCTTTGATCTTCCAGCTCCCTCATTGGCTGCCTCCACCGCATGTGCTTTCCAGTACCAGAAATGTCCCTGCACCTTCCCTAGAGCTGCCCACCTGCTCTCCCAGGCAGCCTCTTTGAAGTGACAGGCGTATTTCAAGGACACCCTCATCTCTCAAACTCCCTGTCTCATAAAACACATGAACACACACACACACACACACACACACACACACACACACACACACACACACAGAGAGAGAGACAGAGAGAGAAGTATAGAGGCACAGGGCTTCTTCTTCAGACTGAAAAGATGTAGTGTGATAATTTTATATTTTTACTTTCTAGGAGAAAGTAAAACCATGTTTCAAAATACTTTTGAGCTGATATAAATGATGCTACTAAGAAAATAGTACTCAGAGCCATTATTAGGTTAGTTTTCTATGTGGTGACGAGGGTAATGTGTAAGTACAGACAACTGCTATTTTATGATCCTGTGCAGACTATTTTTTACCATTTTTCCTTAAGTAACAAGAATACTGAAATTATATGAGCTCACCCATGAATTTCTATTTCTGGGTAGTCTATTTTTAAAATTATTTCATTGTTTACCTACTGTTTTGAGTGTATCGTTTTAGAATAGTGATAAACAATGGTGTGTGTGTGTGATGTTTATAGGTAATTATTTAATGTCAAAGCAAACACAGCCTTGGTTTCTCTACTTTTTAGTGGCAACAGGAAAATAAAAACACAAGTCTGTTTTTTTTTTTTAAAAACCCATCTTTGTTTTAACCAGTCATTACAGAATGCAAAATCTGAAGACCTATCTTGGAAATTACAGTATTATAATTTAAAGCATGTTCTGATTAAAGGGATAACAGAATGGCTTTACTTTGCTTTTTTTGGACAAATTTCCTAATCTCTAGAATCCTCTATTTGCTTATCTGTGAAATGAAGATAATGATTTGCCCTCTTGTGGAGTTGAATCGAGAGAGTACTCTAAGAGTTAGTACTGATATACATTCACCAGGAGGGATCCTAAAACTGCTTATATGGAAGAATGGAGGGTGGAGAGAGACTGACTTCCTCCTCTTGGGGAATTAAGTGAAAGTCCATGAATCAGGTCTTTTCACTAATATCTTCTGATAAACCACATCCTCCAAGCTCCCTTTGCCCTTCTCCAAGTGGATTTCTTAGTCATTTCCTACTTATAGCCACCTGACCTTCTATTTCCAACTTCCTAAGGCTCAGTTATTGTTATTGTTTTAAGTAACATTTGCCTACCTCTACCCTGGGACATATTTATAATTATCTTCCCTACCAGCTGCTCTGAATGTTTAGCATTCAGAAACAAAGATTTGTTAACCAGTGGTTAGTGACTACAATATGTTAAAGAATGGAACCAAAATTGAAGGGTAACATTGCACAAAGTTCTTTAGCTACTTAATTAACATTTTTCTATGTAGCACATTAAAATATTTCTGATTTTTCTTTTCTTGAATTGTTTTCACCAGTATCAGTTCTCTTCTTTGGAAACCTTAAGGCAAAAATTGATTAATTGATCATTCTTTTTATTTATCTGATTTTTACTCGTTTCCACTATTGGAATTTGGGATATTGATTTGCCAACAGAGTTATTGTTGAGACATTTTGCCAGCATTATGTATCTACTGCTTCCTTTGGCCATTTTTTATTTTATTTTATTTTATTTTATTTGTTAGGACAGAGAGAAATTGAGAGGGGGTGGGGAGGTACAAAGGGAGAGACAGAGAGACATCTACAGACCTACTTCACCACTCTTGAAGTGCTCCCCTGCACTTGAGGAGCAGAGATGCCAAAAGGTAACAGGTGCACTCACTGACTTACCCCCTCTTTAATTTTTTAATTGTAATTTTTCCAGCTAGAGAAAAGTTGAAGAAAGTGTAAAACAAATGTTCACATAATTCTTTCTTAAATTATATAAACCTCCCTTATGTCAACAGGCCTTTAACAACATAGGGATTGAGAATAAGATGCAGAATAATGGTGTTTCACCATTAAATATTTTAACATCTTTATTTCAGGGACAAGAACACAATTCTGTAAGAACCATCTCCTTAGTTGTATTGGGGTCATAGTTAAGAAAGGGAAGTTGGGTCAGGGAGATCACACAGTGACTATGAAACAACATTCATGCCAGAGGCTTAAATGTCTAACCATAAATCAGAGATGAGCAATACAGCAATGCTTCACTGCTAATTAAGCTTACCCCCTGCAGGTGGGGACTAGGAACTTGAACCTGGGTCCTCATACATGCTCTACTGTATGTGCTAACACTTCAGCCCCAAATACTTTTCTTTCTTTCTTTCTTTCTTTCTTTCTTTCTTTCTTTCTTTCTTTCTTTCTTTCTTTCTTTCTCCTCCAGGGTTATTGCTGGGGCTCAGTGCCTGCACTACAAATCCACTGCTCCTGGAGGCTGTTTTTTCCCTTTTGTTGCCCTCGTTGTTTATCAGTGTTGTTACTATTACTGTTGGCATTTGTTGTTAGATAGGACAGAGAGACATTGAGAGAGGAGGGGAAGATAGAAAGGGGGAGAGAAAGATAAACACCTGCAGACCTGCCTCATCGCCTATGAAGCAACTCCCCTGCAGCTGGGGAGTCAGGGGAGTCAAGATCAGCATCCTTACTTGGGTCCTTGTGCTTTGCACTAGGTGTGCTTAACCCACTGTGCTACTGCCCGAGACCGCCCCCCAAATACTTTTCAGTTAGCTAATATAAACTGTTATTGCTTCTCTTGTGGAAGCTAGACTGATACTCTTACACTGTTATAAATTAGATAAGCCACTGCAGTTAAGAGAGGGGGAAAAAAAGCCCTTTGTATGCTGAGATAAACAAAATTAACTGGATTTCATCGTGTTTTTTTTTTATATGAAACAGAAAACAATGTAAATTTGAATGTTTGCCATAAATTGAAAATCTTTTGCAAAAGCAACTTTTACCTTAACTTGTCTAGTGCTGATACTGGAATAAATTTAATCATCTTTGTTAGCATGCAAATCAAAAATAAAAGTTACACTATTTCCATCACCAGTAGACAAATGTAACTTGGTAACTTCAGTAAGTTTTGTACCTTTTTCCTTAAGTGTACTTACTTCCATTTTATTTATTTATTTATTTATTTATTTACTTATTTATTTATTTTCCCTTTTGTTGCCCTTATTGTTTTATTATTGTTGTGGTTATTATTCATTTTATTAGCTGGTTTAATAATTTATTTCATTACTTGGATTATCTTTCCTATGCTTCTTTCAAGGAAAAAAAGGAAGCTAATATTTTCTTATTTTATATCTAGTATGTCAAATTCTGTATCTACTCTTTCCAACTTTATTTTTAACTTAATTATACAACCTAGAAATATTCACAGTGAGTTCAGAACATTTTACCCACTCATCTATTTTTCTATAGAAGTCAATATTCCTGACGTACATGTTTATTTTCTATAAACTTTAACACATCTCTTACTTGATCATGAATAGATTACAAATGAATTTCATGTTCTTTATATAATATGATGATGCATAGTCACTCTGAATCATGAAGCAAAAAGCAAGCAACAATGCTAAAAACTGGTCGAAATCCTATTATTTAAAAATGACAACATTTAGAGCTGGGCAGTGTTGTACCTGATTGAATACACATATTAAAATACTCAAGGGTCTGGGGTCAAGCTCCTAATTCTCCTCACCTGTAGGAAGGAAGCTTCACTAGTGATTAAGCACTGCTATCAGTATCTCACACTCCCACTCTTTATCCCCCGCCTTCTTAATTTCTCTTTGTCCTACCAAATAAATAAATGAAATAAATTTTAAAAATATAAGAATAAGTGGTACCATAAAAAGTGAGATCAAATTGGATTATCTATGGCATAACTGAATAGTTTATGTTTATCCATAAAACAATTATTCTTTTTGTTATTTATAAAAAGTAAATACTGACAAAACCATAGGATAAGAGGGGTACAACTCCACACAGTTCCCAACACCAGAGCTCTGTATCTCATCTCCTTCCTTGACAGCTTTCCTATTCTTTAACCCTGTGGGAGTATGGACCCAAGGTCATTGTGGGATGCAGAAGGTGGAAGGCCTGGCTTCTGTAATTGCTTCCCGCTGAACATGGGCATTGACAGGTTGATCCATACTCCCAGCCTGCCTCTCTCTTTCCCTAGTGGGGTGGGGTTCTGGGGAATCAGAGCTCCAGGACACATTGGTGGGGTTGTCTGGCCGGGGAAGTCTGGTTGGCATCATGCTAACATCTGGAACCTGATGGTTGAACAGAGAGTTCACATACAGAGCCAAACAAATTGTTGACTAATCATGAACCTAAAGGGTGGAGTAGTGCAGATGAAGAGTTGCCCCTAACTTCATTTTGTAGATAGCTAGTAGACACATTTTACTTATATTCTAAGGGGCCTGTGGCTATACTAGTTTTTTTTTTTTCCCTGAGCCTGAAATTTGATATGCAGGTGGATCCTAGTTATTGTCTGAGGAGATGATGTCATGGCTGGGAAAAGGACCAGAAAGCTGGATCCGGGAAGAGAGTAGCTCCCAAGTATGGGAAAGATGTATAAATATTGTCGACTGTAAACCCCATCGATTTGATGTGATCTGAGGCCCATATTCAGCTAAGAAGCCTATGTGACCTCTGTATCCCTGTAGATCCTAGCTCACATTCTGTGGTCATGAGTAGGAACATTCTAAGCTGCCCCAATATCAGGACCCATCTTCCTCAGGTGTAGCATAAGTATGCTGTCTAGCCTCCTTTCAGAGAATGGAACATTCTCTACCGTTGTTGATCCAAGGTGAGGCCAAGGTTCTATGGGGGCCTGCAAAGGGGTCTATTGTGTTATTACTGATGGAGATGACCAGTACCAATGGAGGGAGGGATTTATTGAGGTCTAGGCCCATCATGTATGTTTGAGAACCTCAGGACTCCCTGATTAAGGGCCCCAGCTGATGAGGTGGCCAATAGTGACTAAGGAGTCATTGTTAAAGTATGCCAGTTTCTTGCCCATATTCAGCTTTTGCAGTCCTTTCTTTGATAAGGATAGCTTGGGAGTGAATGAGGGAAGTATAACAGGAAACAGGTGAGGAGGATATCTAAGTCTAAGTAGACACTATTTCATTATGAACTTTATACTGACTCACTGTAGACTAATGTGTACTTTTGCTTTCAGGTATATATTTTGCCCTAATTTATGGATACTTGTGAACATATGCCCTATAACATGGGACCTGGTCTATATCTAGGTTTTGGGACTTTGTAAGGAAGCGAACCACCTGTAATGGAATTGGAGAATACTATGAAAGGAAAGGTGTCACCTGAGTAATAAGGGTGAAGGGTTGACATTCCATTCCTGACGTCTCTGAACACAGTCTGAAGTGAAGCATGCTGAGGTGGTACTCGTTGTGTTGATTAGGTTGGGATCAGCAGATGCGATATCATTTGGTATGAATTAAGAGAAGCATGTAGGAAAGTTAGCCCCACTCTAGAGGTTCTAGGACTGGGAAAATATAGGCTCTATAGAAGAAGTGAGAGGTTCCTGCTGTCTTAGGGTTTAAGAAGGCATAGATATTTATTGCTATAATCACATTATTTGGCAATTGGGTTAACTTTGAACATCCCTTTGTTAGAATTTGCTGTATCATACACAACATCACCATAATTTTTGTTCTTTGACGTTATTTGTATATAGCTGTGCCACTGGTTGCTTCTGTTCTCCCTGGTCTAGGTTTTTAAGAGAGTCAACATATCAAAGACTCAGCCTATCATCTGTACATTAAAAGGTTTGAGGAATTCAATCAATTTTTCCCCTCTCATATTAGTTAAATAGTGATTTATATGACTACAAATTAATAGGAGTGTACATAAACACCATTCCCACCACCAAAATACTGTGTGTCCCATCCTACCCTCCACCCCCTGCCCCATGAAGCCAAACGTCTACCCTTACCCTCAAACCAGGGTTTTTACATTGTTGCCCTACTCCAAAAATTATTATTCTTTTCTGATATATAGCATGAAAGATTCAGACTGGGTTTTTATCAGATGACACACGCTTCTCTTATTACTATGAATTTGTGTTTTCTAATAAATTATTAAGGACAACTAGAAGAAGAATTTGGTAATTTGTGTTCTGTTGTTCAGGCTCAGTAACTTCAAAAGCAAATAACAATGACTATGCTGCTTGCTTGTGTTTATACCTATTTCAACATTGGTTATTTATCTTCTTCAGGTGGCTTAAAACCATTTTTTTTTTTTCTGGGAATAAAGACTTCCTGATCAGATCCCAGTGGTTTCTCCAGTTGAACCCAAACTAATCTTTGTTACAATTTTCCCACTGACTTCTTTTTTTTCCCCCACTTACTTCTTTTTTTGTGATACTCATAACTTTACTGCAGGTCTTTCTCTTCTATAAATAGCAGTTAGTGCAAACTGAAAATGTTGTAAGTGAACTGGCAATGGTGGGTGGGAAATGGAATGTGTGAGGAGTGAAGCCTGGGGGTGATTTTCCTCTCCATTTTCACACTAGGGAATTACCATATTTTTGCATAGTTGAAAAAATTGCAGTTCTCTCAGTCTGCAACCGCTAAGTCATTTTTGTCTCAGGTTCATTTGTAGAATAGATTTTTCTTTTGTAAAATGAAGACAATGATATTTAGCAGTCAATTTGACAAAGGATAGGGTAAACTATGCCTGTTTTTTGACAAGCATTAGGGACAGTCAGTCTACTGACATGTAAAATACATGTAAGACTTTTCTATTACTGCATCAATGAGCCGGTAATATGATACCACGGACAAGTATCAAATAGCACAATTGCTGTCTCTTTTCCATCATATTATCAGTGTGGTGCCTGTGAGTGCTAACCAGGCAATTGGGAAGTAAGTACAAGCTTTGGAGTATGGTGTAATAAAATATAGTGAGGGGCCAGGTGTGGTGCACCTGGTTGAGCACACATGTTACAATGCATAAGGACCCAGGTTCAAGCCCCTGGTCCCCACCTGCAGGGGGAAAGCTTTGCAACTGGTGAGGCAGTGCTGCAGGTGTCTCTCTGTCTCTCTCCTCTATCACCCCCTTCCCTCTCGATTTCTAGCTGTCTCTATCCAATAAATAAATAAAGATAATAAAAGAATGTTTAAAAATAAAAAAATATATGGTGCCTCTTTCAAGTCATAATTTTATGTATTTTTGTTTGTTTGTTTTGCTACCAGGGTTATCTCTGAAGCTCGGTGCCTCCATGACTAATCCACTATTCCCAGTAGCCATTTATTTTTTTTTTTTATTTTATTTTATTTTTTTATTTAAGAAAGGATTAATTAACAAAATCATAGGGTAGGAGGGGTACAACTCCACACAATTCCCACCACCCAATCTCCATATCCCACCCCCTCCCCTGATAGCTTTCCCATTCTCCATCCCTCTGGGAGCATGGACCCAGGGTCGTTGAGGGTTGCAGAAGGTAGAAGGTCTGGCTTCTGTAATTGCTTCCCCGCTGAACATGGGCGTTGACTGGTCAGTCCATACTCCCAGTCTGCCTCTCTCTTTCCCTAGTAGGGTGTGTCTCTGGGGAAGCTGAGCTCCAGACACATTGGTGGGGTCTTCAATCCAGGGAAGCCTGGCCAGCATCCTGATGGCATCTGGAACCTGGTGACTGAAAAGAGAGTTAACATACAAAGCCAAACAAATTGTTGAGCAATCACATGCCATACATCAGACAAGAAACTAATCACCAAAATATATAAAGAGCTCAGCAAACTTAGCACCAAAAAAGCAAATGACCCCATCCAAAAATGGGCAGAGGATATGAACAAAACATTCACCTCAGAGGAGATCCAAAAGGCTAACAAACATATGAAAAACTGCTCTAGATCACTGATTGTCAGAGAAATGCAAATTAAGACAACACTAAGATACCACCTCACTCCTGTGAGAATGGCATACATTAAAAAGGACAGTAGCAACAAATGCTGGAGAGGTTGTGGGGACAGAGGAACCCTTTTACATTGCTGGTGGGAATGTAAATTGGTACAGCCTCTGTGGGGAGCAGTCTGGAAAACTCTCAGAAGGCTAGACATGGACCTTCCATATGATCCAGTAATTCCTCTCCTGGGCTTATACCCCAAGGACTCCATAACACCCAACCAAAAAGAGGTGTGTACTCCTATGTTCATAGCAGCACAATTCATAATAGCTAAAACCTGGAAGCAACCCAGGTGCCCAACAACAGATGAGTGGCTGAGAAAGCTGTGGTATATATACACAATGGAATACTATGGAGTTATCAAGAACAATGAACCCACCTTCTCTGACCCATCTTGGACAGAGCTAGAAGGAATTATGTTAAGTGAGCTAAGTCAGAAAGATAAAGATGAGTATGGGATGATCCCACTCATCAACAGAAGTTGACTAAGAAGATCTGAAATGGAAACTAAAAGCAGGACCTGACCAAATTGTAAGTAGGGCACCAAAGTAAAAACCCTGTGGTGAGGGGTAGACATGCAGCTTCCTGGGCCAGTGGGGGGTGGGAGTGGGTGGGAGGGATGGGTCACAGTCTTTTGGTGGTGGGAATGGTGTTTATGTACAATCCTAGCAAAATGTAGACATATAAATCAGTAGTTAATAAATATGAGAGGGGGAAAATCAGTTGTATGTCTCAAAGTTTTTCAAAACACAAACTCAATCTTTTTAATATATAGGCTTTTTTTCTTTTTTTATATTTCTTTAAATTTTTTTAAATTTCTTTATTGGGGAATTAATGTTTTACATTCAACAGTAAATACAATAGTTTGTACAAGCATAACATTCCCCAATTTCCCATATAACAATACAACCCCCACGAGGTCCTCTGTCATCCTTCTTGGACCTGTATTCTCCCCACCCACCCACTCCCACTCCAGAGTCTTTTACTTTGGTGCAATATGCCAATTCCATTTCAGGTTCTACTTGTGTTTTTTTTTCTTCTGATCTTGCTTTTTATTCTAATGTTATATATTATACACAGAGAATTAGGGAGAGAGAATAGCAAAAGGACACTAAAGGACACTTGTAGCACTGCTTCACCACTTCTGAACCCCCTCTCCCATGGGGACAAAAACTTGAGCAGGTCCTTGCTTGTGGTAACTTATGCACTTTACTGGGTGTACCTAGATCCTAATCACTTATTTGAAAACAGTTTTGTGTCTGAGATTTTACCTCTTTTCTTAAATGACTAGAAAAATAATCACTATGAAGACCAAGCCATGTTGACAATGTATTTTTGATTCTGAATAATGGAATACTAGAAACACCTGTCTTTGGATGTGAACCCACTAGCTTATGGTAGGTAAGCAGAGTGGAGAGACCAGTTCGAACCTAAGTTGCCTCTGCTTGGCTTGGGGAAGGACTCATAATAGTTTGCTATCATGGGACTGGGATCCTGAAGTTATGTACTGGTAGTCCTCATTTAATGATGAAGTTCTGTTCCTGGAATCTGACAGATAAATAATTTTGTCAATGAATCAGGAGTTGCCCCTCACTGGTATTTCAGGCATAATGCACTGAATGGTGGTGGGTTTGTCAACCATCATTAAATAGTGTAATGCTACCTTTACCTCATTTGTGTCACTTTAAATATTTAGTAATGTACTCCATATTGTGCTCTAATAAAAATAAAGGAAATAAATTGGTGTGCACAAAAAATAAAATTATATGGACAAAAAGTGCTAGTGTAGTGTTCACCAGCCAGCTGTGGGGAGGAGAGGAGACAGAAACCAAGAGATGTGATGCAAGATGAAATGCTAGAAGCAGAGCTGCTGCATTGCAGTTCCCTGAGACCAAAGTTCTTATGCATTACCATAATACTGCTCATAACTGAGTGGTGAGTACATAAGCAAGTTGGTCACTAAATAAGGACTAGTTACATTTGCAAAAGAAAAATCCTTTATCCTAAGGAATGAGAGAGTTAGAAGCTGAAAGCCTGGTCTAATAATAAAGTTCTGGCTTTGGAGTGGAGATGTAAATAAGAACAAGACAGCTTTTTTTTTGTAATCTCCTCTGACCTAGCCCACATAATTGATTCAGTAAGAAATGATTGTGAGTGGAACAGAAGAGACAGACTTGAAGAAAGTCTTACTGAAACATTAGAGACCTATGACAGTAGTAGGAAATAGGAAAGCTGTAGTGCCAGAAGTTTTGGCAGTGACAGAACACCAAATAAATGACATATATGTACATTATGAGTTCTGGATAGTGAATCATAATGGGGTGGTGTGTGTATTTTAGGGGAGAAAGATACTATAGTCTATACATTACTGCATATATATATATATATATATATATATATATATATAATAGTCTATGACATTACCATTAGAGATAGACTCAGAGACACCATTTATCACTTTTATTGGGGCCTTCTATTTTGTCTTAGTGTAAACAGTTCATTAAAAAATTTAAAAATGTTACTGTCAACTGTAAGTTATTAATCCCCAATAAAGAAATAAAAAATAAATACAAATTTAGAAATAAATGGAAGGAGCGTAATAATGTAAGCATAATCTACACTCATAAACTACACATTTCACAATGATTTCATGGTAGCTTTTTATAAAATGTGGATTTTGCAATGATTAAAATAAATGTGTATGAAGAGGGAAACACTTTCCCTTAAAAAAAAAAGTAGCTAATTCAATAAACAGAATGATAAGGAGGCAAAGATAACCTCAAAGGGAATTCTGCAAATTAGGCTGAATAATAATGGATTCTGGTTCAGTCATTAACTCTCCTATCTGATCATTAATCCTTGTTCCTTCAAAGAAGACAAGCGCCAACTGCAATCCTTCAATTTAACTTCCAATAGGAAGTTCACTCACACCACTGAAACTTTTCCAGACCAGATGTTTGAAGACATTTTAGTTCTTTGGAGGAAAACTGTCCTTTATCATCTTGATTTATGACAGCCTTTCATTTGATGATCAAACGAAGAAACTAGGAATTTTGTGATAGATATCTTAGAAGGTCCTTAGGAGAGTATTTATACCACACAGACTGTTGGTCTTCAATCCTTTTTCACTCCATCAGCAGCATGGCCTTAGATATGCATGCTTTTCCATGTTGGAAAACTATTTACATTACTCTTCTTTTCCCTTGGTTCTTTTAAAATCAAATCTCTACTAGGGGATACTTGTAATGACAGTTACTTGGGGTGAAATATCTCAAGTGCTACATCAAACTGCTCATGTAACTTGATGGGAATGAAGTCTTGGCATTTTCCTCCAGACACACACATTCACTGTGGAATTATAAAATATTTTCTGTTGTGCTCAACCCCCCCCTCTTTTTTCTCTTCCTTCTTTTGGTTGCTACCAGGGTTGTCATGGGGGCTCAGTGCCAGTAGCAGTATGAATCCACAACTCCTGGTGGCCACTGTATCCTTTTCCCCCCCCCCTTTTCTTTTCTTCTGTTTTTATTTAACTGGAGAGAAATTCAGAGGGGAAGGTGAGATAGAGAAAGACACCTGTAGACCTGTTTCACCACCTTGAACATCCTCCCTACAAGTGAAGAGTGAGTACTCAAGCCCAGGTTCTTGCACATGGTAATGTTCAACTGATTTTTCAAATATTTATAATCATCCTAAAAGGCCCTTTCTTATGGCTGGGTTGAAAACATGGAAGAAATTCAGAATGAGAAAGTTTAAGTGCCTTGTGTGAAATAATTGTCCCATGAGTTCTTTAACTGTGAATTTCATGTTCTTACTAGTGAGCCAGTTGAGTTTCATACTATGATAAAGGCTAACAGCCACTCACCACTGTCTATGTTTCTTCTTCTTGTGTGCATAGCAGCACTGCATTTCCCACAACCTCTGTATGAAGTTGATTTTATCAGTAACTTCAGCAAATGGATTGATGGTGGAAATAAGTGTTGCACTTATCTGGCAGGAAAAATCATTTTTTTTCTTTTTTAAAATCTCTTTATTGGGGAATTAATGCTTTATATTCGACAGTAAATGCAATAGTTTGTACATACATAACATTTCCCAGTTTTCCATATAACAATACAACCCCCACTAGGTTAAGGCAGAGAAGTCAGGGACAAAAGAATGCGTTGAGTATGACTGCCTCAAGTTCAAAGGTGAGACTGAGTGATACCTAGTTTAGATATTGCTTTTGGAGACATATACTGAAAGATATGGCAGAGGCCTCTGTGGTGTTGGAGCAGTATATGGATGTGAGGATGTATTTGACTATTTGAAAACATTTTTCACACATCATGTCTCATCTCATATCTCATCTTTTTTTATTTAAAAAAATTTTATTTAATGTATTCCCTTTTGTTGCCCTTGTTGTAGCTATTATAGTTGTTGTTATTGATGTCTTCGTTGTTGGATAGGACAGAGAGACATCGAGACAGGAGGGGAGACAGGGAAGGGGAGAGAAAGATAGACACCTACAGACCTGCTTCACCTCTTGTGAAGCAACTCCCTTGCAGGTGGGGAGCTGGGGTCTTGAACCGGGATCCTTAACGCTGGTCCTTGTGCTTTGCGCCACATCTTAACCCGCTGCGCTACCATCTGACTCCCCTCACCTCATCTTCTAATCTTATCTTCTTATCAACGGAGCTTTGTACAACACTGAGGCTTCCTCCAGTGCGGTGGGAACTGGGCTCAAATCTGAGTCCCTCACATGGCAACACAGGCAGCCTCCAAGTGAACTATCTTGCTAGTCCAGACTGTGTTCTTTGTGTTTTGTGTGTGTGTGTGTGTGTGTGTGTGTAAATGTTTTTGGAGTTAATAAAGATATAGTTAAAAATTCAGTTGAGATGGAATGAAAGATAAAGACTTATATTCTTGTTTCATTTTTTACCCCAGCAGGACACTAATTTGCTTCTGTGCTTTACTTTCAATTAAGTTGGCAAACTCTTTTAATTAGGAAAGATAAGTCTGGTTTGCAATGATTGGAAATGTTGAAATACAGAGATCTTTTGGTTTTCATTAAGAAGACATCATCAGTTGGATTTCATCTGCACTGGCTGATTGTATTGGTCGTTGTTACTTGCAAGACTAGTGAATGGGAGCACTGCAGGAAGGACACTCTCCCAGTGCCAGTGCACTCAATGAAGGTTTTTGAAAAACTCTGATGTTCGAAAATGCTGACTAATGAGTCTGGTGTTGAAGAACCTAGTGGAGTGTACATATTAGCACGCACAAGGACATTGATTCAAGCCTCTGCTGCCCACTTGCAGAGAATGAAGCTTCATGAGTAGTGGAGCAGTGCCACACTGTATCTCTTTCTATCTCCCTCCCCATTTCTTCTGTCTCTATCAGATAAATAAGGAAGGAAGGAAGGGTGGAAGGAAGGAAGAAAGGAAGAAAGAAAGGAAGGAAGGAAGGAAGGAAGGAAGGAAGGAAGGAAGGAAGGAAAAAATGGTTGTTGGGAGAAGTGAAATTATTGTTTAGGCACTGAGCCGCATCAATAACCTTTTGTCACTTAGTGACAAAAAGGGAAATAAAAAAGAAGACGAAAGAAAGAAGAAAAAAGAAAGGAAGGAAGAGAAAATGCTGGACAAGTGGAAATTCTATATATTTCTGTGGTTGTAGACTGGATTCTCTGAGCTGAGAATCACAGAAGTCCTTGCTGCTATAGTTTATCATTATACAATGCCATTGACAAGAGTGTTAAGATTCAAAGGTGTCTGCTACTCTGGGATGTTTCCTATCTATCTTGGTTCCTTGCTTCTAGGTGTTACCTACATTAATGGATTGATAGTCTTGTCAATATTTCCATTTTATAAATAAAATAAAAAATAGATAAATAAAAAAGAAGTAGTTGTAATAATAATAATAAGTATACATTTATGGGGCCAGGCAGTGGTGCACCTGGTTGAGCACACATGTGCAAGGACCAAGGATCGATCAAGTCTCCACTCCCCACCTGCTGGGGGGAAGCTTCACAAGTGGTGACATAGGGCTTTAGGTGTCTCTTTTTCTCCATCTCTCCCATCTCCCTCAATTTCTCTCTACCCAATAAATAAATAAATAAATGAAATATAAAATAAATAAATTCTAAAAAATAATAAGTACTCAGATGCATTTAAAAAAGTATACATGGTAAAGTAACCATGCTAAAATATTTCCTGAACACTGAAAGCAAAACATAGTATAAACTCATAACACACAAATACTAACACTTTTTGAAAGAATTCCTGAATATTGTTAAATGTTGTCATTTTGAAGAAACCAAATCATTATATAAGATATCATATAAGTTAAAATGATAGGTTACTGAATGTTTTTACTTTTTGGTTGCATGAACCAGTTTCAGAGAGTTTATTCACCTGCGTCTTTCATATACTTGAAAACCACAGAGTAGCAATAATCCTTTTGTCACTTGATCAAAGGTCTGACCATTTTCTAACTCAGTCCTTTTATAAGCTGCAGATGGCTGTGGAGTGGGGATAATGGACTGGAGAAGGCAGCACTGGAAGCATGTAGAGAATCCATTTCTAAGCAAGAAAGCTCTGATTACTGTATCTATACTCAGTGCTACCAACTCTTGATTTGTTTTCAAGCAAAGAAATAACTTCAGCAATTGATAATAAAATTAGAATTAGAGACCACCTCTTGGTTTATTTCTTTCATTTGGAAATGTTATAGACATTGGTTACTAACCGCTGAAAAGTAGAGAAATACTTTGCACTAAGTCTTAAATTTTTACCCATGGTAAAAGGGCAACTCAACAACTGGGAGAAGATATCTGCACACTACACATCTGACAAGTGGTTGATATCAAATATCTAAAAAGAACTCATATAGCTCAACAAGAAGAAAATGAAAGACCCAATAAAAAGTTGACAGATGATATAGATAGACAGTTCTAAGAAGTGATACAGATGGGCCACAGACACACACTCACTTTACTCATCAGTAGAGAAATGCAAAGTAAAACCACACGGAGGTTCTTCCTCACATATGTGAGAAGACATTTCATCAACAAAACAGGAAATGTTGGAATGCTGGTAAGGACATAGAGAAAGAGGAACTCTTTTGCACTGCTGGTGGGAGTACAAACTAGTGCAACCATTATTGAGAAAAGTGTGGGTGGCATATCTGGTTGAGCATACATATTACAATGCACAAGGACCTGGGTTTGAGTCCCAGGTCCCCACTTGAGGGGGGAAAACTTTGTGAATGGTGAAGCAGTGTTCTCTCTCTCTCTCTCTCTCCCTATCACCTTTTTCCCTCTTGATTTCTGGCTATCTCGATCCAATAAGTAAAGAAATAAATGTAATTTTTAAGAAATAATAAAAAAATGTATGGAGTTATACCCCTCTTATTCTATGGTTTAGTCAATGTTTCCTTTTTATAAATAAAAAATTCAAAAAAATAATAAAAACCAAAAACAAATGGAAGTACTTTATGATCAGCAATACCACTCCTAGGAATTTATCCAAAAAAAGAAAATTAATCGCTTGATGTGGAAAGTTCTTTTTAGTGCAAGTTTTTCTATATATTCTTGTGAATCTGCTGGAAGAAAGCATAGGACCGCCATCCAGCAATCTCCATACTATGCATATTCTTTTGTCGCTTGCACTTTAGTGAGGTTTATGTTGCTATATAGTACATATTAACTTATTTTCTTTGCTATTTAATACACAGTTGTATTAATACATTATTATCAGGCAAACACATCAATAAGTATTGATTTTTATTAATAACTTTTTTTGAGGAAAAGAGAAACCTTATCCTGTATTTTTTTAATGTCAGTAACTGGTGAGTTTATTAAAGAAAGTGAGAACTTTGTTTTCATTACATAATATTAATAGGGTGGCTTAGTAAGTGGCATAATGGCTAAAAATTGGACTTAAGGGCATGAAGTCCCTTTTTCAGTCCCTGGAACCACATGTACCAAAGTGATACTTTGGTTTGCTCACTCTCATATTAATAAATAAATAGATATTTTTTAAAAAAAACTGACTTAGGAGGTGTTGTTTCTTTCTTTGCTTCTCTGGGGTTTTGTGCTTCTAGGTTCTTGCTCCTAGCATTTATTTTCTTTTTATCCATATAGAGAGTGGTAAATGTCAAATGTTCACCCTTCCGTCTCTTTTTATCTTCATAGTTTCCTCTCTGTTCTTAGTTCAAATATATTTCACACACCATTCATTATTTTTGAGCATAAATTCAATGATTTAGTTAATTATAAAGTCATGCAACTGTCATCATTATTGCCTTTCAAAACATTCCATCAACACAAAATGAAATACCCTACTTAACAGTCATTAACATTCTATCCTACCCCAATCTGTGAAAATTACTCACTTGCTTTCTGTCCACCCAGATTTGTTCATTTTAGAAATTTCATGTAAATGGAATTCTTTTGTGGTTTATTTTATTTTGATTCAGTTTTAGACATGTGCCAACACCTCCATCCTTTTAATGGATTTTTTTTTCTTAAACAAAGCACTTCTCAGCTCTGACTTAGTGGTGCTAGGGATTGAACCTGAGACCTTTGGCTCCTCAGACATGAAAATTTTTTTGTATATGTCAAACTGAAAAGCTTATGCACAGCAAAGGGTATCACCAAACTGACAGGAAGATATCCTACAATGTGGGATACATACTTCAGATAAGGGGCGGATAACCAAAATTCATAAAGATTTTGGTAAACTTTACACTAAGAAAACAAACGACACCATATGAAAATGGGGTGAAGAGATGAACAGAAATCTTTTATTTTTAATATTTATTTATTTCCTTCTGTTGCCCTTGTTTTATTGTTGTAGTTATTATTGTTGTTGCTGTTGGATAGGACAGAGAGAAATGGAGAGAGGAGGGAAAGACAGAGAGGGGGAGAGAAAGATAGACACTTGCAGACCTGCTTTACCACCTGTGAAGTGACTTCCCTGCAGATGGGGAGCCGGGGGCCCAAACCAGGATCCTTACTCTGGTCCTTGTGCTTTATGCCACCTGCGTTTAACCCTCTGTACTATCGGCAGACTCCCAAACAGAAATCTTATAGAAGAGTCCCAGAGGGTCAGTGAGAAAGTGCTCAAAGTCATCGACTATCAGAGTAATGTAAATAAAGACAACAATGAAATGTCACTTTACACTGGTAAGAATATCATATATTAGAAAAGACAGTAACAATAAATGTTGGAGAGGACGTGGAGAAGGGACACTCCTACATTGTTGGAGGGGGTATAACTTGGTACATACCTTGCGGAGGACAGTCTGGAGATTTCTAAGAACATTAGGAATACACCTACCCTATGACCCAGCAATTTCTCTCCTAGGAATTTATCTAAAAGAAACACCTATCAGAAGAGATATATATCTACCTATGTTCATAGCAGCACATATGTATCCATAGCCATTCAACTTGGAAGCAACTTTTAGCCAGAGATGAATGGCTATGGATACAAATGATATATGGATACAATTTCTCTCTATCTCCATATATATGTTGGAATACTACTTAGTTATTAAAAATGATAAAGTTGTCTCCTTTGTGTCATTTTGGATGAAACTGGAAGACATGTTAAGTGAATAAGCTAAAAAGAGAAGGACAAATAACGAGTGATCTCACTTCTAAGTGGGAACTAATAATTAGGGATAAGGATGGAGAAAACCAAGTGAAGCATGAACTGAACATGGTATATTGCATCAAAGCAAGGAACTCTGAGGAAAGTAGTAGGTAGGTGGGGAGGAGATGGAAGAGAACTGTGGGGGCTGGGTGCATAATGAAATTATATGCATGTGACAATGACTGCACTGTAAAGCATTAACCCCCTCAATAAAAGAAAAGAAAATAATTAGACTGTATTTTAGTTGTATAGTTCTAAGCATGATTTATATCTTTTGGACTTTAGATCCTCCTCAGTTACATAAGGTATGAATATTTTTCCCAGTCAGTGAGCTATTTTTTTTAGTTATTAACTACTGAAGCCCAAACACTTAAATTTGTGTTTTTCCTTTTAACTTGTGCTGTGATTTCATTTATTTGAAATTATTATCTAATTCAAGGTCACAGAATTTTGATTTATATTTTCTTTTGTTTCTATCTTTGTATTTGTCTCACATTTTGAGCTAGTTATTGTACATATTTTGTGGCATAAGTATCTAAGTCCATTCTTTTGTATATAGGTAACATTAGTCCTGTCATCACTTGTTGAAGATTTTCCTTTACATTTATTGAATTGTTTTAGCAGTCTTACCAAATATTATTTGGCCACAAAAGGATGTGTTTATTTCTGGATTTTCAGTTTCATTCCTTGAATATTAGACTAGAAAAATTTAAATACAAATAAAGAAACACAACTAATACACTTCAGACCTTAACACCAGAAATTTAAGAGACTCAACCCCACTAGCAATGGAAATCAAAGCAAGAATAAACAAATGAATTTGCATCAGATAATGAGCTTCTGCACATCAAAAGAAAGTTCCACAAAGATAAAAAGGCAACCCAGCAACTGGAAGAAAATATTTGTACATTATTCATCTGACAAGGATTGATATAGAAAATGTATAGAGAGACCATGTAGCCCAACAATGAGAACAAGCAATTTGATATATAAGTGGGAAAAAGATCTGAATAGACAGTTTTCCACAGAAGGGACACAGATGGTTTACAGACATGTGAAAAAAAAAATTCCTTCTCATCACTTAGTACTACAGAAATGCAAAATAAAACAGCAATGAGATACCACCTCACACTTTAGAGAAGGGCTTACATAAAAAAAGAATGTTAATGGCAGGTGTTGGCAAGGATGTACAGAAATAAGAGAACTCTGGCACACTGCTGGTGTGAATGCAAACTTGTGTAGTCCTTAAGCAAAAACAGAATGGAGAATCCTTAAACAAACATAAATACCCCAGCAATACCACTCTTAGGCATGTATCCAAAAACCACAAAAACACTAACTCAAAAGGATATGTGAACCTCTATGGATAGCTGCACTATTCACAGTAGTCAAAATCTAGCATTAATCTAAATGTCTACTGACATATGACTGGATAAAGATATTATGAAATATATACTCAGTGGAACACTACAAATAAAGGTGATGATATTATAACCTTCAAGAAAAAAATGGGTAAAACTGGAAGTGACTATCCTAAGTTAAATACTAGGTGAATGAAAACAGTGGGATTGTTCACTCATATTTGAATTATAGATAACAAAATCAAACAAAATTACAAAATAGTAACCAACTGTGCTGTAGAGTTTTTAAAACTATGGTGGTTTGTGGAAGGAAGAGAGAGTCAAAGGGACTTTGGTGTTGGCAATAAAGTTATTTTATTAACCTATATGCTTATCCTTACATTAATACTACACAATTTTGATTAATGCAATCTTGATATATTTTAAAAGGGAGATATGTAAGACTTCCAGCTTTGCTCTTTTTCAAACTTGTTTTGACAACTTAAGGACTTTGCATTGTCTATAGTATTACTTGTATAATTATTGCAAAAAAGATAGGTGAGATTTCAAGAAGATTTTTTAAATTAAATTTAATTTTTTTCCCTTTTGTTGCCCTTGTTTATCGTCATTGTTGTTATTGTTGTTGTTATTGTTGTCGTTGTTGTTGGATAGGACAGAAAAGTGAAGAGAGGAGGGGAAGACAGAGAAGGGGAGAAAAGATAGACACCTGCAGACCTGCTTCACCCCCTGTGAAATGAACTCCCTGCAGGTTGGGAGCCAGGGGCTTGAACTGGGATCCTTATGCCAGTCCATGCCCTTTGCGCCATGTGGGCTTAACCCACTGTGCCACCACCCGGCTCCCATGAGATTTCAATAATGTTATGATGAATCTGTTGTGCCCAGAAGTTCGAGTCCCGATCTCACACAAGGAAGACCAGCATCACATGCAATAGCAAGAGCCTTTATTAGCAAGCTTAAGCTTGGGCTGCTGACACCCTTCCACACAAAGGGAGAGTCTGCTGAAGTCTATCTCCCAGTAGGCACCTGGTCTGGTTCCTTTTTCACACACCCCGGAAGTTCTAGGCTGGTTGCTAGCATTTGCAAGTCTGCAGGCTTTGCATTCTGCAACTATTTCCTTAATCAGTTGGCTCTTATTGTGGATTTTCAGGCTGGCTTCTTGCAAAAGTTCAGCAATTTTCCTTCTCCCCAGGTGGGTGGTTCTGTGTATATGCTGTAGCAGGTGTTTGGGATGCATTGGATCGACCTTCCTGTGGTGTATCCCGTGAGTACCAATTCACTGGGGAAACTGACGATCTTTCCTAGCCGACTGAATCCACATGGATCCCAGTCACTTTCAAAGCCAGCATCAAGCAGCTCCTGACAGCTTTCAAGCTGTTGGTCCTGCTCTTCGAGTCCTCCAACTTAATGTTGAGGGGCTGTCCTTTGCCAAACGCGTTCTTATCGGTCAATTGGCCATACAGCATCAGGCAGATGTTATTTGCCTACAAGAAACACATATAGCAGTCGATGAAGCTGTTCAATTCACCATCAGTGGATTCGATTTAATATGCTATAATCTCCATCCTAAACACGGCCGAGCCATCTACGCTAAACTGTATCTTGCAGATGTTTACCATACTACCTTCTACGACCTTCTACGACTCCATTACTATTGGAACTATTCAGTTCATCAACGTATATAAGCCTCCCAGTGCCTCATGGGATAATGAGGTCCTGCCTAGCCCGAATCACCCAGCCGTTTACGTTGGAGACTTTAACAGTCATCACCAAGACTGGGGATATTCCTCCACTCGTGCTGATGGCTCTATCTTAGCCAACTGGGCTTCAGCGAATGACCTCTCCCTATTATATGATCCCAAACAGCCAGGCTCTTTTCACAGTGCTAGATGGAATAAAGACTCGTCACCCGACCTGTGCTGGATTAGCACAGTCAACGGCCAAGCCTTTCCCGCTACGAGACAAGTTCTCAAGGACTTCCCACACAGACATCACCGCCCAGCTATCATCCACATTGGTCTCCAGCTCCCACTGATTCTGTGCTCGGAGAAACTAAGATGGAACTTTCAGAAAGCAAACTGGCGTCTGTTCAGTGATCTTACCAACAAATCTATTCCTGCAATTCCAATTAACTCTATCCCCTCTGAAGATTCCTACAGGCGCTTCCACCAAGCCATCTTCAAAGCAGCTTCCCAAGCTATTCCTTGTGGGAGACGTGCTAACTACACACCTTGTCTTGATGCTGAATGCGAGCAACTACTAAAGCAGTATGATGAGTTGGGCGACCCGGATGTGGCTGACCATCTCATTGCCTCCCTGGATGCAGCATGCCAAGCCCGCTGGCAACAACTCACGGAAAGTCTGAACTTTACCCACTCAAGTAGGAAGGCCTGGAAGCTTCTTCATAGTCTGGGTGCTGGTAGCCAACCCTCTTCCGTCTCCCATCCTCCCGTATCTCCAAACTCAGTGGCCAGTCACCTAACTCAAGTTGGATGTGCTAAGATCAACCCAGTCTGGAAAAGAGAAATTTCCCATGAGTGGTCATCCCACTTCCGTTTATCTTGTCCATCTCCAAAACTCTCTCCCTTTACACTATCTGAACTGGAAGACGCTTTGAAGAGGGTTAAACTGGGAACGGCTGCTGGCTATGATAACATCACCCCATAACTCATTCTTGACTTGGGCCCCGTGGCAAAGAAGTGGCTCACTACATTCCTGTCCCACATCTTGGAATCCGAATCTATGCCCGAAATTTGGCATCGTGCGAAGATAATAGCAGTTTTGAAACCAAAGAAAGACCCAACACTGGCTGCCAGCTATAGACCAATTTCTCTCCTCTCCGTGTGTTACAAACTCCTTCAGAGGCTGCTTCTGTCACATATTTCTCCTCTTACAGAGAAATTCCTATCACCCGCCTAAGCTGGTTTCCGCCCAGGAAGATCTACCTGCGAACAAGTCCTGGCCCTCTCAACTTACAATGAAAATGGATTCCAGAAGAATTTAAAGATGGGTGCTGTCTTTGTTGATCTCACAGCAGCCTATGACACGGTCTGGAACCGTGGTCTCCTAGTCAAGATCTCAAGATGCCTGCCTCCATGGGTGGCCAACACTATATCGTTTCTTCTCCAAAACAGATTCCAGGTGCATCTGGGTGACAAGTCTAGCAGATGGAGACTTGTCTCAAGTGGCCTCCCCCAGGGCTCTGTTCTGAGCATCCTTTGTCAACATAGCCATAGCAGCTATGATGCGGAGGCACGGTGGCCATCTGGCCACCACTGAGTCTAGCTTTTTTGAGAAATAAGCTACCGGCTGCATCCAGGGTCCTACTGTTTGTGTTAGGACCCCTTTTGCTATCCCTTGCTTTTCATCTATGAAAAGGTGAAAGGGTTTAGTTACATCAGGCAGTCCCAAGGCTGGAGCCAACAACAGAGCATTGCTTTAGTTGTTTAAAGGCACTCTTGTGAGCCTCAGTCCATTTAAAAGGCTTCCCTTCTCACATCACCTCATAAAGGGGTTTTGCTATTTTGGCAAAACTGGGGATCCACAGCTGGAAAAATCCCACCAACCCCAATAATTCTCTTACCGCCTGTTGGGTTGTGGGAGTAGGTATCTTAAGTATACCTCTGCTCTTTTCAAACCCTTGGGGAGGATGGGCCTCTTGGCCTTTCCACTGAGGATGTTCTGCGGTAGCTGACAACAATACCTTAGTGAGATTGCGAGTCTGTTGCTCCCTAGCTGCTGTCATTGTCCGTAATTGGCATTCTTCAGGGATCTCTCAGTTGTTAGACTTTCTCTTCTACTGTCTGTAGTTCTAATCTATCTATTTTCTGGAGATTTTTTTGGATATCAGGGGCAGCCTGGTTTACAAAAGCCATAATTACTACTAACTTATTCTCTGGAGCTTCTGGATCTAGGGGAGTGAACATATGATATGCCTCCATAATTCTTTCTAAGAAGGCAGCTGGGGTTTCTGTCTTTTCCTGTTGCACACTGCTAACCAAATTGATGGGTCGGCATGCAGCCGCCCCGGAGATCTCCCATTAGAGTCTGGTGATAGACCTGGGGCTTCTCCTTACCTTCAGGTGAGTTAAAATCCCAGGTGGGTCTTATCAGAGGCAAACTGCCGTCTATCAGGGCTGAGTTTAAGGTGGGGTTCCCATGTACCCTGGACATGAATTTTTGGGCTTCTGAGAGGATCTTTTCTCTTTCTTCCACAGTAAAAAGAATCTGTAAAAGCTGCTGGCAGTCATCCCACGTTGACTGATGGGTAAAAATAAGAGAATCTAACAGGTCAATGAGTGCTGCTGGTTTTTCTGAAAACTTAGGGAATCTGCATTTTCCAATTGTAAAGGTCACTAGTGAAAAACGGCCAATACTGCATCAATTGTTCACCATTCTCGTTCGGGGGTCCTAGGGCTCAGAGGGGCAGGGCCACCGAATCAGGGTTTTCTGGGCTGTACAGGCTCTCATATGAGGAGGGCTTCGTAAGCCCTGGCCTGCTGCTGGGGGTTCCTGTTGGCCTGGAGGAAGTTGAGGTTGGTAGGGAGGAGGGTACTCTAGGAGGTCTACTTCAGGACCATCTTGGAAAATAGGGTAGGAGGGGAAGTGGGAGGAGGCATGGAGGGGGCAGTAGGCTGACAACAAGAATTCTTTAAAGCAAGAACGGTGGGTCTCAAACCCTGTGGAGGAAGAAAAGGTTTCAGCCAAGGGGGGGGGGGTTCTCTACCAGATCCTGCCAAGTAAGGATGTGAGAAATCTGGTCCAGGTGTCCTGGGTGTCCGAAGATGACATCTCTGGTAGCATAGATAGTAGGCAGGTTCCATGTTCCTTCTGGGGGCCAACTGGTAGAGAAGGTTGGCCACTTATCTTGATAATATCTGGTCTTGTTTTACTCCTAGACTTAAATTGTGAGCTCTCTGTTTGAATTCTTTGAAATGATCCAGGACCATAGTCAGAGGAGTCGAAGTAGCCTGACTCCTGACTTTGGATTTAAGAAAGACAAAACTGATAATGAATACAAAGACAACACACACAAGGAAAATACAGAGACAACATACACAAAGAGAATACAGAGACAATAACATTTTTAAAGAAAACTCTAGAGGCCCAGCCGCCAACACTCTGAACCAACAGATGGGAGGACAACTCTCGCTGCTTCCCTACAGATGGGAGGAGGGCCTCTCATGCCGCCACTTCCCTATAGATGGGAGGACGGCCTTTTGCTGCTTCGTGTGCGCGACCCACTCTCCCCTTCCAAATCTGCGAGGGGGATCCAATCCCCTACAGCAGGGCCTGAGACGTCTTCCAGGACCCTGGACCCTGAGCTGCCCAGCGCGTCCGCCTTCGACTCCAAGCGCCTCTCGCTACAGATAGACCAGTCTAGAAGGCTCAGTGAGGCTGGCATTCCTTCAGTGAGATGGGGATCCTGGACGGGACCCCAAATGTTGTGCCCAGAAGTTCGAGTCCCGATCTCACACATGCAATAGCAAGAGCCTTTATTAGCAAACTTAAGCTCAACCCAGCTTTGACCTAGCACGTTATGATTGGGCCCTCCTCCTCAATCGCTATCAAACAGGCCATGGCCGGTGTGCCGCTATGTTCCATCGCTGGGGAGCCAGAGACTACCCGAACTGCCCCTGCGGCTACAGACAGACTTATGACCCACATAGTCAATGACTACCACCTCTCCAGATTCAAAGGAGGTCTCGAAACTTTACATCAGGCTCAACCTGACGCTGTTGACTGGCTACAGAAGAAGGGAAAACGCTAGAAGAAGAAGCAAGCTTAAGCTTGGGCCGCTGACACCCTTCCACACAAGGGGAGAGTCTGGTTGCTCTCGGCTTTTTTTTTTTATTTATTTTTTATTTTTTTATTTTAAATTTTTTATTTAAGAAAGGATTAGTGAACAAAAGCATAAGGTAGGAGGGGTACAACTCCACACAATTCCCACCACCCGATCCCCATAACCCACTCCCTCCCATGGTAGCTTTCCCATTCTCTATCCCTCTGGGAGCATGGACCCAGGGTCGTTGAGGGTTGCAGAAGGTAGAAGGTCTGGCTTCTGTAGTTGCTTCCCCGCTGAACATGGGCGTTGAATGGTCGGTCCATACCCCCAGTCTGCCTCTCTCTTTCCCTAGTAGGGTGTGTCTCTGGGGAAGCTGAGCTCCAGGACACATTGGTGGGGTCTTCAATCCAGGGAAGCCTAGCCAGCATCCTGGTGGCATCTGGAACCTGGTGATTGAAAAGAGAGTTAACATATGAAGCCAAACAATTTGTTGAGCAATCATGGATCCCAAGCTTGGAATAGTGGAGAGGAAGTGTTAGGGAGGTACTCACTGCAAACTCTAGTGTAATCCTGCTTTCAGGTATATATTTTGCAGTAGTTTATGGATACGTGTGCACATAAGCTATGAAGAACAATGAACCCACCTTCTCTGACCCATCTTGGACAGAGCTAGAAGGAATTATGTTAAGTGAACTAAGTCAGAAAGATAAAGATGAGTATGGGATGATCCCACTCATCAACAGAAATTGAGGAAGATGATCTGAAAGGGAAACTAAAAGCAGGACCTGATCAAATTGTAAGTAGGGCACCAAAGTAAAAACCCAGTGGTGAGGGGTAGACATGTAGCTTCCTGGGCCAGTGGGGGGTGGGAGTGGGCGGGAGGGATGGGTCACAGTCCTTTGGTGGTGGGAATGGTGTTTATGTACACTCCTAGCAAAATGTAGACATATAAATCAGTAGTTAATTAATATGAGAGGGGGAAATCAATTGTATGTCTCAAAGTTTCTCAAAACAAACTGAATCTTTTTAATATATAGGCTATGTATTTGATATACGGACTCTCTCAAAAGCCTAGACCAAGTAGATTAGAAGCTTCCAATAGCACAGCTATATACAAGATACTGGGTACTGTACAGCAAACCATAACAAAGGGACTTTTCAAAGTTAACCCAAGTAACAAATAATGTGATGATTATATTAACTATTGATTGTCTTTTTGAACCCTAAGACAGCAGGAACCTCACATCTTCACTATAGAGCCCCTACTTCCCCCAGTCCTGGAACCCTTGGATAGGGCCCACTTTCCCGTATACATCTCCCAATCCAAACCAAATAATATTGCATCCGCCGATCACAACCTAACCAAAGCAACGATTGCCATCTCAACATGCTTCACCTCAGACTGTATTCAGAGACTTCATGTGTGGAATGACAACCCTTCAGCTTCATTACTCGGGTGAGACCTTTCCTTTAATAGTACACTCTAATTTCATCTCAGGTAGTTCACTTTCTAACAAAGTCCCATAACCTAGATATACACCAGTTTCTGTGAGAGAGTGCTCTCGGCTTTTTATAGTACACAGAACAAGAGCGGTTGGTTTCTGGCTTTAATGGCTGTAACAAGGAACTGTTGGTTTCCATGTAAAAGTCTCTAACAAGTAACAGTTGGTTTCAGTGTAACAGTCTCTAAGAAGTAACAGTTTCTAGTCTCTACATTCTAATCTCCACATGAGATTTCAATAAGGTTATGATGAATCTATAGACCAAGTTGTAGAATATTGCTATCTTAGCAATTTAGAAGATATTAATGATAGGGATTTTTTTTTCATTATTTTATTTCCATCAAGACTTTGCTGGAACTTGGTACATTTGTGATCCCACTGCTTCTAGAGAATCCCTAACCCCACCTACTTGTATGTTTTCTTTCCTTTCTCTCTTTCTTTCTTTCTTTCTTTCTTTTTTTCTTTCTTTCTTTCTTTTTGCCTTCAGAGTTATTGCTGGGCTCGGTGCCAGCACTATGAATCCACTGCTCCTGGCAGACATTTTTTTCTTCCTTTTTATTAGAGAAGACAGCGAGAAATTCAAAGAGGAGGGGAAGACAGAGAGGGAGAGAGAAAGAGAAGCACCTGCAGATCTGCTTCACCACTTATAGTGGTCTGCCTGCAGATGGGTATCCAGGAACTTGAACTTGCATCCTTGAGCAGGTTCTTGTGCTTAGTACTGTGCGCTCCTAGTACTGTGTGTGCTTAACAAGGTGCACCACCTTTGTGCCACCTCTATATTCTCTTCCTGGTAGAGGGTGGGAGACAGAGAAGAAGAGAAAAATAGAGAGGAGAGACACCACAGCACTGCTTACACCAATTGTGAAATTTCCTCTTTGAATATTGTTCCCATGTGCTGGGACCTCAAACTTGGGTTCTCATGCATAGTAAAACATGTATTCTATAGGATGAGTTAATTCATATACTTGGGATATTTTTTTCTATTCAATTAGATCTTCTTTAATTTCCAATTTTATATACACATGCCACCCTCCATTTTCTAGTAACTGCAGGGATGTCCCATGTCCTATGTCTGCCTGGTGAAATCATTACTCCTTCATCAGTGAGGCTGGCTATGGACCACAGCTCAGCTGGAATTAAGGCATCACCCTGCACTGGAACATGCAATTTGTGGTTGAGTTTTCTTTTGACATTAGCAGCATTTCATATCAGCATGGAATACATCCATCTGAAACTTTCACTAGAGTGCAAAAATGTACTTAGCTTGCTTTTAGCTGCTGATACCTCACTCATAAAATGTCTAAACAGTGTGGTAGTCCACCTAAAAGGCTGATTATGTAAGTGTTCCGTTCAAAAGCAGATAATGATCATTCCAAATATTGAAAGATGATGTCCTTAAAAGATGACAATTTGATATTGTGTGTGACAAGACTGTAAAGGATGACAGTGCATCATGGGAAAAGTCTTAGAAAGGTATCCAAGATGAAATAATTCCATTCACTTATCAGATCACAATTCAGTGACATTTCTGCTACTGTCAGAAGTCTCATGTTCATTTGATCTTCTGATTTGTACTGACAAAGATTTGGTGGTTTCTGAAAAATTGGGAGAGTCTGGACCACAGGTCATTACCAATTCTGAGGAAGTCTGTCTATTAATTCACTACTACAATTATTTTTATTATTTTTTTTTATTTAAGAAAGGATTAATTAACAAAACCATAGGGTAGGAGGGGTACAACTCCACACAATTCCCACCACCCAATCTCCATATCCCACCCCCTCCCCTGATAGCTTTCCCATTCTCCATCCCTCTGGGAGCATG
Source organism: Erinaceus europaeus (assembly GCF_950295315.1). Classification (NCBI taxonomy): domain Eukaryota; kingdom Metazoa; phylum Chordata; class Mammalia; order Eulipotyphla; family Erinaceidae; genus Erinaceus; species Erinaceus europaeus. The sequence continues at coordinate 34,996,869 of NC_080169.1, forward strand.
GACCCAGGGTCATTGTGGGTTGCAGAAGGTAGAAGGTCTGGCTTCTGTAATTGCTTCCCCGCTGAACATGGGCATTGACTGGTCGGTCCATACTCCCAGTCTGCCTCTCTCTTTCCCTAGTAGGGTGTGTCTCTGGGGAAGCTGAGCGCCAGGACACATTGGTGGGTTCTTCAATCCAGGGAAGTCAGGTGACTGAAAAGAGAGTTAACATATGAAGCCAAACAAATTGTTGAGCAATCATGGACCCAAAGTTTGGAATAGTGGAGAGGAAGTGTTAGGGAGGTACTCACTGCAAACTCTAGTGTACTTCTGCTTTCAGGTATATATTTTGCAGTAGTTTATAGATATGTGTGAACATATGCTCTTTCTCACAGAAACTGGTGTATATCTAGGTTTTGGGACTTTGTTACAAAGTGAACCACCTGAGATGAAATTAGAGTACACTATGAAAGGAAAGGTCTCACCCGAGTAATGAAGCTGAAGGGTTGTCATTCCACATGTGAAGTCTCTGGACACAGTCTGAAGTGAAGCATGTTGAGGTGGCAATCGTTGTGTTGCTTAGGTTGTGATCGGTGGATGCAATATTATTTGATATGGATTGGGAGATGCATATGGGAAAGTGGGCCCTATCCAAGAGTTCCAGGACTGGGGGAAGTAGGGGCTCTATAGTGGAGATGTGAGGTTCCTGCTGTCTTAGGGTTCAAAAAGACAATCGATAGTGAATGTTATCATCACATTATTTGGTAATTGGATTAACTTTGAAAAGTCCTTTTGTGGCTAACAAACATATGAAAAACTGCTCTAGGTCACTGATTGTCAGAGAAATGCAAATTAAGACAACACTAAGATACCACCTCACTCCTGTAAGAATGGCATACATCAAAAAGGACAGCAGCAACAAATGCTGGAGAGGATGTGGGGACAGAGGAACCCTTTTACATTGCTGGTGGGAATGTAAATTGGTACAGCCTCTGTGGAGAGCAGTCTGGAAAACTCTCAGAAGGCTAGACATGGACCTTCCATATGATCAGTAATTCCTCTCCTGGGGTTATACCCCAAGGACTCCATAACACCCAACCAAAAAGAGGTGTGTACTCCTATGTTCATAGCAGCACAATTCATAATAGCTAAAACCTGGAAGCAACCCAGGTGCCCAACAACAGATGAGTGGCTGAGAAAGCTGTGGTATATATATACAATGGAATACTATGCAGTTATCAAGAACAATGAACCCTGTTGTTAAAAATTTTTGGAGGCTCTTGCTGGGCGGGTTGGCTTCACGGGCGGGTAATAGAGATGTGGAGACAACGGCTGGGCAGGGAAGCTGTATTTCTTTATTCAGGAACAACGATTCATAAACTAAACCAAACTAATGACCAAACAGAACTCTGCTGTCTCTTTGCGGCGGCGCAAGCACTCTCTCTTACTCTCGAACTCAGGAACTCTGGCGGGGTTCCTTCGGGGCGGGGCCAAGCAGGCCCGCGAAACTAACTGAACTGATTTAATTCTCTCGGTGGGGGAGAACTAGAACCCAATGTAAAGCATACAACAATTCCCCCTTTTCTTTTTAACTAAATGGCTATAGTATCAAGGGTATGGGGTGAACAGAAACATATATCATACAGGCATTTTTAAAAAAGAAACTGGCACAAACATGGAGAAACATGCAAGCACATAACAAGAACCAGCGTGTTGCCAAGGGAAGGCCTGAGGGGGCCATATCTGCCTCTGTGGGCTAAACTTTATCAGCTTAAAAAAACATTTCTTGCCTCTGGGGGGCGTACCTTCTTCGACGGACATTTGCATGGGGGTGGGGAACGGCCTAGAGTCCCAAAGGCAGCTGGCTTCAATTTACTTACTATGAAACAAAACTTGTTATTAGCATATTTCTAATAGAGAAGGAATTTGAGACTTTTACATAGCAACAACGTCTTTTTAACTTTTTGTTACACCCATTCAAGATGGAGTCAGGAAAGGAAACCTCAGGCATGAGAATAATTAGCATAGCCATTGTGCGATCTACCATTTCTAATAGAGAAGGTAATGGAGAGTTTTACATATCAACAAGTCTATTTAACCTTTTGTTTAGATCAACTTAGTTAAAATATATTGCTTGTTAACTAATTTTTACCTTAGACTTTAAATGTAAGTTAATTTTATCTTTATGAGAATTACGTTGAAAACCTTTTTCATTTAACTTTGACTAGTAAGAATTTAGCCTTAAAGTTACTGTTTACCAGACTTTAAACATACACATAAACATGGTCATTAATACACAAGGAGAGAAACCTTCGTTACGAAGACATGTTATTTTAAACACGAATTTAAATCTGTACTGTCTTAGTTGCTGGGGGGTGGGGGGGAGGTTCACCATCTGGAGGTGGCTTCCCACGCAGCTTTACTTCTAGGAATTGCAGGTTGTGATCTCTGCACGAATCTCTGCGTACTCCAGCTTGTCTGCCTTCAGACCGGACCGGTGGCTGGAGATCTCGTGTGCCCAGTTTCGGCAGGGCGCCCGGGGGTCCGGGAGGCCCGAGATGGTTCCAGAATTTATAGCAAGAGGGCAGGCAGGCCAGTTTTGTAGAAGGCATGGGCCTAGGTGCCCAGGGGTGGCGGCCATGATAGGCCACCGTGGCCCTGCCCCATGGCCCTGCCATGTCTGCTGCACTGCTCGCAGTGGCTGAGCAGCGTGGATGGATCACACGTCCAGTGCCCTGCGCCACGCGGTGGAGAGCCGGCTCCTGTGGGCTGGCCTCGGGCTCTTGTGTGTTGGCATCGGGCTCCAGCATGTTGGCATCGGGCTCCAGCATGTTGGCATCAGGCTCCAGCATGCTGGCATCGGGCTCCTGCGGGCTGGCGTCAGCCTCCTGCGGGCTGCGGGACTGCAGGGCTGCTGGCGCGGTGCGCGGGGTTGTCTGGGCATAGCCAGCTGGCTGGCTGTTTAACCAGGTGGAAACAGCAGCTCCGTGCCTCGCCTCCCTCCCACTGGCTCTTCCCGCTGGCTGTTCTGAGTTTGCCCGAGCGAGTGGAAACCACAGAGTGGTCCAGAGATAAATGTTCCAGAAACAGCAAAACAGTCTCGTGAAGAAAGAGCAGAGGCCTTTAGAGATCTCTTCACAAGCAGAAGAGAAGGCCATAGTGCATAGGTAGCCAAATTGTCTTTACTTATCTGAGAGATGCGCAGGTCAGGTCCACGTGGGTGCCATTTGTTGTTAAAAATTTTCAGAGGCTCTTGCTGGGCGGGTTGACTTCACGGACGGGTAACAGAGACGCGGAGACAACGGCTGGGCAGGGAAGCTGTATTTCTTTATTCAGGAACAACGATTCATAAACTAAACCAAACTAATGACCAAACAGAACTCTGCTGTCTCTTTGCAGCGGTGCAAGCACTCTCTCTTACTCTCGAACTCAGGAACTCAGGAACTCTGGCGGGGTTCCTTCGGGGCAGGGCCAAGCAGGCCCGCGAAATTAACTGGACTGATCTAATTCTCTCGGTGGGGGAGAACTAGAACCCAATGTAAAGCATACAACAGAACCCACCTTCTCTGACCCATCTTGGACAGAGCTAGAAGGAATTATGTTAAGTGAGCTAAGTCAGAAAGATAAAGATGAGTATGGGATGATCCCACTCATCAACAGAAGTTGAGTAAGAAGATCTGAAAGGGAAACTAAAAGCAGGACCTGATCAAATTGTAAGTAGGGCACCAAAGTAAAAACCCTGTGGTGAGGGGTAGACATGTAGCTTCCTGGGCCAGTGGGGGGTGGGAGTGGGTGGGAGGGATGGGTCACAGTCTTTTGGTGGTGGGAATGGTGTTTATGTACACTCCTAGCAAAATGTAGACATATAAATCAGTAGTTAATTAATATGAGAGGGGGAAAATTAATTGTATGTCTCGAAGTTTTTCAAAACACAAACTGAATCTTTTCAATATATAGGCTGTGTATTTGATATGCGGACTCTCTCAAAAGCCTAGACCAAGTAGATCAGAAGCATCCAATAGCACAGCTATATACAAGATACTGTATACTGTATAGCAAACCATAACAAAAGGAGTTTTCAAAGTTAACCCAATTACCAAATAATGTGATGATAACATTCACTATTGATTGTCTTTTTGAACCCTAAGACAGCAGGAACCTCACATCTCCACTATAGAGCCCCTACTTCCCCCAGTCCTGGAACCCTTGGATAGGGCCCACTTTCCCGTATGCCTCTCCCAATCCATACCAAATAATATTGCATCTGCCGATCACAACCTAAGCAACGCAACGATTGCCACCTCAACATGCTTCACTTCAGACTGTGTCCAGAGACTACACGTGTGGAATGACAACCCTTCAGCTTCATTACTCGGGTGAGACCTTTCCTTTTATAGTACACTTTAATTTCATCTCAGGTGGTTCACTTTGTAACAAAGTCCCCAAACCTACACATACACCAGTTTCTGTGAGAGAGAGCTTATGTTCACACGTATCCATAAACTACTGCAAAATATATACCTGAAAGCAGAAGTACACTAGAGTTTGCAGTGAGTACCTCCCTAACACTTCCTCTCCACTATTCCAAACTTTGGGTCCATGATTGCTCAACAATTTGTTTGGCCTCATATGTTAACTCTCTTTTCAATCACCAGGTTCCAGATGCCACCAGGATGCTGGCCAAGCTTCCCTGGGTTGAAGACCCCACCAATGTGTCTGGAGCTCAGCTTCCCCAGAGACCCACCCTACTAGGGAAAGAGAGAGGCAGACTGGGAGTATGGACTGACCAGTCAACGCCCATGTTCAGCGAGGAAGCAATTACAGAAGCCAGACCTTCTACCTTCTGCAACCCTCAATGACCCTGGGTCCATGCTCCCAGAGGGATGGAGAATGGGAAAGCTATCAGGGGAGGGGGTGGGATATGGAGATTGGGTGGTGGGAATTGTGTGGAGTTGTACCCCTCCTACCTTATGGTTTTGTTAATTAATCCTTTCTTAAATAAAAAAAATAGAAAAGTCCTTTTGTTATGGTTTGCTGTACAGTTCCCAGTATCTTGTATATAGCTGTGCTACTACAATTATTATTATCATTATTATTATTTGCTGTCAGGCTTATCTCTGGAGCTCCATGCCTGCACTACAAATTCACCATTCCCAGCTGTTTTTTTCCCCTCCACCTCCATTTATTTGGACAGGATAGAGAAAAATTAAGAGGGGAGGGGAAATAGGGAGAGGGAAATTGAGACACCTGTAGATTTGCTTCACCACTTGTGAAGTGTCCCTCTTGCTAGCGGGAAGCAGGGCTTGAACCCGGATCCTTGTGCTGATTGTGCATTTTGTACTATGTGTGCTTAACCAGCTGTGCCACTGCCTGGTCGCTACTACTACCATTCATGAATTAAGCAGCATGGTGGCATATAAAATTCTCACTGACTACAGATGAGAAGGAAATAATGTGCTTGTAATTCTCAAGTGTGATTCCCTCCCACAAAACTATGTTAATGATGCTTGCTTTATTGATTAATTGCCAGATAGGGAGAATTTAGATTATGTTCTACTAAATTGTGCATAGTTTTTCCATTTTTGGCATCTGTATGGCTTCTCATAAAGTTGACATAATGAATCCATTACATATTGTCCCAGAGGGAACCAGCAGATTGGCAGCACTAGAACTTCAATATCTTGACAACTGTAAATTTAAAAAAAATGTATAGAAAATTAACTCATCTCCTAAATCAGGTCTTTTGGTCAGTTAATTTTATTCAGAACATAGGTAGGGATTGATTCAAGTATAGAAAACATAGCAAAATTAGTTTGAAGATTCAGAAATCTTTAGATCCGTAAAGCAAATAATGAAAATCTTTAAGTAATACAGTACTGCTGCTGTTAGATCCTTTTCGTATTATTACATATGTATAGTTTCCATATTGAAAGGGTTAGGAATTTAATTTCAGTGTATATAACCAGAATCTACAAATCTATAGGATTTTTGTTTATTTAAATTTCTATGAGTCTAAATGAATTTTTCAATAAAACAAAGCTTCCAATTACAGTAAAATAAACTCATGTGTGTTTTTAAAAACAAAATGAAAATAGTACTTGTGAAATTATTGTCATTTTTAAGAGGAAATAGAGAATATATATATATGTTTAAGTACTGTTGACTGGTATATATTATGAAAGCCCACAAAGGCATTTATGAAAACTATTTTATTCTTCAGACTTTAGTCACTGTAATTCTGAAGTTTCATTAGTAACTTTCCTTTTGTCTAAATAATCAAAATTAAGTTTATATTACTTCCATGAGATTGTCTTCTATAAAATATACCTTTGCTATTCCCTGCTATATGTTTCAGGAAGACTGTACTAAGTTTTTTCTCTTGACTTTATAGTTTCCAAAAGTGCTCATATAGTGCATTAGATCATCAGGAAAGTGCTCATTAACTAATCCAAACCATCCTGTCACTCTTTAAATTCCAAGCATTTTCAGGGTTGAAGAAGAAATATTTGTGGTGATTTATGCTAGGATCATTCTGTCAATATCTGTGAAGATAATGAGCAGACAAAATCCTGGATAAACACTTGGGCTAGCAGTCCCTCTTCTCCTGCCTCCATGGTTCCAGCTGTTGAGTAACACTGCCCTCTTGTGAGAAAACTTAGGAAATGACCGAGTTTTGAAAAGTCCCTGCGGTGCAACTGCTGCCCCCTTGCAGAACTTATTTGGTTTATTTGCTACCTAAGTTTTGTGAATCACTACTTTTTTCTTTCTATTTTGGAGGTTAATGGTTTATAGTACAGTTGTTGACACATTGGGTACAATTTCACATCTCACCATGACAGGTGTCTACAAAACACTCTGACCTCCCCACTTAGGTCCTTTCCCAAGGACACCTTCCAGAACCTCAGAGCCACTCTGCCCTCATTCCTTTCCCTGCATCCGAATCACCACTTTTTATGACATATTCACATTACAGACACAAAGAACCCTCAGATTCAATTTTTTATTCTAACAGGATATTCCAATGTTCTACTAATCACAACTCTCCTCCCTGCTGAAGCAATTTAATAATTTTCTTTTTTAAAAAATATTTCTAAAACTTCAATATTTTTAACAAATGAATGTAGTTAAGCAACATCAATTATAGTTTCTCTCAGTTATTGATGCTTCACAACAATAGGAAATTGGCCATATGTATGAAAGTAGGAAGTCAACGTATCCAATTTCAGAGATTTCTCTTTTTTTATTGTTATTAATTTATTTATAAAATAAAAAATATCAACAAGACCATAGGATAAGAGGGTTACAATTCTACACAATTTCTACCACCAGAGTTCTCTATCCCATCCCATCCCTTGAAAACCTTCCTATTCTTTATCCCTCTGGGAGCATGGACCCAGGATCATTATTGGGTGCAGAAGGAGGAAGGTCTGGATTCTGTAATTGCTTGTCCAGTAAACATGGGTGTTGGCAGGTCGATTCATTCTCCCAGCCTGTCCCTATCTTTCCTTAGTGGGGCAGGGCTTTGCTGGCTCTCCTTTTTATGGATGAGAAATCATAGGTCCAGAAACACATGGAGATTAATAAAACACATACTGTGGAATTATTATCTCATGTATTTACAAAAGTGCCTATTAAGTGTGTGAGATTACCTAGAAAGATTTCAGTAATCCAACTTATCAGCTCACTAACCAAATGTTTAGTAGACTAATTAACTCAACCCTGTTAGTTGGATTAATCAACCCAATTTGATCATTACTACTCATCTTTAAAGACTTTGTTCACACGTGGTTTTGTTACTTGAATTAATCATTCAATATTTTATAGTGTAATTAATTTTCTAGTGTCTACCTTAAAATATCTTGGATGTTTAATCAATATGTATTAAATAAATGCTTTGATTCTTTAAAAATAATTTTATTAATGATTTAATAGCTATTTATAAATTTTAAGATATCAGGGATATAGTTTCACATCCATATGTGTGTGCAAAATCTACCACCTATGTCCTATTCCTCTGTGCTCTGATAATCATCATAATTCTCACAATGTCTGACAGACAATTTTGTTACTTTTTTTTTTTTAAATAAAAGCAGCCATCTGTCGATGGGCCTTTAGGCTTTTTTCACTCTTTGACTACTGTGAATAATATAGCTATAAACATAGGTTAGGTTGCATATATCCCTTCAAATAAATACATTGATTCTAAGTTAAAAATATTAGCAAAGCCTACCTTTTTTTTAACTGCATCTAAAAATAGTAGGCCACATCAGAGATGATTGTTCCACTGGAAATGCCTGTGGTTCAATCAAACAAATAAAATGAAAGGCATTTAGAGGGTATGTGCAGGTAGAGAGAAGTGAGGGTAGAATTCTTGACAGGCTGATCATAACTTTAGGTCACCAGTAGGCAGAGATACATAAACATATAGGAAAAACTGAATATTTTAGAAAATGCATTACATTATTATCAAAGGGGAAAAGTCTCAACTTTGTTGAAATTCCTTTTTACTTTAGGTTTGGAGTTAAAATGTGATATTATGCATCCTGTGGGTGGTGGCAGCATCATTCTTTTGACACTCAGGACTTCTGAATTTCTTCATCCAGTTTTGGGAGGGTATTGCGTCATATCTTGGTGAGAGTTTAGTTTTTCCTGGCATCTGATAAATCTTTTGTCAGTTTCCAAGCTCATATGGCAGGGGAAAAGATATGACTCTGGAATGAGACATAAAGTTATTGAAGTTTGAGAGGACAGGCTGTACAGATCTTTATATGAAGGCAGACATTTCCTTTAAATATTAGAATTTATTGGTGACTCATAAACACTCAGGGACAAAGTCTCAGTGGGAAGGAGGAGAAAGGCCTAACTAGCTGGTCACTTTTATTCAATTCCTTCTGTCACCCTCTCCAGGGAAATTTCCCCATATTCTGGCTCTGGAGGCACATTTTAACTTGGGTTTTTCTTTGTAAAGATTTCTTAAGTTTATGAATTTAACAGTCAGGGAGTGTGAGTGAGAGAAGCAGAGCATTACTGTAGTATGTGGGATGCTGGGGATTGAATTTCAAACACAGAACCTCATGCCTGAACGTCCAACACTTCAATCCACTCCATCACCTCCCAGGCCGTTCTTGTAAAGAATTTAATGGGTGACTTTACAGTGAACTTTATTAACATCTAGAAATATCTAAAGGTTGGCCTCAATGAAAGATTTCTTTTTTGCAATGAAAAAGCATTACAGATTAAGATGAGTCATGAGATGAGTGATCAGATGAAATTAACAGAGTAAAGAAACTCAATCATAGCATAAATGAAAAATGCAGATACATACCTTATACAACCGAGGAAGAATTCAAATTTAGCAGTCTGAATACCTTAATTTTCCTTTTTTTAATTGACAGAGATTTCTCTTTGGTGAAATCATTTCAATGATTCAGCCTTCACCCGCTGGTCTTGTCTAGTATGAGTGCCCTCAGGGACACCCATCATTGTTCTACTGGTTTGAGTGATGCAAGGCCCAAGTAGCAACCTGTAACACTGCTAGCCTCTCTGAATGCCTTGGGCCTCGTTTCAGATAGTATTTCTTTTTAGGCTAAGGGGTGGCTGGCTGCTCATATTGTTTTATCCCCAGTACCAAATAAAACCTCCCTTAAATGTTAATACATGTTAATAAACATAGTCAGTGAGGCCCACTTAAAAAGAATAACCTGTTTATGAAAGAAACCTTTTGAAAGACAGAATATTTTTCCCTGTGGGCCAAAACTTATGCAAAAAAACAAACAACAACAACAACAAAAACACAAAGGGCTCTTTCAAAGGCTTAAGGCATGATGGAGGATAGGTTCTGACTTTCTAATGTTAGAAAGTACAGAAATAATGATACTTTTAGCTCCAACTTGCTTTGCTCCAGGGAGCAAAGCACAGACACAAGTTGAACTTTTCCAACTTTCTCCCTCAAATTCTACTTAAACTCATTGAGGGGCAGTGATGTTGGCTAGAACTTATATACCATGAAATTGAGGTAGTAGAAATTGAAGTGATTTGTAGACCACTGCCAAATTACATGAAGATAAAGTACACCACCAACAGACCAAGATAAATAGACTTATTACATGATTTTTCTCCTAATAACTGGACTAGCTTTTTCATTATCTTCTTTGCTTTTTTTCCTCTTAATTTTATTTTATGTTTTATTGATTCTTTAAAAATATTTAATTTACTAATTAATGAGAAAGACAGAAGGAGAGAGTGAAAGAACCAGACATATCTCTGGTACATGAGGGATTGAACTCCAGATTCAGAATCTAATTCTCAGAATTGAGAGTCAAGTGCTTTATGCACTGCACCAGCTCCTGGACCACTGTTTCACTGATTATTAACTCTTGTTAATAAATACCAGTATGAGTCCCAGCACATCTATCAGAAATCTTGTGTTGATCTAAGAGGCAAAAAATGAGTAGTTTGTGTTAACAAACTCATCTACCTTCTTGAAATCCTCCTTTTTAGTAAGATTTATTTTGAGGAGCCTAGAGATAGCTCACCTCTTAGAATGCATTCTTTTCTTTCTTTCTTTCTTTCTTTCTTTCTTTCTTTCTTTCTTTCTTTCTTTTTTATTTAAGAAAGTATTAATTAACAAAACCATAGGGTAGGAGGGGTACAATTCTACACAATTCCCACCACCCATTCTCCATATCCCACCCCCACCCCTGATAGCTTTCCCATTCTCTATCCCTCTGGGATCATGGACCCAGGGTCATTGTGGGTTGCAGAAGGTAGAAGGTCTGGCTTCTGTAATTGCTTCCCCACTGAACATGGGCGTTGACTGGTCGGTCCATACTCCCAGTCTGCCTCTCTCTTTCCCTAGTAGGGTGGGTCTCTGGGGAAGCTGAGCTCCAGGACACATTGGTGGGGTCTTCAGTCCAGGGAAGCCTGGCCGGCATCCTGATAACATCTGGAACCTGGTGACTGAAAAGAGAGTTAACATATGAAGCCAAACAAGTTGTTGAGCAATCATGGACCCAAAGCTTGGAATAGTGGAGAGGAAGTGTTAGGGGGATACTCACTGCAAACTCTAGTGTACTTCTGCTTTCAGGTATATATTTTGCAGTAGTTTACGGATACGTGTGAACATATGCTCTCTCTCACAGAAACTGGTGTATATGTAGGTTTTGGGACTTTGTTACAAAGTGAACCACCTGAGATGGAATTAGAGTATACTATGAAAGGAAAGGTCTCACCTGAGTAATGAAGCTGAAGGGTTGTCATTCTACACGTGTAGTCTCTGGACACAGTCTGAAGTGAAGCATGTTGAGGTGGCAATTGTGGTGTTGGTTAGGTTGTGATCAGCAGATGCAATATTATTTGATATGGATTGGGAGAGGCATACGGGAAAGTGGGCCCTATCCAATGGTTCCAGGATTGGGGGAAGTAGAGGCTCTATAGTGGAGATGTGAGGTTCCTGCTGTCTTAGGGTTCAAAAAGACAATCGATAGTGAATGTTATCATCACATTATTTGGTAATTGGGTTAACTTTGAAAAGTCCTTTTGGTATGGTTTGCTGTACAGTACCCAGTATCATGTATATAGCTGTGCTATTTGTTGCTTCTGATCTACTTGGTCTAGGCTTTTGAGAGAGTCTGCATATCAATTACACAGCCCATATATTGAAAAGATTCAGTTTGTGTTTTGAAAAACTTCGTTACATACAATTAATTTTCCCCTTCTCATATTAATTAACTAGTGATGTATATGACTACATTTTACTAGGAGTGTACACAAACACCATTCCCACCACCAAAAGACTGTGACCCATCCCTCCCACCCACTCCCACCCCCCACTGTCCCAGGAGGAAGATCTGAAAGGGAAACTTAAAGCAGGACCTGACCAAATTGTAAGTAGGGCACCAAAGTAATAACCCTGAGGTGAGGGGTAGACATGCAGAATGCATTCTTTACTATGACCGAAGCCCAGGCACAAACCACTACACCACATGGGAGTATCACAGTGCCAGGGAAAGCTCTCTCCCTCTCCTTCTCTATATCTGAATGAAGAACTCAACACAGGAGTGGCAAGATCACACATGTGTGAGGTCATGGCTTGTAAAAATATAAATACACACTTCATTTATTTCACATGAGATATATACATAGAGAAAGTCTGACATGATAGAAAGAAAAAAAGAGAAACCACAGTATCTACCTGGTTTTATTTGTGAATAAGGGATGAATTTAGGATGTCAAGCACGCTAGTCATGTTCTTCACCCACTATTTCCCTGGTTGCAGGTTCTTCTTTTTCTTATGAGTAATAAAATATTATTATCAAAGCTGAACTTTAAAACAACGTTATTTATTCCTAAAATGCTATATTTCTGAGTGTGAAAACAGCTCACTTGGATAGTGTATATGACCTACATTTGATTCCATCCCCCACTACATTGAAGGAAACTTCAGTGTTGTGGTCTCTTTCACTACCTCTCTCTGTTTCTGCCACAACAGCAACAACAACAACAACAACAACAAAATATATCAACAGAAACCCTCTATATTTTAGAGAACACTACTAAATAATAAAATTTTACATTATATATTTAATTTAAAAAATTTTAAAATATTTATTCCCTTTTGGTGTCCTTGATATTTTATTGTTATAGTTATTATTGTTATTGATGTCTTTGTTGGATAGGATAGAGAGAAATTGAGAGAGGAGGGGAAGACAGAGAGGGAGAGAGAAAGACACTCGCAGACCTGCTTCACCGTCTGTGAAGCGACTCCCCTGCAGGTGGGGAGCTGGGGGCTCCAACCAGGATCCTTATGCTGGTCCTTGTGCTTTGCGCCATATACATTAACCCGCTGTGCTACCGCCCGACTCCCTATTTGGTATATTTCTAAAGAAACGATGACTAAATAATTATTAATTTCCAGGGTCGGGCGGTAGCGCAGAGGGTTAAGTGCACATGGCATGAAGTGGAAGGACCAACTTAAGGATCTGGCTTTGAGCCCCCGCTCATCACCGGCATGGGGGTCGCTTCACAAGCGGTGAAGCCAGTCTGCAAGTGTCTTTCTCTCCCCCTTTCTGTCTCCCCTCCTCTCTAGGTTTCTCTCTGTCCTATCCAACAACAACAGCAATGACAACAACAATAATAATAACAACAAGAGTAACTGCAAGGGCAACAAAATAGAAAAATGGCCGCCAGGAGCAGTGGATTTGTAGTGCAGGCACCGAGCCCCAGCAACAACAGCCTTGGAGGCAAAATAATAATAATAATATAATAATTCTTAATTTCCTCCTTTAATTAGTCTGTGAGCTATCAAAGACTTGTTCATTTATGTTTTACTTTTGATAACTTACTGAGCTTTTTCATGAGTGTTTTAGAGTAGATAAAAGCATTCCCTTTCTTAGGTTTTTTCTTAAGAAACCCCTACTAAGGAAGAAGAGCTACTCTTAGTTAATTTTCCTCAATGTAAATTTCAACTTTCCTTAAGTAAAATAAGTGCCACTTAGAGTTACCAACTATTATGCATTTATTTTATTTTTTACTAATTAAATTGTTGTTATTATTATTAGCCATTAGGGTTATTGCTGTGGCTTGATGTGTGCATGGGGAACACGCCATCACTCTCAGCAGCCACTTTTTTCCCTTTTTCTTTGACAGGACAGAGAAATTGAGAAGGAAGGAGATGTTAGAGAGAGTGAGAGAAACAGAGAAAGAGAGATGCCCCTTATAAAGCTTCACTGCTGGTAGAACCTGGAAACTAGAACCCTGGTCCTTGAGTATGATTTAATGAATACACTCTACTGCGTATGTCATTACCTATCCCCCTCAACCATTACTGATGTGTAGTCTCATACTATCTTGAAATACATGAATATGATTAATCTTATGTTTACATAAGTAGAAAACCTTCCTGAATTCAATTACTTCATTGCATTCAAATGATTAGTTTTCAACTAGAAATAAAGATAACTAAAATAATGTGTTAGCCTTTTAGAGAAGTTCTCTAACATAGAGGCAAGAGGATAGTCTTTAACTTCAAAATAGTAGGGAGTTCTCTTTCTTACACATAATGACAAAATATTTCAACTTTTGATCTCCACTTTTTTTTCTAAATCATTTTATTGAGGCATTATTAATTTTAAAAAATGTACTTTAACTTTAAAAAATGTACTTATTTCATAAACTCAACAAATGTGGGATATGTATACAATTGTGAAGTAAATCAACATTACAAAGGTTATATACTTATCTATTACCTGTCTCTGTTCCCCAGGACCCCCCCCCCAAAAAAAAAAAAGAGAAAGGATCAAAATGTAGTCTTGACATGACAATAGGACCGAAGTAATTCCAGGAACAATAGTTGCAAAAATGAGAGCTATCTATTTGAAATTGTTATTTTAGGGGCTGGAGAAGACTTGAGCCCTGACACCACATGGATGGTACTATGGCAGTAGATGGAGATTTGGTGCTGTGGTGGCTCTGTCTGTCTGTATCTTTTTCTGCCTCTGTATATGAAAGAAAATGTGGCCTAGAATAGTGAAATCATGCATGTGTAAATCCCTGATTGCGCGCGCGCGCACACACACACACACACACACACACACACACACACACACACACATACCCTCTAGGAACTTTTAAAGTCTATTTTAAAAATATTTAATTAACAACTAGGAACCAAGCCATAAAACAATAACTAGTGCATGAATGTTTATAGTGGTTTTATTTATCTTGGTTGAAACAAAACGTGGGTACAATCCAAATGTCTGCTCATGAATGAATGAATATTAGTTAGCTATAAAGGGAGATGAAATACTGATATAAAATAAAACATGAGTGAAATTTAAAACATGATAAGGCAAAGAATTCAGATACCAACCTCTCTATATACTACAAAACTCTATTTATACAAAATGTTTGAGATAAATAAATCCATAGAAACAGGAAGCAAATTTGTAATTTCTAAGTGAGAGGTGAGGGATGTAGTAGGAAATATCCACTAGTGGAAAAGGGACTTCTTTGTGGGCAATGAAAAGATTCTAGAATTATTCAATGTATTCTTGGATGGTTGCACGAATTATAAATGAATAAAAAATAAGTCAATGAATTTAGTTCTTTGAAAGGAACATTTTTATGGCATATATATTTTATTTTAACAACAATAATAAAAAGAGTTCAACTTACAACAAGTTTTTAAGGAATTGCATTGTGACTGAGAAGATATTAAAAAGTAAGCAGACACTAGAGGTTTCATCTTGCTTTCCCTCATCTCTCATTCTCCTTTTCCTTCTTTGATGCTTAATACTTAAAAAAAAAGTGCCCATTTTCTGTGTGCTGCTTAGCTATGAAGCAGTCACAGATGGATAAAGAGGAATAAATGAGAATGAAACAGAAAGCCCCACTGAAGCTATTTTGGAAGGTATCTTGTAGAGGGTGCTAAGCAACTTGCAGGAAATGGACCACTCTGAACGGGAGATTGTTTTCTAGTCTTTCATGTAGTCACTGAAATCAGATGGACAGAATACTGTGGGATTGGACCCTTTTTCTTTCTCTTACTGATGCACTACTTTTTTTTTTTTCTTCATCAGTCAGACAGGCAGAGCCATGCCAATCATAGACAAATAGACCATGGCTTGGGAAAAGAGTAATTCATGTTCTAAGTATTTAACTGTGCACAGAACTCATCTGAAAGTGAATGTGGTCAGGTGTGAAGAGAATTGGTGAGTATTCTGGGTGGGACTCTTGAGAATGTTGCTGGTTGGGACAATCTATAATTACACTGTTTTAATATATATATATATATATATATTTTTTTTTTCATGAAAGAGAGCAAGAACAAAAGCGCATGCTTGAGAGAGAGATAGGGAGTAAACTAAGTAATTCTGGTCTTTGGTGGTGCTAAGAACTGAGCCTGGAAGCTCAGTCTTGAACAGGAAAGCCTGCATAAACATCATGATGTCTCCCTGGCCTACTCTCTTCATATGTATGACAGTTCTGTTGCATTTTGGCCAGTGGGTCATTTTAACATAATTCAACTTCATTGCTGGAGAAGGAAATGGGGGAAAAAGGAAGTTCTAGACTTTTCGAAGCTCAGTTTTCTCATCTGTGAAATAATGATAACAGCTTGTAACTAATTGATGCAATCGCTGAAGTGTACTTCTTTTCTCCTTGCTGTACCCTAAATTAGTCAGTTTCTTTGTAAGACACTAATAAAAGGTTCAGAATTTAAAGAAATTTGTATTGAAGGTTTTGTTTCAACAAAATGTCTTTTATTTTACCTTTGAAAGAGTAACAGACATTACCCATGCAATTTTCTCAATGTTTCAACACAATTTCCTCCTGCTTGTTTTACATGATGAGAAAGTATCCCCTTCTTTTACTAGAGTTGGGAGGCAGGCACGAACAGAGCCATTCATGATCTAGCTCCAAATGCATGGTGTGTTCATTCTGTTCCCAGGTAGGGTGACTCTTCCTTCCTTTGTATTCCAGATGTCCTGTAGTAGTATCATCCTCCTATAAATAGTATCATCCTCCTATAAGTATCATCCTCCTATAAATTCTTTCTTTCTTTCTTTCTTTCTTTCTTTCTTTCTTTCTTTCTTTCTTTCTTTAATTTATTTTTTATTTAAGAAAGGATAAATTAACAAAACCATAGGATAGAAGGGGCACAACTCCACACAAAACCCACCACCCAATCTCCATATCCCATACCCTCCCCTGATAGCTTTCCCATTCTCTAGCCCTCTGGGAGCATGGGCCCAGGGTCGTGGGTTGCAGAAGGTGGAAGGTCTGGCTTCTGTAATTGCTTTCCCACTGAACATGGACATTGACTGGTTGGTCCATACTCCTAGTCTGCCTCTCTCTTTCCCTAGTAGGGTGGGTCTCTGGGGAAGCAGAGCTCCAGGATACATGCTCATAGATTGGAAGAATAAATATCATCAAAATGAATATTCTTCCCAGAGCCATATACAAATTTAATTAAATACCCATCAAAGTTCCACCAAGCTTCTTTAAGAGAATAGAACAGACACTACAATCATTTATCTGGAACCTGAAAACACCTAGAATTGCCAAAGCCATCTTGAGGAAAAGAAACAGAAATGGAGGCATCACACTCCCAGACCTTAAACTATATTATAAAGCCATCATCATCAAAATAGCATGGTACTGGAACAAAAATAGGCACACAGACCAGTGGAACAGAATTGAAAGCCCAGAAATAAATCCCCACACCTATGGACATCTAGTCTTTGATAAGGGGGCCCAAAGCATTAAATGGAAGAAGGAGGCTCTCTTCAATAAATGGTGCTGTGAAAACTGGGTTACATGCAGAAGAATGAAATTGAACCACTTTATCTCACCAGAAACAAAAATCAACTCCAAATGGATCTAGGACCTGGATGTTAGACGAGAAACAATCAAATACTTAGAGGAAAACATTGGTAAAACACTTTCCCACATACACCTCAAGGACATCTTTGATGAAATAAACCTAATTGCAAGAAAGACTAAAGCAGAAACAAACCAATGGGACTACATCAAATTGAAAAGCTTCTGCATATCCGAAGAAACTATTAAACAAACAAAGAGACCCCTCACAGAATGGGAGAAGATCTTCACATGCCATACATTAGACAAGAATCTAATCACCAAAATATATAAAGAGCTCAGCAAACTTAGCACCAAAAAAGCAAATGACCTCATCCAAAAAATGGGCAGAGGATATGAACAAAACATTCACCTCAGAGGAGATCCAAAAGGCTAACACACATATGAAAAACTGCTCTAGGTCACTGATTGTCAGAGAAATGCAAATAAAGACAACATTGAGATACCACCTCACTCCTGTGAGAATGGCATACATCAAAAAGGACAGCAGCAGCAAATGCTGGAGAGGCTGTGGGGACAGAGGAACCCTTTTGCACTATTGTGGTGGGAATGTAAATTGGTCCAGTCTCTATGGAGAGCAGTCTGGAGAACTCTCACAAGGCTAGACATGGACCTTCCATATGACCCAGTAATTCCTCTCCTGGGGCTTATCCCAAGGAGTCCATAACACCCAACCAAAAAGATATGTGTACTCCTATGTTCATAGCAGCACAATTCATAATAGCTAAAACCTGGAAGCAACCCAGGTGCCCAACAAATACTTTCTTTCTTACTTGAACCTCTGAGACTTGAACCTGGAACAAGTTTCACGATATAGGGACAAAGACTATGACAGTCAAAATCTTTCTACCTCTCCCTTCTTTCATTTCACATAAATTATTCCTTGTGAATAGGCTTGTCCAAGCCTTGGGCTATTACACATTCTAGTACTCTAATAAAAAAACATGATTGTCACATGGCAAATGATAATGAGTCTTGGCCTACAAACCAGATACACTCAGAAGGATTTTGTAACAGTCTTTTACATTTTTTATTCATTAATTTTTTAAAGAATCATTTTATTGGGGGAAACATTGATTTATAAGTCTTTTGTTCTCATGACTGTACAATTTCATATCTCACATAGGTGCCAGCACACCACACCCTCTTTCAACTGGTCCAATTCTCTCATCATAGGTCACTGGGTCCCTTTCTTCCTTTCAATATTTCCAAGCTCCTTCTTTTAGAGTCCTAGAATCTTCTGCAATAGACCAGATATAATTCATTTTGCCCTACATTTTTTCTTGTTCTTTGTTTAAGTCCTATTTATGAGTGAGATCATTCAGTATTTGTGGCAGACAATCCTTTGGGGAAAAAAGTCACAAGCTTATTGTGAAGATCAAATGTTACGTGTAGAAAGACTTCATACAACCAAGCCCTATATACACATGCTTTACTGCCATTGTTGGAACAGAAAATGACTGCTAAAAAATTATATTTCTCTATGTTAGGTAGACCTGGAATGAGAGTATTTGGAGGTATAAGTTGAGGTTAATTAATGAATGGTGATAGGTTAGAGTTGGGTGGAGAATGGGAAAATCCTCTCTTTCCTTTGTGCATTGTAACTTTCTCCCACTGAACCCATAGAAGTAGTTCTGATAAAAAAATTTTTTTTAACCTGAAACTGATATCCTTTTTTATGGACTACTTGAGCTGAATGACACATCCCAGACTTGGAAGAATCTACTGTGTGGGGAGGAGACAGATTCAGTCATGATCACCTGCAGTGCCAGTAGTGCTTAGCACCAAGAATAATTCTAAACATGAAGTTGCAAGACACATTCCATGTACTATTTTTTCCTATTTTTCAGGTGCTTTACCAACCCTAGGAGCTTATGGAAGTCTCAGGGGAGAGAGAGGAGAAGGAGAGGGATAGAGAAAGAAGGAGAGAAAGAGGGGAGGGGAGAGAGACAGAGACAAAGAGAGAGGAGACATAGAGATATCATAGCATCAAAACCTCTACCAGTGCAGTGGAGTCCAGAGGCTTGATCTTGAATCGTATGCAAGGTGAAACAGGCACATTCCCAGATGTACTATATTGACAGCCAGAAGAATGTCTTTCAATGGAATAAAATGTGTTTTCCAAAATGTACTTGTTCCATGTTAAGTTTAGGAATCACACAACAACAGGATCACTTTAAAAGTACATTTTAATGGAGACTGGGGGAAAGAAATCTCACTTGGTGAAACATACAACTTACCATGTGTGAAACCCTGGGTTTGAACTCCAGCACCACAGGGAGCACTAAGAATGGTACCAGGGAAATTCCATGGATTGTGAAGTGGAACTATGATGTCTCTTCTCTCTCTCTCTCCTCTTTCTCTCCCTCTCAAAAATTTATTTTAGTCATTTTAGTGCATCAAGGACTCATTTAAATGTACTAACCTTTCACCAAAGGATACACTTCATTTTATGTGTTGTCATTGAAACATATTAGCCAAAAAACTCAAGTCTGATTAATGACCATTTCAAAATAAAACCAACAATGATAGCCAGGGAAAAAAGTTTTTTTTTCCTCTTGAATTTTCATTTTGGACAAGGAGAGCCTTATCATAAATATAAATTTATGTTTGAGGAACTGGGTTCAAGCCCACAGTCCCCACCAAAGAGGAAAGCTTCATAAGAGGTGGAGCAGTGTTGCAGGTTCTTCTGTCTACCTCTCCCTTCTTGCTCTAACTCTCTGTATTTCTTTCTGTCTTACATCTTCTTTCAAAAATGGGCATTTGGAGGTGTGGTTTATGGAGGAGCTTCAGTCAGACCTTTTCTTTCCCCGATACAACTATTTATACAACAGGTGATCAAATTGGACACATAATCTACAGCTGAGAAAAATTCACATCCTCAGGTGGGTGCCAGCATGTGTAGTTGGGGAAAATTTTGCAGGCTGCTAGGGAAAGGAAAGAAGTTATATTCAGGGAGTCGGGTGGTAGCGCAGCGGGTTAAGCTCAGGTGGCACAAAGCACAAAGATTGGCATAAGGATCCCGGTTCAAGCCCCCAGATCCCCACTTGCAGGGGGTTTGCTTCACAGGTGGTGAAGCAGGTCTGCAGGCGTCTATCTTTCTCTCCCCCTCTCTGTCTTCCCTTCCTCTCTCCATTTCTCTTTGTCCTATACAACAATGATAATATCAATAACAACAACAATAATTACTACAACAATAAAACAACAAGGGCAACAAAAGGAGAATAAATAAATAAATAAATAAATATTTTTTTTAAAAAAGAAGTTACATACAAAGGGACAAATCTCAGACTTTCATCATGTTTTTCTTCACAAACTCTAGAGGAAAGGAGCAAGTGGACTGACATATTCAAGGCACTAAAGGAGAGAGAATTTCAGCCACAAATTTTGGATCTTGCAAAATTATCCTTTAAGTCTGAGGGAGAAATAAAGGTATTCCCCCCAAATTAAAAAGTAAAGTAATTTTCCACAATCCACCCCACCTTACAAGAAATGGAGTCTTACAGGAAAGGAGGAAGCAAAGGAACACAGGTTCTCAGTGAGGTGAACAGCAGTATACTAGAAACAAGAACACAATAAAATAGGAAAGAACAACAAGCAGATAGGGGAGGGAATTAAAAGACAAAGAAGCCCTATCAAATGTTTGTTAATCAAGATCAACTTAAAAAAAGACTTTTATAGATACACAATGCTAGTTATTACACACGGTAACCACAAAACAAAACAGGGAACAGAGATTTACAGAAAACACAAGAAAAATCAGTGAGGAATTCACTACAGAAACTCATCCACACAATAGGTTAGATAGAAACAGATGGGCAAAGACTCAACAACTTAAAATAAACTCAAAACAAAAGTCAGAATGGACATAAGTAAACCACATATATCAATAATTGCCTTAAATTTGAATGGCCTAAATTCACCTATCAAAAGAGTCAGAGTAGCTAAATGGATTACAGAACAGGATCCATCCATTATATGTCTTCAGGAAATATACACCCAAAGAAAAGACAAACAGAAACTGAATATAAAAGGTTGAAGCAAGATGTTCCAAGCTAGTAACTCATGAAAAAGGTCAAGGACAGCTATCCTATTCTCTAATAAAATAGACTTTCAAGTAAAGAAAGTAATCAAAGATAGAGAAGGACATTACATAATGATTAAAGGATCAATACAACAAGAAGATATAACCATCATTAATATATATGCCCCCAACTTAGGAGCACCCAAATATATAAAACAAACACTCACTGAATTCAAGGGAGACATTGATAGCAATACAATAATAGTAGGAGATTTCAACACAACATTCACAACAAGAGACAGAACATCTGGACAAAAAAATCTATAGAGAAATAGTGAACTTAAATGAAACCATAAATGAAATGGATCTAATAGATATATACAGAACTTTCCATTCCAAAAGTAATGGATATACATTCTTCTCCAGTACATATAGAATATTTACAAGGATTGACCATATACTGGGCCACTAAGACAGTCTAAACAGATTTGTAAATATTAAAATTATAAAATGCATCCTCTACCCAGACCATGAAAGCATGAAACTAGAAATCTACCAATAAAGGAAATTTCCCCAATAAATAGGTCACTGAAGAGGTTAAAAAAGAAATTAGGGGGGGTCGGGCGGTGACGCAGTGGGTTAAGTGCACGTGGCGCAGAGTGCAAGGACCGGCGTAAGGATCCCAGTTCGAGCCCCCAGCTCCCCACCTGCAGGGATGTCACCTCACAGGTGGTGAGGTAGGTCTGCAGGTGTCTGTCTTTCTCTCCCCCCTCTCTGTCTTCCCCTCCTCTCTCCATTTCTCTCTGTCTTGTCCAACAATGAACGACATCAACAACGGTAATAATAATAACCACAACAGGGCTGCAACAATGGGGGCTATGGGGGGGGATGGCCTCCAGGAGCGGTGGACTCATGGTGCAGGCACCGAGCCCAGCAATAACCCTGGAGGAAAAAAAAAAAAAAGAAATTAGGAATTATCTCGATACCAATGTAAATGAAGAAACCAGTTACCAGACCCTATGCAATGCAGCAAAAGCAGTGCTGAGAGGAAAGTTCATAGCAATACAGGCCCACATGAATAAACAGGAGAAATCACTAGGAAACCATCTAACAACCCACCTCAATCAACTAGAAGTGGAGCAACAAAAAGAACCAAAAATTAGCAGCAAATAGTCAAAATCAGAGCAGAAATCAATGAAAAAGGAAACAAGAAGACCATTAGGAAGATTAATGAAACCAAGAGCTGGTTCTTTGAAAGGATAAATAAAATAGATAAGCCACTAGCTACTCCAAGAGAAAAAAAGAGGATGCTATGGTAAAATCACTCAAAAATGAAAGAGGAGATGTTACAACAGATGAGGTAGAGATTAAAAAGATTATGCAAGAATATTATGGACACCTGTATGGAACCAAATTTGACAACTTGGAAAAAAATGGGCACATTCTTAGAGTCATACCCAGTACCAACCTTGACACATGAGGAAGTAGATAAATTTAACAGGCCAATCACTAGTAAAGAAACTGAAATAGTAATCAAAAGCCTACCCAAGAACAAAAGCCCAGGTCCTGATGGCTATAATAATGAATTTTACAAAACATTCAAAGAACTAACACCCATCATCCTCAAACTCTTCCAGAAAATAGAACAGGGAACACTCCCAAATGCATTCTGTGAGGCTAATATCACACTGATCATCCCCAAAGCAGGAAAGGACCCCACCAAAAATAAAAACTATATTCATCCCTGATGAATATCAATGCAAAGATCCTCAACAAAATCTTAGCTAATCAAATACAACAACATATTTTATTCATTTTATTGATTGATTGATTGATTGATTTTAAAAAGGAGACATTAGCAAAACCATAGGAGAGGAGGGGTACAACTCCACACAATTCCCACCACCAGATCTCTATATCCCATCCCCTTCCCTGATAGCTTTCCTATTCTTTATCCCTCTGGGAGTATGAACCCAAGGTCATTGTGGGATGCCGAAGGTGGAAGGTCTGGCTTCTGTAACTGTTTCCCCACTGAACATGGGCATTGACTGGTCAATCCATACTCTCAGCTTGCCTCTCTCTTTCCCTAGTAGGGTGGGTCTCTGGGGAAGTGGATCTCCAGGACACATTGGTGGGGTCGTCTGTCCAGGGAAGTCTGGTGGGTATCCAGCTGGCATCTGGAACCTGGTGGCTGAAAAGAGAGTAACATACAAAGTCAAACAAATTGTTGAACAATTATGGACCTAAAGGCTGGAATAGTGCAGATGAAGTGTTGGGGGGTACTCACTGCAGACTATTGTGTACTTTTGCTTTCAGGTATATATTTTGCCCTAGTTTATGGATATGTGTGAACATACGCTTTATCTCAGGGGACCTGGTCTATATCTAGGTTTTGGGACTTTGTTAGGAAGTGAACCACCTGGAATAGAATTAGAGAATACTATGAAAGGAAAGGTCTCACCCGAGTAATGAAGCTGAAGGGTTGTCATTCCACACCTAAAGTCTCTGGACACAGTCTGAAGTGAAGCATGCTGAGGTGGCACTTGTTGTGTTGATTAGGTTGTGATCAGCGATTGCAATATTATTTGATATGAATTGAGAGAAGCATGGAGGAAAGTGTGCACCACCCTAAGGTTCCAGGACTGGGGGAAATATAGGCTCTATAGTGGAAATGTGAGATTCCTGCTGTCTTAGGGTTCAAAAAGACAATGGGTAGTTATTGCTATCATCACATTATTTGGTAATTGGGTTAACTTTGAAAAGTCCCTTTGTTACGATTTGCTGTACAATACTCAACATCTTGTATATAGCTGTGCTACCTGTTGCTTCTGTTCTCCCTGGTCTAGGCTTTTGAGAGAGCCAACATATCAAAGACTCAGCCTATGTATTAAAAAGACTCAGTCTGTGTTATAAAAAGTTTGAGACATACAATCAATTTTTCCCCTCTCATGTTAATTAAATAGTGGATTATATATTTACACTTTAATAGGAATGTACACCATTCTCACCATCAAAAGACTGTGTCCCCTCCCACCAACCCACCCCCAACTCACCCCACCCCCCACCACTCCGGGAAGCCAAATGTCCACCCTCTCCCTCACCACAGGGTTTTTACTTTGGTGCCCTACTTTAGATTTAGTCAAATCCTGCTTTTAGTTTCCCTTTATGTTCTTCTATCTCAACTTCTGTTGATGAGTGGGATCATCCCACACTCATCTTTAATGTTTCTGATTTAGCTCACTTAACATAATTCCTTCTAGCTTTATCCAAGATGGGTCAGAGAAGGTGGGTTCATTGTTCTTAATAGCTACACAGTATTCCATTGTGTATATATACCACAGCTTTCTCAGCCACTCATCTATTGTTGGGCACCTGGGTTGCTTCCAGGTTTTAGCTATTATGAATTGTGCTGCTATGAACATAGGTGCACACATATCTTTTTGGTTGGGTGTTACAGACTCCTTGGGATAAAGCCCCAGGAGAGGAATTACTGGGTCATATGGAAGGTCCATGTCTAGCCTTCTGAGAGTTCTCCACAAAGGCTGGACCAATTTACATTCCCACCAGTAGTGCAAAAGGGTTCCTCTGTCCCTACAGCCTCTCCAGCATTTGTTGCTGCTGTCCTTTTTGATGTATGCCATTCTCACAGCGGTGAGGTGGTATTTCAATGTTGTCTCTATTTGCATTTCTCTGACAATCAGTGACCTGGAGAAGTTTTTCATATGTTTTTTTTTTAGCTTTTTGGATCTCTTGGGTACTGAATGTTTTGTTCATATCCTCTGCCCATTTTTGGATGGGGTCATTTGCTTTCTGTTGCTAAGTTTGCCAAGCACTTTGTATATTTTGGTTATTAGTCTCTTGTCTGATGTATGGCATGTGAAAATCTTCTCCCATTCTGTGAGGGGTCTCTTTGTGTGATAGCTTCTTTGGCTGTGCAGAAGCTTTTTTATTTGATGTAGTCCCATTGGTTTGTTTCTGCTTTAGTCTTTCTTGCAATTGGGTTTATTTCATCAAAGATGTCTTTGAGGTTTAGGTGGGAAAGTGTTTTAGCAGTATTTTCCTCTAAGAATTTGATAGTTTCTGGTCTAACATCCAGGTCCTAGATCCATTTGGAGTTTATTTTTGTTTCTGGTGAGATAAGGTGGTTCAATTTCATTCTTCTGCATGTTTCAACCCAGTTTTCCCAGCATCATTGAAGAGAGCCTCCTTTTTCCATTTAATCCTTTGGGCCCCCTAATCAAAGATTAGATGTCCATAGGTATGGGGGTTACAACATCATATTAAGAGAATTATCCATCAAGATCAAGTGGGATTCACCCCTGGGAAACAGGTATGGTTTAACATCTGTAAATCAATAAACGTAATTCACTATATCAGCAAAAGGAAAGATAAAAATCACATGATTCTATCAAAAAGCATTCAACAAGGTACAACACCCATTTATGATAAAGGCCCTCAAGAAACTCTGAGTGGAAGGAAAATTCCTTAACATAATGAAAGCTATATATGATAAACCCATGGCTAACATCATAGTCAACAGGGAAGAATTGAAAGCTTTTCCCCTAAAATCAGGAACTAGACAAGGGTTCCTACTCTCACCATTTTTATTTAACATAGTCCTAATAGTCCTTGCCATAGCAATCAGACAAGAAAGAGATATCAAAAAAATCCAAATTGGAAAGGATGAAGTTAAAACTTTCATTATTTGCAGGTGATATGTTGGTATACCTAGAAGACCCCAGAAACTCTGCCAAGAAACTACTGTAAATCACTAATAAATTCAGTAAAGTAGCAGATTATAAAATCAGTACTTATAAATCCATGACATTTCCTTATGCAAATGATAAGTCAGAAGAAATGAAACAGAAGGAAGCAATACCATTCACAACTGAACCCAAGAAGTTGCAAGATTAACTTTTCAGGCTGGCATCTCTGGTTGCAGTCCACATTAGGATTTTAATAGCAGCATAATGTGGGGTGGCAGCACCAGTAGGGGGGCGGGGGGAGGGCACAGATTTTTAGTGGTGAGGAAGAGGTGAAACTCTAGTCCTATCACTATTTAGTCCTATCAGTAGTAATATGACATGTTGGGGGGATGGTAGGTTTTATATCTCAAGTTCCCCAACTGCTTAGACCGTAGCCATAAACACAAATACTAGCTTTTGCTAATATTTATCTTAGATCTGCAAAATGATCAAACTCTGATAAGGTGATTGTTTATAGATCTCTAAAAATGTATCTGAAAATGTAGCTCTGCAAACATCTAAATCAACTATAGCTTTAGGGTAGACAGGTCAAGACCTTTTGACCTTGTAAGTATTTAAAATACAAAGAGGTTCAGATACCACTAAAAGCACTCAAATCATAGTGGATTCAAGTATACTAATACAGATACCAAACTCTTCAACTAACCTGGCTATAATAACTAATTATTCATATTTTAACTCTAAGACTTTTGTTGTAGCGGTCAGGTGTTGGGCTGCACCACGGAGAAGAGAGTGGATGTCTGGAGCAAAGGGGTACACAAATCTTTATTATAGGATGGGGGGGGGTGGCTCAGGCCATGTGGAGTCAATGGCCGTCTCCACTACCTGACCACGGGGCGAGAGAAGGGGGCGAGATCTGAGAGAGGGGGAGCTAAATGGCCCCCTAAGGCCTTCCCTTGGCAACACACTGGTTCTTGTTACTTGCTTACATGTTTCTCCATGTTTGTGCCAGTTTCTTTTTTGAAAATGCCTGTACGATATAGGTTTCTGTTCTCTCCACACCCCTGATACTGTGGTCATTTAGTTAAAAAGAAAAGGGGGAACATGTTGGTATTCTTCATAGTGATTTGGTCCCCTTCCCCCCCATCTCTAGTTGATTGTGGTTTAGTCCTGCTAGTTTGGTGGGCCCGCTTGTCCCTGCCCCAGGAAGGAACCCCGACAGAATTCCAGAGTGACAGAGTTAGAGACTGCTTGGCGCCGCCATGTGAGAAGGATGCAGGAGAGTTCTGTTTGGTGATTAGTTTGGGTTAGTTTATGAATCGTTGTTCCTGAATAAAGATATACAGCTTCCCTGCCTAGCCGTGTGTCTCTGGTCATCTCTGTTACCCGCCCGTGAAGCTAGCCCAGCCAGCTGGAGCCTCCGAAAATAAACAACAGACTTTAAGAAACCCCTTGCATTCTTTTAAGACCCACATTTCTCCTAATCCTGGTACCTCTAGGATATGGCCATACCTAATGCTTTGAAAAGAGTAGGATTCAATTAGTATAGATAGATATTTTATTGAATAAAATAGAGGGTGGGGATGATAGGATGATAGCATAAACATTATGGTAGCATAATGGTTATGCAAACAGACTCTTATGCCTGAGACTCTATGGTAACAGGTTCAATCCCCCACACCACTATAAACCAGAGCTGAGCAGAGCTCTGGAAAAAAAAAAGGAATAAAAGAGAATCTAGGACAAGATTTGTCTTTGGAGAATCTTAGAGATTGATCACAACTTACTTAAGCCTGATGAATGAGTGTCACTATTTGTTGGATAGAGTTCGACTTAGAGATTTAAAAAAGGGAAAAAATCATGGGGGCGGAGCCAAGATGGTGACTTGGAAATAACACCTGGCGTGAGCTCCAATAAAAAGTGGCTTACAACCTGGGACTCTGGAGAGAGTGGGATAACTGGCATTTCCATGAAAGTGTGAATAAGGGGTGGTCAGGGTGAAACCTTAAGACTGTCCTATAACTCACTCTTGGCCTGACATACAGAGGCCAAACAGACAAAGAAAGGATAATCTTTCTGAACTCACCATTCCCCCCCACCCAAGAAGGGCTGGACAGCTGCTCCTAGCAGGCTTCCAGGAGAGCTATTTTCTTTACCAAGCTTCCTGCCACAGCAGTGTTGTCATTCCAAGCCTTTTTCTTTTTCCTTTTCTTCTCTCTCTCTCTCTCTTTTAGGTGGCTGGAGCTCTATTTGAGTGACAAAATACCTGACCAATCAGAGCCTCAGCCCTGCCTGGGAAAGAATACCTGGAGTTTTTTTTAATCTTTTTTCTTTTTTTGATACTTCTTATAATTGGTTGTCTTTGCTCAGGCTGCATGCAGCCAATCTGGAGCAGTCCAAGCTACAGACTGACTATTAGGGTTTTTTACTCTATTTTATTTCATTATTACTATTATTATAAACACGTGTCCCTTTTCCCTCCTCTTCAGGTTGACCAAAATTAACTGCTGCTGCTGCCTTTTACATTGATATGTGACTGGGTGCCTATCCATTGTGAGAGGAACTTGTTTCTCTCTCCCTCTTCCTTCCACCCTCCTTTTTCTCTAATCCTAGCTAATTAAAAATGAAAAAACCTCTCTAACCATTCACTGTTATTTTTTTTCCTTCTTTCTTCTTCTTTTCTTCCTTCCTTTGCTTTATAAATTCACTGACACTCATTTGTAACTTATTTTGTGGAAAAAATATGACTTGGAGTGAACTCTGTCTCTCTCTCTCTTTTCTACTTTCCTTTCTCTGCTTGCTATCCATAGAACTTATAGCGGATAATAGATTTGCATAATTGTCTGCCTTTGCTTAACATATTTCCTTTCTCTTTCTTTTTATTTTGTTTTTTTTTTTCTTATTTTTTTTTGGACTGGAAGTGTTGTTTGGCTAACTGGTAGCGGTTGAACTGCATCAATCCTTGCTTCAGTTGCTATTGTAATTACTTAGGTTTGTGAATGCATTTGTGAAAAGTCTTTAGTGTAGCGTGGCTAGTACTCAAAACACAATAACTGAAGAATGATAGAACAGAAGAATACAAACCACATCAATAAAAAAAAAGTTAAATCAAGAACAAATAAAACTGCTACCACGATGAATCATGACAGAAACTCAGAAGAAACTTCAAATCAGTCAGAAGTAACCATAGATAAGAAAAGTATGCAAGCAATAGTAAACCTAATAATCACATAAATGAAGACAATTATGGAGGAAAGAGCTATCAGAATTAGCAAAACAGTAGATGAGATCCTCAAGGAAAATACTAGCTACCTTGAGGTAATTAGAGAAATGAAAGCAGAAATAGCAGAGCTAAAAGGCCAATTAGCAGAACAAGCTAATATTAAACTGAACTGAAGAAAGAAGCTGAGGGAAGGAAAGCAAATTAACAAAGAAGAAAACAGAATTAGCCAGACAGAAGATGAGCTAGAGAAAACTAAGAAAGAGGTAAAAGAGCTAAAAAAAAAAAGAGATTGAGAGACACTGAAAACAATAACAGAGACATATGTGATAATCTTTAAAAAAGTAACATTTGTATAATTGGCCTACTAGAAGAAGAAAGAGTAAGGGGAAGTAAACATCCTAGAGGAAATAATAGAAGAAAAGTTCTCAGACCTAAACAACAGAAAGGACATTAAGATTCAAGAGGCCCAGAGAGTCCCAAACAGAATCAATCCAGACCTGAAGACACCAAGACACATCATAATCAGTGAAAAGAAGAAAGGATCCTAAAGGCTGGAAGAGAAAAACAAAAAGTCACATACATAAGACTATGAGCAGACTTCTCTACTCAAATTCTAAAAGCCAGAAGAGAATGGCAAGATATCTATCAAGCCCTGAGTTAAAAAGGGTTTCAACCAAGGATAATATATCCTGCTAGACTTTCACTCAAACTTGATGGAAGGATCAAAACCTTCTCAGACAGAAAACAGTTAAAGGAGGCAACCATCTTCAAGCCTGCCCTGAAAGAGTTTCTAAAAGACCTCTTATAAACAATAACATCACCATAATACTAGTCATATATCAGAGCATATAAAAAAAACTTGAATAATGGCACTACAGTACCTTAAATCCATAATATCAATAAATGTCAATCTCTTAAACTCACCCATGAAAAGGCACAGAGTGGGATGATGGATCAGAAAACACAACCTAACCATATGCTGCTGCAAGAATCCCACCTGACCCAACAAGACAAACACAGACTTAAAGTGAAAGTATGGAAAACTGTCATACAGGCTAATTGGACTAAATGGACTGAAAAAGCAGGAACAGCAATTCTCATCTCTGACACAATAGACTTTAAATTAAACAAAGTAATAAAAGATACTCAAGACCATTACATAATGATTAGAGGATCAATCAACCAAGAAGATTTAACAATAATTAACATCCATGGACCCAATGAGGTACTATCTAAATACATCAAACACCTACTGAAAGAACTACAAAAATACATCAATATCAATACAGTAATAGTGGGAGGGAGACTTCAACATCCCACTCTCACACTTAGACAGATCAACGAAGCAGAGGATCAAAAAGAAACAAGAGAATTAAATGAAGAGATGGACAGACTAGACCTCCTGGATATTTTCATAGTTATTCACCCCCCCCAAAACTGGAATACATATTCTTTTCAAATCCACACAGCACATACTCAAGGATAGACTACATGTTAGGCCACAAAGACAGCATCAACAAATTCAAGAGTGTTGAAATCATCCCAAGTATCTTCTCAGACCACAGTGCAGTAAAGCTAACATTTAACAACAAACAGAAAATTACTAAAAGCCACAGAATTTGGAAACTTAACAACATACTCCTTAAGAATCGACACTGAAGCAAAAAATTCAAATATTCCTGGAAACAAATGAAAATGAAGACACAAGCTATCAAAATAGTTGGGACACAGCTAAAGTAGTATAGAGAGGGAAACTCATAGCCATACAATCACATATTAGAGAACAAGTAGAAGCTCAAATAAAAGACCTTACTGTAGGATAGAGGATATGTCACAACTGACACCACAGAAATACAGAAAATAATGCAAAATTTCTATGAAGAACTATAAACCACCAAGTTAGAGAATCTGGAAGAAATGAAAGAACTCCTAGAAACATATGCCCTTCCAAAAATGAACCCCAATAAGAACTTCAAAACCTAAATACACCAATCACAGACAAAGAAATCAAAACAGCTGTTAAGAGTATTCTCAGCAGGGCGGTTCCCAGAAGATGGCGGACTGAGAAGCTGCTAGTGGCTTGAGCTCTGATCACATCTTCTGGAAAGAGTAAAATTTTCTGCCTTTAGTAGGCCAGTCAATAAGGGGTCATAGAGGTGATACCAAGGAGGTGACTATAACTTAATTTGGGTTAAGAATTAGAGTAGAAAAAAAAGGAACAAAAAATTTTTTTCCTTTTAATTATTAAGCAAGCCACCTCCCTCCCCCCACCCCTAACCAGTCCCCGGGGACCAGCTCCTAGCAGAATCCCCTGCTGAGCTTCTGTCTTTACCAAATTCCTGTCCCACCAGGGAGTATCATTCATTCTAAGTCTATACCCTTCTGAAACCTCTGACCTTTTTTCTTTCTAAGTAGCCAACACCCCCACCTCACTCCGCATAGCTAATTAAATAATTAAAAATTAATTAATTAATTAAAAACTCTTTCCTTTCACCGTTCTTTTATGACTGTTCCTTTTCTTATCTTTTTCTTTTTTCTCTCTCTTTCTTTTTTAAATTCTTTTTCTCATTCTTGTCATCCTTTCTTCCTTAATCCTACAGCTCCCAAAGCCACAGGCCCCATACCCACATCACCAAATAGTGTGCTTTTTTGAATTTACTGATACACATTTGGGAATTATTTTGGGGAAGAATTCTGACTCAGAGTGGACTCTCTATGTGTGTATCTCTGCTCTAATTCCCTTTCCCCTCTTGTTACTCCTAGAATATACAGTGTATAGTAGACTTGAATAACTGTCTTTCTTGCTATTCCTTCTTCTTTTTTTTTTTCTCTTTATTCTTCACTGGGATTTGGTTACTATTCTTTCACGGACTGGAGAAATTGTTTGGCCAACTGGTAGTGATTAAACTGCTTCAATACTTGCTTCAGTTGCTACTGTAATTCCTGAGGTTGGTGAGTTGTAATTGTCATAAAGGTATTTAGTAAGTGTTGCTTGTACTCAAGACAAAACAACTGAGGAACAACAGAGCATAATAAAATAAACACATAAATCAAAAAAATGGGTAGATCAAAAACAAATAAAACTGCTACTCCAATGAATGAAGACAAGAGCCCAGAAGAAATTACAAATCAGCCAAAAGTAACCATAGATAAGAAAAGTATGCAAGCAATAATAAACTTATTAATCACAGAAATGAAAACAACATTGGAGGAAAGGAATGGCAGTATTAGGGAAACAACAGTTGAGACCCCCAGGGAAAATACTGATTATCTTGAGGCAATTAGAGAACTGAAAGCTGAAATAGCTGTAATGAAGAAAGAAGCTGAGGCAAGGGAAAGCAGACTAACAGAAGCAGAAAACAGAATTAGTCAGACAGAGGATGAGTTAGAGAAAACGAAGAAAGAGGTGAAAGAGCTTAAAAAGAGATTGAGAGACATTGAAAACAACAACAAAGACATATGGGATGATCTCAAAAGAAGTAACATTCGTATAATTGGCCTGCCAGAAAGAGAGAAAGGGGAAGCAAACATTCTAGAAGAAATAATAGAAGAAAACTTCCCAGACCTGGATAACAGAAAGGACATCAAGATTCAAGAGGCCCAGAGAGTACCAAACAGAATCAACCCAGACCTGAAGACACCAAGACACATCATAGTCACAATGAGAAGTAAGGATAAAGAAAGGATCCTAAAGGCTGCAAGAGAGAAACAAAAAGTCACATACAGGGGAAAACCCATAAGATTATCTGCAGACTTCTCCACTCAAACTCTAAAAGTCAGAAGGGAATGGCAAGATATCTATCGAGCCCTGAATGAAAAAGGGTTTCAACCAAGGATAATATATCCTGCTAGACTTTCATTCAAGCTAGATGGAGGAATCAAAACCTTCTTAGACAAACAATAGTTAAAGGAGGCAACCATCACCAAACCGGCCCTGATAGATGTTCTAAAAGACCTCTTATAAACAAGAACATCACTACAATACTGGCAATATATCAGAACAAACAAACAAAATTTTTTTTTGAACAATGGCACTACAGTACATTAAATCCATAATATCAATAATTGTGAATGGCTTAAACTCACCCACCAAAAGACACAGAGTTGGGGGATGGATCAGAAAACATAATCCAACCATATGCTGCTTGCAAGAATCCCATCTGTCACAACAAGATAAACACAGACTTAAAGTGAAAGGATGGAAAATATCATACAGGCTAACGGACCACAAAAAAGGGCAGAAACAGCCATTCTCATCTCAGACACGATAGATTTTAAATTAAATAAAGTAATAAAAGATAGGCAAGGATATTACATAATGATTAGAGGATCAATCAACCGAAAAGACAACAATCATTAACATCTATGCACCCAATGACTGACCATCTAAATACGTCAAGCACTTACTGAAAGAATTTCAAAAATACATCAATAGTAATACAATAATAGTGGGAGACTTCAATACCCCACTCTCACACTTAGACAGATCAACAAAGCAGAGAACCAATAAAGATACAAGAGAATTGAATGAAGAGATTGACAGACTAGACCTCTTGGACATTTTCAGACTCCTTCACCCCAAAAAACTGGAATACACCTTCTTCTCAAATCCACATAACACATACTCAAGGATAGACCACATGTTAGGCCACAAAGATAGCATGAATAAATTCAAGAACATTAAAATCATCCTTAGTATCTTCTCAGAACAGAGTGGAGTAAAAGTAACATTTAACAACAGACAGACAACTATAAATAGTCACAGAATTTGGAAACTAAACAACATACTCCTTAACAACCACTGGGTCAGAGATTCACTCAAGTAGGAAATTCAAATGTTCCTCGAAACAAATGAAAATGAAGACACAACCTATTAAAATATTTGGGACACAGCTAAAGCAGTACTGAGAGGGAAACTTATAGCCATACAATCACATATTAAACACCAAGAAGAAGCTCAAATGAACGACCTTACTGCACACCTCAAGGACTTAGAGGAAGAGGAACAAAGGAACCCTAAAGCATCCAGAAGGACAGAAATCATTAAAGTTAGAGCAGAAATAAACAACATCGAAAATAAAAGAACCATACAAAAGATCAATGAAGCCAAATGTTGGTTCTTTGAAAGATTAAACAAAATTGACAAACCCCTAGCCAGACTCACCAAACAAAAAAGAGAGAAGACTCAAATTAATAGAATTGTAAACGATGCAGGAGATATCACAACTGACACCACAGAAATCCAGAGAATCCTGCGAAACTTCTATAAAGAACTATATGCCACCAAGCTAGAGAATCTGGAAGAAATGGAACAATTCCTAGAAGCATATGCCCTTCCAAAACTGAACCAAGAAGAACTACAAAATCTAAATGCACCAATCACAGACAATGAAATTGAAACTGTTATTAAGAATTTCCCCAACAAAAAAAGTCCTGGAACAGATGGCTTCACAAATGAATTCTACAAAACTTTCAGGAAAAAGTTACCCATACTTCTTAAGCTTTTCCATAAGATTGAAGAAACAGGAATACTCCCTTCCACATTCTATGAAGCCAACATCACCCTGATACGAAAAGCTGATAGGGACAGAACAAAAAAGGAAAACTACAGACCAATATACATGATGAACATAGATGCCAAAATATTAAACAAGATCTTGGCCAACCAGATACAGCAACATATCAGAAAGATAGTTCATCACGACCAAGTGGGATTCATCCCAGGAATGCAAGGCTGGTTCAACATCCATAAGTCAATCAATGTCATTCACCACATCAATAAAAGCAAAGCCCAAAACCACATGATTATTTCAATAGATGCAGAGAAATCCTTTCACAAAATCCAACACAAATTCATGCTCAAAATTCTACAAAAAATGGGAATAGATGGGAAATTCCTCAAGATAGTGGAGTCTATATATAGCAAACCTACAGCCAACATCATACTCAATAGACAGAAGCTGAAAGCATTCCCCCTCAGATCAGGGACTAGACAGGGCTGTCCACTGTCCCCGTTACTCTTCAGCATAGTATTGGAAGTTCTTGCCATAGCAATCAGGCAAGAGAAAGAAATCAAAGGAATAAAGATTGGAAGGGAAGAAGTCAAGCTCTCACTATTTGCAGATGATATGATAGTATACATAGAAAAACCTAAAGAATCCAGCAGAAAACTACTGGGTGTTATTAGGCAATATAGCAAGGTATCAGGCTACAAAATCAATGTACAAAAATCAGTGGCATTTCTTTATGCAAACACTAAATCTGAAGAAGAAGACATCCAGACATCCAGAAATCACTCCCATTTACTGTTTCAGCAAAATCAATCAAATACCTAGGAATAAAGTTGTCCAAAGAAGTGAAAGACTTATATACTGAAAACTATGAGTCGCTACTCAAGGAAATAGAAACTGATAACAAGAAATGGAAAGATATCCCATACTCATGGATTGGAAGAATAAATATCATCAAAATGAATATTCTCCCCAGAGCCATATACACATTTAATGCAATACCCATCAAAGTTCCACCAAGCTTCTTTAAGAGAATAGAACAAACACTACAATCATTTATCTGGAACCTGAAAACACCTAGAATTGCCAAAACCATCTTAAGGAAAAGAAACAGAAATGGAGGCATCACATTCCCAGACCTTAAACTATATTATAAAGCCATCATCATCAAAACAGCATGGTACTGGAAGAAAAATAGGCACACAGACCAGTGGAACAGAATTGAAAGCCCAGAAATAAATCCCCACACCTTCGGACATCTAATCTTTGATAAGGGGGCCCAAAGGATTAAATGGAAAAAGGAGGCTCTCTTCAATAAATGGTGCTGGGAAAACTGGGTTGAAACATGCAGAAGAATGAAATTGAACCACTTTATCTCACCAGAAACAAAAATCAACTCCAAATGGATCAAAGACCTAGATGTCAGACCAGAAACAATCAAATACTTAGAGGAAAACTTTGGTAAAACACTTTCCTACATACACCTCAAGGACATCTTTGATGAATCAAACCCAATTGCAAGGAAGACTAAAGCAGAAACAAACCAATGGGACTACATCAAATTGAAAAGCTTCTGCACATCCAAAGAAACTATGAAGCAAACAAAGAGACCCCTCACAGAATGGGAGAAGATCTTCACATGCCATACATCAGACAAGAAACTAATCACCAAAATATATAAAGAACTCAGCAAACTTAGCACCAAAAAAGCAAATGACCCCATCCAAAAATGGGCAGAGGATATGAACAAAACATTCACCTCAGAGGAGATCCAAAAGGCTAACACACATATGAAAAACTGCTCTAGGTCACTGATTGTCAGAGAAATGCAAATTAAGACAACACTAAGATATCACCTCACTCCTGTGAGAATGGCATACATCAAAAAGGACAGCAGCAACAAATGCTGGAGAGGCTGTGGGGACAGAGGAACCCTTTTACATTGCTGGTGGGAATGTAAATTGGTACAGCCTCTGTGGAGAGCAGTCTGGAAAACTCTCAGAAGGCTAGACATGGACCTTCCATATGATCCAGTAATTCCTCTCCTGGGCTTATACCCCAAGGACTCCATAACACCCACCAAAAAGAGGTGTGTACTCCTATGTTCATAGCAGCACAATTCATAATAGCTAAAACCTGGAAGCAACCCAGGTGCCCAACAACAGATGAGTGGCTGAGAAAGCTGTGGTATATATACACAATGGAATACTATGCAGCTATCAAGAACAATGAACCCACCTTTCTGACCCATCTTTGAAGGAGCTAGAAGGTATTATGTTAAGTGAGCTAAGTCAGATAGATAAAGATGAGTATGGGATGATCCCACTCATCAACAGAAGTTGAGGAAGAAGATCTGAAAGGGAAACTAAAAGCAGGACCTGACCAAATTGTAAGTAGGGCACCAAAGTAATAACCCTGAGGTGAGGGGTAGACATGCAGCTTCGTGGGACAGTGGGGGGGTTTGAGTGGGTGGGAGGGATGGGTCACAGTCTTTTGGGAATGGTGTTTATATACACTCCTAGTAAAATGTAGTCATATACATCACTAGTTAATTAATACGAGAGGGGGAAAATTAATTGTATGTCTCGAAGTTTTTCAAAACACAAACTGAATCTTTTCTCAATATATGCAGTGTATTTGATATGCGGACTCTCTCAAAAGCCTAGACCAAGTAGTTCAGAAGCAACCAATAGCACAGCTATATACAAGATACCGGGTACTGTACAGCAAACCCTAACAAAAGGAGTTTTCAAAGTTAACCCAATTACCAAATAATGTGATGATAACTTTAACTATTGATTGTCTTTTTGAACCCTAAGACAGCAGGAACCTCACATCTCCACTATAGAGCCTCTACTTCCCCCATTGTAACCATTGGATAGGGCCCACTTTCTCGTATGCCTCTCCCAATCCATGTCAAATAATATTGCATCTGCCGATCACAGCCTAACACCACAATTGCCACCTCAAAATGCTTCACTTCAGACTCTGTCCAGAGACTACATGTGTGGAATGACAACCCTTCAGCTTCATTACTCAGGTGAGACCTTTCCTTTCATAGTATACTCTAATTCCATCTCAGGTGGTTCACTTTCTAACAAATTCCCAAAACCTAGATATATACCAGTTTCTGTGAGAGAGAGCATATGTTCACACTATCCGTAAACTACTGCAAAATATATACCTGAAAGCAGAAGTACACTAGAGTTTGCAGTGAGTATCCCCCTAACACTTCCTCTCCACTATTCCAAGCTTTGGGTCCATGATTGCTCAACAACTTGTTTGGCTTCGTATGTTAACTCTTTTTTCAGTCACCAGTTCCAGATGTCATCAGGATGCCGGCCAGGCTTCCCTGGACTGAAGACCCCACCAATGTGTCCTGGAGCTCAGCTTCCCCAGAGACACACCCTACTAGGGAAAGAGAGAGGCAGACTGGGAGTATGGACTGACCAGTCAACGCCCATGTTCAGCGGGGAAGCAATTACAGAAGCCAGACCTTCTACCTTCTGCAACCCACAATGACCCTGGGTCCCTGCTCCCAGAGGGATAGAGAATGGGAAAGCTATCAGGGGTGGGGGTGGTATATGGAGAATGGGTGGTGGGAATTGTGTGGAATTGTACCCCTCCTACCCTATGGTTTTGTTAATTAATACTTTCTTAAATAGAAAAAAATAAAAAGAATCTTCTCAGCAACAAAAGTCCTGGACCAGATGGCTTCACAAATTCTACAAAATCTTCAGGAAACAGCTAATACGTATATTTCTAAGGCTTTCCCATAAGATCAAAGTAACAGGAATACTCCCTTCTACCTTCTGTGAAGCCAAGATCACCCTGATACCAAAAGCAGATAGGGACACAACAAAAAAGGAAAACTACAGACCAATACCTCTGAGGAGCATAGATGCCAAAACATTAAACAAGATCCTGACCATCTGATCGCCAAAAGATTGTTCATCATGACCAAGTAGTATTTATCCCAGAAATGCAAGGCTGGTTCAGCATACGTAAGTCAATCAGTGCCATTCACCACATCAATAAAAGCAAACCCAAAACCACATGATTATCTCAATAAATGCAGAGAAATCCTTTACAAAATCCAACACCCATTCATGCTCTAAACACTGCAAAAAATGTGAATAGATGGGAAATTCCTCAAGATAGTTGAGTCCATTTATAGCAAACCTACAGTCAACATAATACTCAAAGGACAGAAGTTGAAAGTATTCCCCCTTGCATCAGGGACCAGACAGGGCTGTCCATTATCACCATTACTCTTCAACATAGTATTGGAAGATATTGCCATAGCAATCAGACAAGAGAAAGGAATCAACGGAATATAGACTGGCAGGGAAGAAGTTAAGCTCTCATTGTTTGCAGATAATATGATAGTATACATAGAAAAACCTAAAGAATCCAGCAGAAACCTACTGGAAGTTATGAAGCAACACAGTAAGGTGTCAGGCTACAAAATCAATATACAAAAATCAGTGGCATTTCTTTATGCAAACACTAAATCCAAAAAAGAAGACATCCAGAAATCACTCCCATTCACTGTTGTAGCAAAATCAATTAAATAATTAGAAATAAAGCTAACGAAAGAAGGAAAGACTTGTATACTGAAATCTATGAGTGACTACTCAAGGAAATAGAAAATGATACCAAGAAATGGAAAGACATCCCATGCTCATGATTGGAAGAAGCCATATACAAATTTAATGCGATATCCATCAAAGCTCTACCAAGCTTCTTTAAGAGAATAGAAAAAAAAAAACTACAATAATTTATCTGGAACCAGAAAACACCTAGAATCACCAAAACTATCTAGATGAAAAGAAACAGAAGTGGAGGCTTCACATTCATAGATCAATAATATAAGGCCATCATCATCAAAACAGCCTGGTACTGGAACAAAAATAGGCACACAGACCAGTGGAACAGAATTGAAAGCCCAGAACTAAATCCCCACACCTATGGACCTCTAATCTTTGATAAGGGGGCCCAAAGTATTAAATGGAGGAAGGAAGCTCTTTTCAATAAATGGTGCTGGGAAAACTGGGTTGAAACATGCAGAAGAATGAAACTGAACCACTTTATCTTACCAGAAACAAATGGATTAAGGGATGGACCTTGAAAAAATCATGTTGTGTGAAATAAGTCAGAAACAGAGGATGAATATGGGATGATCTCACTCTCAGACAGAAGTTGAAAATCAAGATCAGAAGAGAAAACACAAGTAGAACCTGAAATGGAATTGGCGTATTGCACCAAAGTAAAAGACTCTGGGGTGTGTGGGTGGGTGGGGAGAATACAGGTCCATGAAAGATGATGAATGACATAGTGGGGGTTGTATTGTTAAGTGGGAATCTGGGGAATGTTGTGCATGTACAAACTATTGTATTTACTGTTGAATGTAAAACATTAATTCCCCAATAAAGAAATAAATAAAAAAAATGGATTAAGGACCTGGATGTTAGACCAGAAACTATCAAATACTTAGAGGAAAACATTGGTGGAACCCTTTCTCACCTAAACCTCAAGGGCATCTTTGATCATACAAATCTGGTTGCAAGAAAAATAAAACAGAAACAAATCACTGGTACTACATCAAATTGAAAAACTTCTGAATAGTCAAAGAAACCATAACAGAAACAAACAGACCCTTCACAGAATGGGAGAAGATCTTTACATGCCATACATTGGACAAGAGACTAATAACCAAAATATACAAAGAGCTCAGCAAACTTAGCAACAAAAAACAAATGACCCCATCCAAAAATGGGCAGAGGAGATGAACAGAACCCCAAATCTCATCTGCCTTTAGGTTCCAGAAACATTTTGCTCTTTATATCTTAATGCTTTCTCAGGCACCAAGTTGCAAATGCTACCATTACACCAACCTGACTCCCCTGGGCAGACAACCTCACCAATGTACCCTAGAACCCCATCTTTCTGGACCCCTACTCTACTAGAGAAAGATAGAAATAGTCTGGGAGTGTGAATTGACCTGCCAAAGCCCATGTTATTCAGAGTATCAATTACAGAAGCCAGACGTTGGACCTTCTTCAAGCCATAATGATCCTGGGTCCATACTCCCAGAGAGATAAAGAATAGGAAAGCTTCAGTGAAGGGATGGGATATGGAAGTCTGGTGGTGGGAAATGTGTGAATTTTACCCCTCTTATCCTGTGGTTTTGTTGATATTTTCTATTTTTTATTTTCTAGATAAATTAAATAAAAAACAATTTCTCTCTGTCTGTCCAAGAAAAAAACAACTCTAGCATACCTCTCAAATATAACATAAGTAAGCAGATGACATGACTTTATCTTTTTTCAACAGGAAAATCATTTCAATTTATTAAAATTTATATGAACAAGGTAGTTTGAGCATCTAAGAACAGGCTGAGAGTGATAACCATTTTCAACAGGTTTTTTTTCTGAGTTTGAATGATTTAATTACAACTCAGAAGGTCTCTTGAGGTTATGTACCTGTGGCTGCCCTTGGTATAAAAGTGATATGAAAACCTGACAATTGATTTATAATTAAAAATCGCCTAAATTCCTACCAATATATATATATTTATTATAGATTTTTTAACTAATTTTTTGTTGTCTATTTATTGAATAGATACAGTCAAAAGTTCAGAGGAGAAGAGGAGATAGAGAGGGAGAGAGACAGAGAGACACACCTGCAGCCCTGCTCTATCACTCATAAAGTTTCCCCACTGCAGGTGGGGACCGGGGACTTGAACCCAGGTCCTTGAGCATTATAATGTGTGCACTCAACCAGGGGTATCACTACTCAGTCCCCTTATTATAGGTGTTTAGACAGCACCTAGATCCAGTGGTTCTGAAAATAGGAGTTCTAGCTATCTAAGTTCACTTTGTCAATGTGCCTGAAATAGGAAAATGTACCCCCAGATTCATTTGGGATAGAACGTGAACTATTGAGTATGTGTTGAGATTGAGAAAGAGCTTTTGAGAAAATAAAGCATGGCTGGAAATCAGGATGCTATGGGCTGAATTGTGTTCCCCTAAAATTCATGCATAGACGCCCCAACCTCCCATGTGACCACATTAGAGAATCTATAAGTATGTGATTGCAATCATATGATGTTATAAAAATGGGGTCCCAATTTATGTATACATGTCAACATATGCCCTATCTCATACTTTAACAATGACTCTTTAGTCACTATCAGGCCACCCCATTAGCTGGGGCCCTAGTCGGGGAGTCCTGAGATTCCCAAACAGACATGACGGATAGATCCCTCTCTCCATTGTTACTGGTCATCTCTTATCAGGAACAACACAATAGACCCCTTTGTGGGCCCCCATAAGACCTTGCCTTCAACATGGATCAACAACAGTAGAGAATATTCCATTCTCTGAAGGGAGGCTGGACAACATATTCTATGTTCCACCTGAGAAAGATGGGCCCTGAAATCAGGGCAGTTTGCAACATTTCTACTCATGACCAAAGAATGTGAACCTACAGGGATGCAGTGGTCACATAGGCTCCCAAGCTGAGTATGGGCTCGAGATCAGATCAAATCAATGGGGTTTACAGTCAACAATATTTATACCCCTTTCCCATATTTGGGAGCTACTCTCTTCTCTGATCCAGCTTTCTGGTCCTTTTTCCAGCCATGATATCTCTCCCCAGACAATAACTTGGGTTCACCTGCATATCAGATGTCAGGCTCAGGAAAATAAAAAAGGGGGGGTCCCAATCCCATGG
Source organism: Erinaceus europaeus (assembly GCF_950295315.1). Classification (NCBI taxonomy): domain Eukaryota; kingdom Metazoa; phylum Chordata; class Mammalia; order Eulipotyphla; family Erinaceidae; genus Erinaceus; species Erinaceus europaeus. The sequence continues at coordinate 35,039,427 of NC_080169.1, forward strand.
AATTGGTGACCTTACAAGAAGAGGAAGAGAATGGGGCCAAGTTGTGGCACACTAATTTTAGAATACATGTTACCATACACAAGGAAATACGTGTCTTCACATGTTGAATGAAATAAGCCAGAAGAAGGACAAATGTTGGATAATCTCACTTATAGGTGGGACCTATGAAAAAATGCAAAGGATAACACAGGGTAAAAGCTAAATGTACTGTGGTTTATTGTAAGAATGCTGGGGATTCAGAAGCAGGAAGGGAGAGGTACAGTGGGGGGGGGGTCTTGGCAGTGTCCTATGATGGAGGAGAATAATGGTTTTGTGGAGAGCTAAGTATACTGACATCTGTCTTGGAGAAATGTGTAAAAGGCAGTAGCCTTGAAATTCCCTTTTTATGCAGTTGTTTGTTAAGTGTTTTTAGTATAAGTTGCTTGTAGTGTGAGATGGAAAATTCCTTGCCCTTTCCCCCTTGAATAAACAGGACCTAATCAGTGAAGGCCACCCATTGTTTTGTAAGTTGTTCGAAGGACCCTGCATAGGGACAAGCCTTATCAGGACCCTTGCACAGGGTTTGTGGTGTGCTGTTTACCGGATGGGTGGTCATAGCTGATGGCGGGGGGATGTGGTGACCATACCCGTCTAAATCCTATTGGATGTGTGATCTTGCTATATTTGAAACTAGCCCGCGCTTTGCTTTTGCTAAGTTTGAAATGATTGGATTTTGTGTTTGCTATAGCCTGTTATTGGATGTAGGTTGATAAGGTGATGTGTTCACCCTCCCTGAGTGTAGTCTGAATTCCTATAAATTGTGTGATTTGAGCCTTGTTCAGGGTCAAGCTTGGTAGACTAACACCAGTCACCATCTTGGCCCAGATTGCAATTCGTCAATAAACATGTTTGCTTCCTTTCAGTGGATGGTGGTTTGATTTATGCTTGCTAACAAAATGTAGCTCATCAACAATAACAATCCTGTAAATCAGCATTTCCTTAATGCTATGATACTGAACTTGAACACAGATGTAAAAAAAAAAAATCCTTTATGTTACCTAGTTGATGATACTTTATTATGGCATTCTAAAGTGGCTAATACAGAGAGGATTTACTTTTAATTTCGAGATCATTGTGCATTTCAAGTGTCATGCAGCAACATTTGCTTTTGAAAAGGAATGACAACGTTTATTACTTTCTTTATATTGATTGATGTGTTTGTTTGTTACTCGGAGTTAATGCCTTAAGGAAGCTTCAAGAGCAAAAACCAAAGTGAATCCCAGGACAAGTTTATATACCCAAAAGCTTTTGTCATTTTTTTTTTCTTTATCACATTAGTCTTAAATAAAAAAATGACAAAAGGGCAATAAGGCCATTTTCCACCATCGTCTTTCATTGTAATCCAATTAATTGGTCTACAAATTGAGCATGAAATAAAGTGGGGGTGGGGTGGTGGTGCATCTGGTTGAGCTCACATGTTACAATGTGCAAGGACCTGGGTTGAGCCCCTGGTCCCCACCTGTAGGGGAAAAGCTTTGTGTATGGTGAAGCAGTGTTACAGCTCTCTCTCTCTCTCGTTCTCTCTCTCTTACTTTCTCTCACCCTTTTCCCTCTTAATTTCTGGTTGAGCTCACATGTTACAATGTGCAAGGTTGAGCTCACATGTTACAATGTGCAAGGACCTGGGTTTGAGCCCCTAGTCCCCACCTGTAGGGGAAAAGCTTTGTGTATGGTGAAGCAGTGTTACAGCTCTCTCTCTCTCTCTCTCTCACTTTCTCTCACCTCTTTCCCTCTTAATTTATGGCTGTCTATCTAAGAAGTAAGTAAAGATAAAAAATAAATAAAATGACCTATTCTGAGCTTTATTTTTATGGTATCTGTGCCACTAAAGAGGTATTAAGGATCTGATAAAAGAGAGATCTTGAATATCTGGCAATAGGTACGTCTAAAAGACTATTATAGGTTTAATATTTTATGTAGTTTAGTTCATATTTATTTTCTAATTTGTTTTTATTTTATTTGGCTAGAGACATAGAAAACTTGAGAAGGAAAGGGGAAAGAGAAAGAGAAGAGAGACTATCATAGGGTCCCCACTTCCTTAGCATAAGTGACTCCATCTTGACCTGAGCCTGAACCTGTGCAACCACTTTGCTTGCCAACAAGAAGTAGAACTTAGCATTCTGAAATTAATGTTTAGTCGATGATTGTTTCCATAAAGGGTTGTCCTGACCCCAGGAACAGACTGCCTTAACCACTGCATGTTTGGGTTCTGTAACTAGCTTCCTTTCTGCACTTACCCCAATAAATGGTTGTGCTACACTGAGCAGCGCTTTCAGCTGTTGAGTGTAGTCACCAGCCGGCTTAATAAGGACTCTCAAATTTGACTGAACTGGTCTGGGGCGGGGGGTCTCTTTTGTTCATCCCACAACAAGACAACTGCAGCTCTGCTTCACCACTTGTGAAGTTTTTTCCTAGCAGGTCATGGCAGGGAGGTTGAATGCATGTCCTTGAGCATGGTAACCTGTGTTCTCAACCTGGTGCACCACTGCCTGGCTCCCTTTAGCTCATCTTTTCAAATAATAAATATTTAAAGAGTCTATTTGGGTCTGCTGGATGAATTTACATATACTTTATAATTTACATATACTTTCATTATGGGCTAACATATATAACTATTAAAATAAAAATATAGATCTCTATCACTTAGGTTTATTGTATATTGTACAAAGATACTTTAGTAAATACTGTAAAAGTTCTAAGGAATTTTAGCTGCAAGCCCATATGTATAAAGCTACTGTTCATAGTGTGACATTTCTGGTTGATCATGATGTTACCACAGAAAGTCACAAGTAGTTCATCTGAATTTATGCTCAAATTTGCATTAATATGTGATTTCCTCTAAAGTTCAAGATTTTAATTACCAATATGTTGTCTCTTTATATGATACTGGCCCAGATTGAATGTCTTTTTTTTGTAAAGTTTCAGTCTAGTCTTTGTTGAGTTATATGGATTATTGATAGATTTTTTTTAACATTAATTTTATCATTTTAAAATAGGTAGGAAGCATTGAATAATTTTTTCCCTCTCCTTACCAGAGCACTGCTCAGTTCTGGTTTACAGTGGTGATGGTGGTGGTGGGGAGAGGGGAAGCCTCAGGCATGAGTGTCTGTTTACATAACCATTATGCTATCTGTCCCCACCCTTGAATGACTTATTAACTATAGCAAGAAAACTCTTAGTTGAAATTCTCATTTTCTCCAATATCTTGATTCTTTCTTTTAAAAATACTTTTACTTAAAAATAATTATTTTTGGGATAGAGATAGAAACTTAGAGGGAAGGGGGAGATGGAGAGGGAGAGAAAAAGAGACATCTGATTGGCAGCACTACTTCACTGCTCATGAAGAATGCCCTTCAGCAAGTTGGGGCCAGGTATTTGAAACCAGGTCCTTGAACTTTGTAACAGGTACCCTTTACCAGGTGTGCTACTGCCTTACTCTTATCATGGTTATTCATTAAAAGTAGCTATTTTCATATCACTGCTGGTTTAATATTCCTTAGCATTTCAATTTCCTCAGTAACATTTTCAGAAAGTTCTTTGCCCTGATATTAAAAAACTTTTCAGCACTTTTTCCCTACATTGTTTATTTTCAGGCATGTTCTCTTCTGCTACTGAGCACTAAACTTAATATTTTCCTTATTTGTGTAAAGCTTTTTCTTATGTTCTTTGATTCATGTTGATTACATCTTGAAGTGTCCTTTGTCCTAACCTCTGTATCCCATTCTTTTAAGGTCAATGAGAATATTTTGTGCTTTATTTTTCTATTTTCTCTTTTGGTCATCACCAGACTTCATGATTCAAAATTAAACTTTTTGGACAGTGACACAGATAGAGATAAACGGAGAATGAGAGGAGGTAGCATAGTGATTATTCAAACACCTCATCACAGACTCCTGCAAGTGTCAACCCGGCTTTGACCTAGCACGTTATGATTGGGCCCTCCTCAACAGGCCATGGCCCGTGTGCCGCTATGTTCCATCGCTGGGGAGCCAGAGACGACCTGAACTGCCCCTGCGGCTACAGACAGACTATGACCCACATAGTCAATGACTGCCACCTCTCCAGATTCAAAGGAGGTCTCGAAACTTTACATCAAGCTCAACCTGACGCTGTTGACTGGCTCTGGCTATGGAAGAAGGGCAAACGCTAGAAGAAGTGATTATTCAAAAAGACCTTCAATGCCTCAGGCTCAAAAGTCCCAGGTCCAATCCCAATTACCACCATAAGCCAGAGTTGAGCATTGTAGGAGGGATAGGTAGTTAGCATAATGATTATGCAAAGAGACTCTTATGCCTGAGGCTCCAAAGTTCCATGTTCCCAGGCTCAGTTCCTGCCAACACTCATGTCCAGCAGAGAAGCAATTACGAAGCCAGAACTCCCACCTTTTGCACCCTCAAAATAATTTTGATTCATAGTTCCAGTGGGGAAGAAGTGATCGGGGGTCATGGTGGGAGTGATGTTCTGTTAAAAAAACCATTCTTTGACACTGTTATTTGCATATTTTTGTTTTCTGATTACCCCCATTTCCCAAGCATGCAAATACCCTGGTCTGTGGTTTTGTTGCCCTGAATAAAGCAGATAGGACTGTTGATTTGCCCATGGCCCATGGGACATTTCCTTGTGTTTACTGGCAACTCCTTCATTTTTCTCCCCACTGTTGGCCTCTCCTCCCCATGTGCCTTGTTCTGATTTGTCTAAATCAGTTATGAAGATTTTATTTCCTCAACAGTGACTCATAAAAGACTGTGCAAGTGATCTTGTGGCCACGAAGTTGTGAAGGCAAATCTGTTGGTGGAATGTTGTGAAACATTTGTTTATAATATGAGATACACAAAGAGAAAATGGTCAGGCTTTTGAGCTTTGCTGTGTGAGGATAAGGCATAAGTTTCTGGGTGCCACAAAGACATCTTGTCCAATACTTGAGGGAAGGATAATGCAGATGGTGGAGGGAAACTGGCATCTGTCAAAGTTGCTGAGTCACTACCTCAACTACCCCGGGAGCTTAGATCAGAACTTTTTTAAAATTTTAGATGGAAAATACCCTCTGGCTGAAATTTGTGAAATATTAAACATTTATAATTGCTACTCTTCTCATAATATTCTCTTGAAAATCAAAAAGGATTGATGGACTGATACTTCTTAATGACTACCATTTCTAACAAATAATGACTTGCTTCTCTAGGCATCTGTATGTGGGATTTCAGCATGAAACAAGACTTATTAAGGAAAGAGCTGAAGCAGGTGCAAGTATCCTCTAAACTAGAGTTATGCTTTTCTAAAACCTGGACCATAATATCAGTCTGAGGCTGGAATCTGTATTATGAATTTCTAGGAAAAACCAAAGTAATAAGTATTAGAACAGAGAGGAAAAGTCAGATCCAGTGCTGGGCAGGTCAGGAAAATTCTGATAAAGATTTGCTTACCCTGCAATCAGAGCTGGTGGTATGTGTTCCTCAAGTTAAACCCCTCATCCGGGAGATAATTTAACATTTTGCACCATTGGGCCAATAGTCTCCTTGGGGGCATTACAAGGATAAAGAATTCTTTGCTTCTGTGCATTAAATTTTCTCCTGGCTGTCCATCCTTTGAATTCCTTGGTCTGCTTACTCTTTCCTATGATTGTTCCTTACAGCAGTTCCTTTTATTTTTCCACTATTGTCTGTACAGATTTACTGATGATTTTTCTAAATCAGCATTTTTTTTTTCTACTTCTGAGTCTTTAACTGCTTAGAAGTGCAATTTCTAGGCTTTTTGGATGTTGTGATCTTTGAAAAATAAACTGAGAAACACAGTGAAGAGGACATTTACATTTGTTTTTTTCATCATTTTTGGTTCAACATTGCCACCTAGTGCTAGAACTATCTGACTAGAAGCTGGGATTTGATTTCAAGGATCTTCAAAGGCAAACATATGCTCCCAGAGGGATAGAGAATGGGAAAGCTACCATGGGAGGGAGTGGGTTATGGGGATTGGGTGGTGGGAATTGTGTGGAGTTGTACCCCTCCTACCTTATGCTTTTGTTCACTAATCCTTTCTTAAATAAAAAATTAAAAAAAAAAAAGTGTATTATCATGATTCTCTTTAAAAGAATCATTTTGAACACAAGGAAACAAGAGACTTAGGGAAACTCATGAATTGCAGGGTTTTTCAGGCCCACTAAAAACTGATTATTGGGCCAACAATCTGTACTTCTTAACCAGGGAAATTGTAATTATTTGCTCATAAGATTTTGATGACTCCAGTTTTTCTCCACAATTTAAGAAATACTTACCTAGTTTACCTTTTTGTTGGTAATTATAAAGCAAAAACAAATTAGCAAATAATAAAATCAATTTCATTTGTATGAAGTTCATATTACTTGTCCCTCTTTGGTGAGCTTGTTTGTCTTAGAAGTTTTTGTGGGGCTGGGTTGAGTGCACATGTTACAATGTGCTAGGACCCAGGTTCAAATCCCCTGGTCCCTACCTGCAGGGGAAAAACTTCACAAGTGGTGAAGCATGGCTGCAGGGATCTCTATTTCTCTCTCCTCTATCACCCCATTTCCTCTCAGTTTTTGGCTGTCTCTATCCAATACATAAATAAAGGTAGTAAAAAAATTTTTAAAAAAAGGTTTTGTAATGCTGTGCCCGTTTGTGAGCATTTCTGCTACTTTTGTGTATGTTCTAGCATACTGAAGTTATTTGAAGATACTCTGTGCCATCTAAAAATGTTTATAGTTTGGGGTCTGAAATCCTGATTATCTATCCAGGCTCCCTAAAGATACAGATACTGCTACTCAGGAACCACACTTTAAGTTCCAAGAATTTACAGAAGAATGCTTACATTCTTAATAACTAAACCATATTGTTAACTGAATAAGTAGGGATTATAAGACCCTTGCCTGTTCTCAGCCTACCAGCTTGGAAATGAACCCTTATAAGAGAGAATTTAAAAGATTTATAGGCTTGGAAATGGATACTTGCAAGAAAAAGAACTTAAAAAAGGCCCTAGGCTCTCCTTAGCCTGCAGACAAACTGGCATTTCTAACCTTCTGATATAAAAAACAATGGAAGATGATTTATAGAAGATGAGCCAGCCTGAGGACCTGGGAACTGAGTACCTGGAAAAACAATAGGAAATTCAGATGAAAGGAGCCCTGACCTTAGTCTCTTGGTCAGAATTTCACAATAAGAAGTCATTTATATAGGGATATGAAGCGGGGATGGACAATCAATTTGGGATGGAATATCCCACTCTCAATTGTATAATGTCTGTTTTTCAATTACTTTTACTAAACTATTTTTTCCTAGCACAAATAAAATCATGGGGGCTCTTTTAAGCTAGAGGCCAGTGAATGCAGAAATGCCTTAAATTTTAGGCACTATTTCAATATTTTTCTAAAATAAGTTAAAAGCCTATGTTTCATTTGGGAGAATAAGGGGTCCTCATTTGCCTCAACATCTCAGCTGAAGTGACTAAAATCCCTTTTTTTGGCTGACACGTGGTCATGTAGTCATGTGAAACCACTACTGAGTCTGGCTCATTAGCAAAGAAGGTCAAGAAATTTTCCTTTATTCTGCAATGACCATTGGTTTTCTCTGGGGAATATGTTTATCATTATCAGATTTGGTGGATGCCGAGTTTGCACTAATGAGTGCTAGCCAAGTTAGTTCCAGTGAAGTTCTAAATTTGGGTACACACTGAAGTCACCTGGGAAGTTTCAAAACATAATAATGTCCTATGATTGGACACTTGAATTTTCAAGGCTTCCTTGCTGATCTTGTGCAACTAGTCTGAGAACTACAGTGAATCTAAAAGTGTGTAACAGGTCCAAAGGATGTTAGCCAGACCCTGCTCTCCTCATCAGTATGAAACACACAAGTCCCTCCTCTGCTGGAGAGTCAGCTTTGCTGCTGTTCTACAGTTCTTTCTCTCAGGCCCCACCACTCTATCTTTATCCCCAACCAAATGGGTATGTTTGGTTCCCCTTCTCTCAGCCCCCACCATCCTTGAGCTCCTGGATTTTATATAACATTCTAATGCCACAAAGCCCACATGCTCTCTTCCAGGCCAACTGAGGCCATGTGATAAGACTCCAGGAAAGAGCCTGGGCTTTCACAATGGACAAGTATTGGACCAGTTTTGTCTCCTGGGAGTTATGAATCAGATGGTTTGGATGCTGTCTTTGTGAAGTCAGAAATGTTATCCAGGATTTTCTTTCAGAAATTTTTATATGATCCTCAGGGCTCTGACCTAGAATGAAAATGACACTTGGAAAACAAATTAATTAGGATCATTTTTTTATTTGCTATGTGGTGTGTATATGTGTGTGTGTGTTGTACATAGATACATATTTTAAAAATATATAAATGAATATTTGTAAAATACAGTAATAAAGATGATGGAAATACACATTTGCAGTTCATAGTTTGGGAAGTGGTTCAGTATTAGAAGGCAGGACTGACAAGTATGAGGCCCTGTGTTCCATCCCTGGTATCACATATGCTAGAGAAGTATTCTGGTTCTCTCTCATTATATAAATAAATCTTTTTTTACAAATTATTCACTTGTTCTGTGGGATTACATGCTTAAAGATCCAAGGGAAAATGCCTTCATTTTTTTTTCCTACTAGACAGGTGTGAGGGATTATATTATATATGTGTAAACAAATCAGTTTTCTATCTTTACCTAGTTTTGTTTTTTTTAAAATTATATATTTATTTACTTATTAATTATTGGATAGAGGCAGAGAGAAATTGGGGTGGGAGACAAAGAGTGAAAGAGACAGAGACACCTGAAACACTGTTTCACCACTTGTGAAGCTTTCCCTCTGCAAGTGGGAGCCAGGGGCTAGAACCTGGTTCCTTGTGCAATATAATATGTGTTCTTAACCACATGTGCCACTGCTTGGCACTTCTACTTTTTTTTAGGTGACCTTATTAACCAAATCCTCTTGACAAGATTTCCTCCCTGACTTCCATGGTATTCCCCAGCCCTGATTCATTTGCTCCCAAAACTCTCTAGTTTGTTTTTTTTTTAATACTTATTTATTTCCTTTTGGTGCCCTTGTTGTAGTTATTACTGTTTTTGATGTCGTTGTTGTTGGATAGGACAGAGAGAAATGGAGAGAGGAGGGGAAGACATAGAGGGGGAGAGAAAGATAGACACCTGTAGACCTACTTCATCGCTTATGAAGCGACTCTCCTGCAGGTGGGGAGCTGGGAGCTTAAACTCTCTAGTTTTTTATTCTTCTCCTTCCAATGTAGATAGTTCCAGGAATTTTATCCTTAGCTTTATTTGAACTCAAAACGGTTCCCTGGAGGATCATATTCACTGTTCCCCATCCTGGAGACTCCTGGAAGTATTGACTTCTGCTGTATAAAACCCAAGCTGTCCCCATGCTCAGCAGAGTTCTATTTGCAATGCTTATTTGACATCTCAGTATAGCCCAAAGGAAGGTAAAACTCAACATGTTCCAAATGGAACTGGCCATCCAGTCACAAATCTGAGATTTATTGAATAGCTAATATGTGCCAGATACATATAGACTTTAGAGTTTCAGGGAGTAAGTGAACAAGACAGATACCCTATCTTTCTTTATAGGACTGGTAGAAGCCATTATGAATGAATGAATGCATTGACTAAGAAAGCAGGGTGAGAGGGTGGAAACTGAAAGTGTTACATTTTAGGTAGAGTGGACAGAATTCCAAAAAGGAGGTAATTTGGACCTCAAACTGTAACTAGAAGAGTGAATCAAAGGTTTTCTTCAGATATGCTCCTTTTTTTTTTTTTTTTTTACTATCTATGAAGTGACACAAACTAGAAACTTGGGTCTCTTTATGTATTCCTTTCCTAAAAGGCCTTATTTCTTTGCTTTCAGATTGGCCAGATCAGTTCCTTCATGTGAGCCATTGTTTTCTGTAGTTCCCCTCTTTTTCTTTATATTCATTGTTATTACTTTAATTTACATGCTCATTTTTTTCTCCAACCAGGGTAACTGTGCCTTAAAAACTGTAGAATTTGATGTGAATCATGTAGAAAGTAACATTATCTATTTAGACTTATATTTAGTTATGGCCAACCCCTTCATGTTTGAATAGTAACAATGGTTATTCTCCAAGAGCTGAAAAATATAAAGCTTTCTTTGTGTTGGGAGAGAGGAATAGAGAGGAGAACTGTTTTTGTGTGTGTACTGGGGTGCCTGATTAGTGAAGAAAGAGCCTAACATGGGGTGAGGTGGTGGTGCACCTGGTAGAGTGCACATGTTACAATGTACAAGGACCCAAGTTCAAGCTCCCACTCCCCACCCGCAAGGGGAAAACTTTGTGAATATTTAGCTATTAAAAATGACGAAGTCATCTCATTTGCTTTACCTTAGGTGAAACTGGAAGACATCATGTTAAGTGAGATAAACTAAAAAGAGAAGGACAAGGAGGGAAAACTCAAAGGGAAGCATGAACTGGGCATGGCGTATTGCATCAAAGCAAGGAATTTTGAAGAAAGGGGTGGGTGTGGGTAGGGAGGCATGGAAGAGAACTGTGGGGGTTGAGTGCATAGTGAATTTTATGCATGTGACAGTGATTGCACTGTAAAGCATTAATCCCCCTCAATAAATAACTATAGTGAAAGAAAGGAAAAAAAGAAGAAAGGAAGGAAGAAAGGAAGAAAGGAAGGAAGGAAGGAAGGAAGAAAGGAAGGAAGGAAGGAAAGAAGGAAGGAAGGAAAGAAGGAAGGAAGGAGGAAAGGAAGGAAGGAAAAAGAGTAATAGCAGTTTGGGGATGGAGGAAATTTTGTGGGTAAATGACATGACCAGCATGTCTCTTTCACCCAAAAGATTGCTTGGAGGTACATAGGGTTCTAGAGATATTTTATGGACTCATGTTAATTTTGGCTAAATAGAAAACCCCAGTGACTTAGTTAAATTTCTAATCTGCAGGGCTAGGTGACAGCTCAACAGGTAAAGCATGTGCATTCCCATATACAAGATAACAGCTTCAAGTCCCTGGCTCCCACCTGCAGGGCAGGGTGGGGAAGCTTCATGAGCAGTGGAACAGTGTTACACGTATCTCTCCTTCTGTCTTCCTCCCTCTCCATTTCTCACTGTCTCTCACCTCTATCAAAAAAAAAAAAAAAGGAAAAAAAAAAAAGGTCATTGGGAATGATAGAACTATGGTTCAACAACAGCAACAAAATTGTCCAACCTTCATGGGGTGCTCATCATGAAATTAAATTTCTTAAAAATAACTAGTCATAAAACTTTTTACACAGAGTTAAAGTTACTGGAGTATTGTATATATTGTGCCCACATCCAACATAAGGCTGTTCTCTCTAGATTTGTTTATGTTATGTCCACGGTGGTCATACAAACAAAAGTATCATGTGTCTGCTTTCACTACATAGCCAAAAGGCTTTTATCATTGCTCTAGAACTTTAAAATGAAGTGGATGAAGATAGCTTAAAAAGCAGCACTGACATAAACTAGAAACTTGCATTGTGTTTATTAGCTATAGTCTAAAAAAAAAGTTGTATATGAACTATGGGAAGTCTGAAAGGATAGCTCATGGGGACAGTGCACCTATTTTGTCATGTGCAGGACCCAGAGTCTAGTCCAGTCACCTGCAAGTGGAGGTAGCTTCAGTACTGTATTGTTTTTCCTTCTTTTCTCTGTCTATGTCGTTCTCTTTCTATCTGGAAAGTTAGGCTGTGGTGACAAAAAACAAACAAACAAATAATAACAACAACAACAAAACTAAGAGTTTGGGCTCCATTCAGGGGATCAATCTTTGATTTAACCCTATCTTATAATTCTATAATTCTATTCCTCTTTGTGATCAAGATGACCATTTGCTCATGTTGTGGCTAGTAAGACAAAATTTGGGGTGAATTATTTGGAAAGGATTTCTTAATTAGTTAAAATAATTACATTACTACTAATAAAAAACAAGAGACAGGTGAGTAGAATGTTTCTTTCCTTCTTCCTGCCATTGAATATGGATTTTGACATAATAGTGGTTATTAAAGATTGATAGGCATTATTTCTAACTCAGTGGAAACAATCTTATGGACAGCTGGAAAGGGTTATGTCCTTAATGACCCTGTCAACCAATGAAACCAAGCACACTATGACTTTGACAAAGATTCTTATTCTGAAAAGTAATCCTGATATTAATGTATAGATTTTTTCTGGCACTGTTACTCAGCCATTAATTGGTGTCACCTGAAAAAAAAATCAAGTGATAGGTATGTCAATAAAGTCAGGGACAAATAAAAGTCAAGTAGGGGGAGGGTTAATTTGGCCAAAGAACATCAGAGAAGAATCACAATATAAGGTAATTGCATTTTTAATTGCATTTAAACGGCCAACTGGAGATTGAATGGTAAGGAAAACAGAAGGCAGGCTAGAAAAGTGATTCACTTAGTATCCCTATGGGCACAAGAACCTTTTAAACTAATTCAAGGTGCTGAGATCCAGAATATTGTAGGTACTTGGTAGTATAAAATCAAGGTATTAGTGAATTTAGCATTTGTTATCTTTAATGATTTTGAATTAAGCATATACCATAACCAATGATGTGTCCAAAATTTCACTCTAATGCTCAGTGACATATTGAGAGAATAGTGCACAGAAGAGTGTGCTGCTTGGGCACAGAGCCAGCCTGAGGAGAGAGCAGAGCACTTTCCCAGGCTTTTGCATCCAGTTTGGTAGCTTTCATGAAACACTGGATATCTGCTTCTTTGTTCTGGTCATCTGAGAAGTAGATGCCCAGATGGGATTAAACATGCAAGGATTTATTTTTATTTTTTTTAAATTTTTTATTAGGGAATGCCTTGAGAGAAGAAGTGGGGAGGGAGCTGGGATGAGAATAGTCTACTGAGATGGAATCCTAATGCAGAGTCTAAGGAGGGGGGGAATGAGGGAACGGGTGTCAGTGGCCTAAGGAATGTTCCAGAAGGCTGGTTGGGAAGAACTTCAGCCAAAGTCATTGTCTGAAGAATCCTTTATCTATCTCCCTGGTAAAGGGCAGCCTCAGTATCCTTTGCCCACTCAAAGCAGCCATGGGAAGATTGACCTCAGCACCCACAACATTAGAATTCAGAGGACAGCAGATGTGTTGTCTGTTACACATTCTCTGTAATTGGCAAGGATATCCTCCTTTTCTCCATTTCACCTAAAACAAACAAACAAACCCCCCCAAAAAACTTTTTTTTTTTGTGTGTGTAGAAAGTAAACGATTGAAACTGGTGACGGACGTTCAAAGGAAAGATAAAATAATTGGACATTTTGCAGGTCATGGAATCTTTTCAGACCTTGATTTCAGGTATTGACTCTATTACCAGGAGTATTATCAAATACAAAAAGGCCTCCAAGTCTGGGACAGCTATTTCATCTCAAAATCTGAAATCTTAGCTTTTTTACCTGCTGTTGAGTGACAGTCTCTCCAGGTTTTCTGGACACTCTGGTGTCTGGAGCCTTGCTGCCAATTACTGGACTTGCTTCTACAGTAGAAAAAGGGGCCACATGGGGTAAAGAAGGTAGAAAGAGAACATAACTGCCCTAGTGGGCAAGACAACAGCTCCAAGCGTGTTTCTCTTAACTATTCTTAACCGAGGGTACTTAATGCCTGACACTTTAGAATTCCATAGGATCACTCCCTAATTCCAGAACCGTCTGAATCCTCAATTTGTTGATTTCTAGAATATCCAAAGGATAAGATTTCATCTATGTTTAGACATTTAAAAATGAGATTTATTTATTTATTGTTGTGTGTGAGAGACCAAAGCACTGCTCAGTTCTGGTTTGTGATAGTGTGTAGGATTGAGCCTGAAGACACTTAAGGACTCAGGGTTGTAAGTCCTGTGCTATGACACACTGAGAGATCTTCCTGGTGACCACTGTTTTGCCCACGAGGTCAGTTAGTTTCTCTTCTCACCCACCTTCCTTATCCCACATGGGGCTTTTTTCTAAAAAAATGAGATTGATACCCTAAACTATGATCATGAATTCATTCTTGACCCTTAAGGGAATACAACCTCTTATTTGTTGCCTTCAACTGCTGAGCTAACATTATCTTAAACATCAAATACAGAATATACAAATACACATGGTAGGAAGAATACATATGCAGTTGATTTTCATTGTTTAGAATAATTGCATTCTTTTAAATCATTCACCATGAACACTGAATTAGAATCAATGTACCTAGGGGTAATGCACATATGTGTCTACATGGTTCATATAGATTCTAGTCTTAAATTCTTAAAGAAGCTCAGTATAGTGAGCCTATATTCTTTATCTGACAGAAAAAATGAAGTTCAGAGAATTAGGCAGCTTGCTTGATGCCGTTCCACTGAAAAAGGGATGATTCAAATATCCATGTTTGATGGTCCTTCTCTTCATTTAAGACTAAAAATGAGAGCTAAAACCAGAGGGTCCTGCTGCTCCTCATCTGGGAATATACTTGGATGGTTTCCTAAATGCTTGCCTACAGATGACCTTTAAAGCATGCAATTAGTGACTTTGATGCTATAGATAAATTTTAGCAACTAGGAAGATCCACAAATAATGGAATTCATGAATAGTGAGAAATGATTATTCCAAGTAAACACAAATTTAAAATGGGTAAAATGGAACATAATGAATCCACATCTACTTTTCTCTTCTATGGTCAGCTCTGCTAATTTTCTAAGCACCCTGATTCCTGACTCCTCAGGGAACTGCTACTACCTATGTCTTATTTATGTTCTCAGAAGTATCCTTCTAATGATACCTGGCAGATAATTAATGAGAAAAATATAGGAACTAGGAGCCAGGAAGTGGCACACCTGGTTAAGGGCACATATCACACTACATAAGGAATGGCCCTGGTCCTCACCTGCAAGAGGAGAGTTCCACAAATGGTGAAGCAGGCCTGCAGGTGTTTCTCTGTCTCTTTCTCTCTTTCCCCTCCCTTCTGAGTTTCTGTTTCTATCTAAATAAATGAATAATAATAAAAAATTGGAACTAAATTCAAATCGATCTAGCACAAATAAATATGAGAATATCAATATGCAAGTGATTCATACTCTCTTGGCCTCAGTTCCTTTAACTGTAGAATGGAAGCAGTGACCCAGTTGATAGGATGACTGAAAGGAGTAAACGCTATCATGCAAGTAAAGTGTATGTCACTGTAAGCAATCTGTATAACAATCTTGATGTTCACATACAAATCACTGCAGCTTCCCAAAGCGCTGATTCTCCATTGTGGTTCTGATTTTCCCTGTGTCACTGCCTGTCTTTAAGAATCCACAAGTCAGGGGTCGGGGGGTGGCGCAGTGGATTAAGCGCATGTGGCGCAAAGCGCAAAGACCTGCTTAAGGAACCCTAATCGAGCCCCCGGCTCCCCACCTGCAGGGTAGTCGCTTCACAGGCGGTGAAGCAGGTCTGCAGGTGTCTATCTTGAACTCCCCTTCTCTGTCTTCCCCTCCTCTCTCCATTTCTCTCTGTCCTATCCAACAACGAACAACATCAACAATGGTAATAATAATAACCACAAGGGCAACAAAATGGGGAAAAAATGGCCTCCAGGAGCGGTGGATTCATGGTGCAGGCACCGAGCCCAGCAATAACCCTAGAGGAAAAAAAAAAAAAAAAGAATCCACAAGTCCTCAAGCTTGGTTCTACTTTCACAGAAGAGGATCAGGTTAGAGGGAAAGGAAGAGAAGGTGCAGTTGTTACCCTATGTATATTAAGCCACAGTTCGTTCTTGTTAGAGAAGTTTTGTAATTCATAAAGTTTTCTCTTTAAATCGGTGTTTAGCTTTAGCTACAGCTATACCCAGTGAAAAGAGACAAGAAGATACAGGCTACAGGGAAGAAAGGAAGCATTTCCTGATTCAAATACCTAGGATAGTATTGCCTCACCGAGTGTAGTAACCAATAAGGTATAATACATAAATGTTCATTCTTCCTCCTCCTATTCCTCTTCCTCTTCCTCTTCCTCCTCCTGCTTTTCTTTACCTTCGCCACCAGGGCTATCTCTAGCGCTGAGTGCCTGCAAGACAAATCCACTGCTCCTGGTTGCTATTTTTTCTTTCTTTATTTGATCATATAGAGAGAAATCGAGAAGGGAATGGTGAAATAGAGAGGGAGAGACACCTACAGGATGACTTCACTGCTCTTGAAGCTTCCCCCTACTGGTGGGGACAGGAAGTTCGAACCCAGATCCTTGTGTAGTGTAATATGTGTGCTCTACCAGCTGCACCATTGCCTGGTCCCAGTCTGTCCTTGGAGAATCAGTTTATTAGTCCCAGGAAAACTAAGTATGTTGTCTTTACGAAATACATTTCCAGCCCTGATCCTGTGTGAAATAATGTATGTGAGAATAAAATAGTGTCTCCCTCCTTCCTTCACTTGCTTCCCCTCCTTTCTTTCTTTCTTTCTTTCTTTCTTTCTTTCTTTCTTTCTCTTTTCCTTGTGCTCTTTTTTAAAGACTCATATTTAATCTTTATTTTATTATTAATTATTTTTATTTATTTATTGGATAGTAACAGCCAGAAATCGAGAGGGGAGATAGAGAGGAAGAGAGACAGAGAGACACCTACAGCCCTGCCTCACCACTCGTGAAGCTTTCCCTGCAGGTGGGGACTGGGGACTCGAACCTGGGTCTTCGTGCATTGTAACATGTGCCTTCAACCAGGTGTGCCACCACCTGGCCCCTCTCTTTCTTTCTTTCTTTCTTCCTTCCTTTCTTCTTTCCTTCCTTCCTTCCTTCTTTCCTTTTTTTTCCTCCTTCTTTTCTTCCTTTTTAAAAAAATATGTGTTTGTCTTTAGGACCTCATTCACGTGAGATTTCAGTGCAGTCAGGTCAACTTCTTCATTCTTTTTATTTCAGCTAGATAAATAGAGACAGGAAGAAGCATGTGTAGTGAAGGAATAAGACCACAGCATCACCTTGCCATCTGTGGAGCTTCCTCTCTGGCTGTCTATATAACTCCCATACTCACCCAGAACCTTGCACTGGTTGAGACATGCACTCTACTAACAGATCCATGGCCTGGTCCCTTTATTTTTCAGTTTAATATGTATTTTCACTTGCTAGATGTTCCACACTATTGGTATAATGATTAGGAAGAATGTAACATATAAGCTACCTTTAAAGAAAAGCAGGATTTTATCTGACACTCATCTTTCATTTAGTCTCTCAGTCACAAAGTAAACAAATGAGAAAGTAAAGTAGAAGACCATGGAGTGGGGAAGTGGGTATGTATTTTATTCTTTTTTTTTTCTGAGATTTTTCTGTTTTTAACTGACTAAGCTGTGAATTTTCTGTAAGTGTTAGGATTATTAGTTCTCTGTTTTGTATATCTCTGGGATTTAATTACTATTGATTCCATAGGAAAATAATAGCATATATATTGCGTTTTTTATTTTGAAGAGAATTTAAGAGGCTTTTAAAAAGAAAATAAATGCCTTCTGTTGCCTGATTTGCTTAAGAACATCATAAATATAAATTCGAATTTCTCACAATTTTATGTTTTAAATTTTTTAATAGAATAGCTAAAGTATTTGTGCCTTTCCTATATATTTTAATGTTTTGTGAATAAGTAACCCCCCAAATACTTGAGCTGAATTCAAAGAAAGTAAATTTTATTTTGGTCATTGAGTAATTACTGTCTTCTACTTTCTCAGTCTCAGCTCTGTGTGTATATATATTTTTTATTTTGTTAATTTCATCCTCAAATTCCTGGCTGCAAATATTACTGTGGGGGTACTCATTTCTACCGCCACTCCATCAAGGTGTAGGGAGAAGAAAGTTACTAGATGTTGCTACAATTTTATTTTTTTCTGATTTAATTAGGTAAACGAAAGCTAGTTATTTCTCTGTAGTCTATGACCTCTGACATAATTATTCACAAATAATTTCTGCTTTTAGATCTTGATTTGAAAAAGGGGTACTTTCATTTAACATTGTCTACAAATTAGAAAATTCATAGATGGAGTACCTTTTGATTTCCTATGTTTCATATTTTTTTCTGTTGTTGGTTCCTCACTAAACTGTGTTTTCCCTTCAGTACACCCATGCTTACTGGGGAAAAAAGTTTCCTACCTCTGACAAATGAGGATTTCTACTAGTGGCATGGCACAAAGCTGGGACTGATACAAGGGAAAAGAGTAATATGTTTCTTGTTCCTGAAGTGCTTACTGTTTGGCCAGGAAGATCACAAATGGAATTATTTGTAAAAATATATTAGTGGTAAATGTGTCTGTAGTTTAGATAAGTGATTCTCAAACTTCTTTTCTGCCACAACACACATGTACATGGAAACTCACAGATGTATTACACACCCATGGTTGTAATCTTGGTTAGATACATGTTTTTAGGAAGTAGCAGTAGTCCCACCCTCTCTTTTCCTTCTCAAGAAGAAAACAGAATGCCAGTGAATAGACATGCTAGCATTTAAGGAATATTTTTAAGCCTATTCACATATATTAAAAACATCCAGTTATTTTAGAATGTTCCTACTTAGGCATTAATTCAGTATTGTTTGTAGGTTAATTTGCAACTCACTGGTCATATAGGTTAGAAACTGAAAGGTAGGGAGTCAGGCGGTAGCGCAGCGGGTTAAGCCCATGTGGCGCGAAGTGCAAGGACCTGCATAAGGATCCCGGTTCAAGCCCTGGGCTCCCCACCTGCAGGGGAATGCTTCACACCTGCAGGAATTGCTTCACAAGCAGTGAGGCAGGTCTGCAGGTGTCTTTCTCTCTCCCTCTCTGTCTTTCTCTCCTCTCTTCATTTCTCTCTGTTCTCTCCAACAGCAATGATATCAATAACAACAACAATAATAAATACAAGGTTAACAAAAAGGGAATAAATAAATATTAAAAAAAAAGAAACTGAAAGGTGTTGATTCATTTAATCATTCTTATTTGGGCTCAGAATACTACTCTTAAGCCTCATCTCACAAAAAATAGACACAGCTGTGAATTTTTAAAAATTTCTTTATAAAATAAAAATACAAAACATTGACAAGACCATAGAATAAGAGAGGTACAATTCCACACAATTCCCACCACCAGAGTTCCATTCCCTCTCTTGAAAGCTTTCCTACTCTGTATCTCTCTGTGAGCATGGACTCAGGATCATTATGGGGTGCAGAAGGTGGAGGTCTGGCTTTTGAAATTGCTTGTCCGCTGAACATGGGCACTGGTCGGTCAATCCACACTCCCACCTGTTTCTATCTTACCCTAGGGTGCCGGAGTCTGGAGAGATGGGGTTCTAGGGCATATTGGTGAGATAGTCTGCCCAGGGAAGTCACATTGGTGTCATGGCAGCATCTGTAACTTGATGTCTGAAAAGCATTAAGATATAAAGAAGAACAAATTGTTTAATAATCAGGAACCTAAAGGCAAGAATATAGGAGGTGAGATTTAGGGTCTCCATTTGGAAAAAGCTAGGTTAGGTATATTCTAAGGGGCCCATGACTTTACTAAGTTTTTTTGCCTGAGCCCAACAGCTAACATGCAGATGGACCAAAAGTATTGCCTGGAGAGATGGTGTCAGAGTTGCAAACAGGACTCGAAAGGTGTGACAGAGAGGAGAGTAGCTCCAAAATACAGAAAAAATATATAAATATTGTTAACTGTAAACCCCATTGTTCTGATCTGGGGCCCATATTCATCTCAGGTGCCTATGTAACCTCTGCATTGCTGGGAAATTGTGCCGATGCAGTCACATCTGCCATGTTGTCCCCTCAGGCTACTGCTAGTTCCTGCGAGAGTTGGGACATTCTCGGAGTGCCTGTTCAGCCATGTTGTGCCCTCAGGGCATTGTCTATATCCCCTCGATATTTGTAGTGCTTTGGTCACTCCTCCCCCCTCCCATTCTCACAAGAGTTATTATCCTATCCTGGAGTGCTATGGTTACTCCTCCCCCTTCCCATTCTTGCAAAAGCTACTCCTATAAAAGCCCTTCTTCTTCTGCATCTCACTCTCTTGCCAGTGCTTCACTCCGGTGTTCAGATGCAGGAAAGGTTACTGCGTGAGGCAGCCATTTTCGCTACCTCCATGTGGCCCAACCTGCCTCTCTAGCACCCAACTCTGAGGTGCCAGTGCAAATAAAGATTTGTGTTTCCTCTTCGCTCCGGACCCCCTCTCTCTCTTCTCCGCGGCCCGCTCACAACAACACTGCATCCCTTTAGGTCTGAACTCACAATGTGTCATAGCTAGGAACATTCTAGGCTGCACCCATTTCCAGACCCATCTTCCTCGAGTGGTAGAGGATTTTGATCCCACCCCCCTTCAGAGAATGGGACAGTCTCTACCATTATTGATCCACACTGAGGGCAAGGTCTGTAGGGACCCACAAAGGGGTCCATTATGTTGTTCCTTATGGAGATGACAAGTGACAGTAGAGAGAGGGGTCTGTTAGAGGTCTAGGCCCATCATGTCTATGTGAGAATGCCAGGATTCCCTGACTAGAGCCCTGGGAGATAAGCCATGAAATTTTAAGTACCATCATTTCAGAGAGAGTTCAGTCTGAAACACTGAATATACTCTCTTGTGATTAACTCTGTTGTGGCTTGAACAAAACACATCTTCACAAGTTCTGTAATGCATACTTGATAACCTACATTTGCGTGTCATGAAAATCAGTATTCAGTGTTCTCATGAAAGAACTGCAAGACCTTAGAGTTCAGTATTAGCAACAAAATTGCTCCAGTATTCCAGGTCTGTTCACACTGGGGATATGTACCATTCCATAGTGGCATCCAAATAGCAGTCTGGCCATCTGAATTATATTATCCACTTGGTAAGTGATAAGCGGTAGTGATATATGCCACTTTCAAGTGTAACCTTTGCTAGCTATTGCATCATTCCATGGCATGGACTTTGGCTTCTCCTCTTTTTCTATAAGAGCAACACTTCTCAGAACAAGGGCTGCCCTGGAATGAGAAAGAAGTGGGGTTCAACTCAAACATATCTATGACAGACACAATTTGAGCAAGAAAGAAACCTGCTTTGTTAAAAAAAAAACACACACACACAAATTGGGGATTTATATTTTGTTTATTTTTAACCAAGCAAAACATAGCTGATTGATGTATACATGATGTAAGGGAAATAGCATCTGTTTTCAGAGTGTTGGTTTCAAGCCTGGTCTTTTCATGTTTCATGGGCATGTTCCATATTGGCTCAGAATTCCAGCAACATAGGAATAAATACAATACTTTCACTGTTGTGATGAATTAGACCATTATAACTGAAACTATAGTATGAGAAAAAAAGGCTATAATCTGAGGAGCACTAGTTCCTAGAAGGAAATATATATATATCAAGAATCAGACCCTAGCTCCATAACTCACCTCTTTTGCTTACTCACTTTAACATCTTGCACTGAATCAGTTTGAAAATATATGAAAAGTGGGTGTGAAAACCAACTCTGTGAGTTTGTTGTGCAATTGAAGTTTGAAAAGTGTGTTTAAAGGGCTGGGCATCTGAGTGAGTTCATTCATTACCATGTGCAAGAACCCAGGCTCAATCTTTTTGTTCCCACCTGCGGAAGAGGAAGTTTCATAAGTGGTGAAGCAGTGCTGCAGGTGCCCCTGTTTCTCTCCATCTTTCTACTCTCCTTCCATTTTCAATATCTCTCATCAGAATAAAATAAAAGAATAATAAATAAGTAAGTGTTAAATACAATAATGGTTTCTACCTCAGGACCTTGTATGTACTGGAAAATCTATACATGGTACCTATTACTGTTGTAAGAACTTGGGTTATGATTGTTAATCAGCAATGTTTTTCAACATTTTAAGGGGATAAGCATTTAAGAGATCTATTTTTTTAATTTTATTTATTTTGGTTAGAGACAGAGAGAAATTGAGGAAAGTGGGAGGCAGAGAGGGAGAGAGAAAGAGAGACACCTGAAGCACTGCTTGGCTGCTTGTGAAGTGTCCCCCTGCAAGTAGGGACCAGGGGTTTGAACCAGAATCCTTACACTTTGTTACATATGTGTTCTATAGATGTGCCACCCCAAGGCCTATTTAACGGTGTGACAGCTGTTGTTTAACTGAATGTTGAGATCAATTCACCTTATTCATGACTCTATTACTTAGTAGATGTTTAAGAAAGCATTTTTGGATGTTAAAAGACTTAAAGCTGAGGGCTGAGAGATAGCTCAGCTGATAGGTTACAAAGGCCCTGGGTTTTGATCCCTGGCACTACGTAGGAACATAAGAACAGCACCAGGGAAAGCTCCATGGATGGTGGAATGGTGTGGTGGTATTTGTCTTCTCTCTTTGACTATCTCTCTATCTGAACTAAAATATTGAATAGGGAAAGGGCAGGTTAACAGGATTTTAAATTTAGGGTTGGTGAGAAGAGTTCTGGAAAAGACTGAGTATTTTTTAAATATTTTTTTTATTTATGAGAGACCAGAGCCCATGTTGGGGATGGGAATTCACAAGTACACTGTGGTTTTGGTGCCAGGCCACAGACTTTGACTAGCTCTGGTTGAGCAAGAGGATGCCAAACGAATGATCTCAGGAGGTGTGTGCTGCCGTGATGCACATACATGTGTGGAAAAGTTTAGGGGTGGTAGGTACACAGACACTCTCTGTGATTAGATACCTTCAGGGCAGGGTAAGTCAATGGTAATTCAAGAGCTGCTGCTGGCCTCCTTCCATGTACTTGATCACAAAGTGCCCACTGGATGACCACAGGTTATCAGGGTGAAGGGGTGTGGAGAAGACAAGCAGATAAGGATCCAGGTATAGGAGTATGAGAACTCATCCAAGAGACATTCATTCCTATTTGTGAGCTGAGACTCCAAATCACCAAACTAGACATACTAGGAAATCTGAGAAGGTGACTAGAATGTAAATACCTGTTGAAATATGGGGCTTGCTTAACCACACTGGTCTTGGGCCCCTGGTAAATTTCTGACTCTAGCAGTGCATTTACATTGCTCTGCTTTATGTAACACAAAGAAAACTTTAGGGTTAAGAGTTTTTAACAGGTATTGGGTTCTCTCATCTTCTCACATGGATTAAAGCAAAACAACCTTTTGAACCAAGATAATATTGCCAATTAAAGCATATTTTTGCTCTTACAAGGTTTGGTTCGTTTGTTTGGTTTTTGATGAGCAATGACTACAAACTACTACTAAAATCTTAAGTAATGAGTCGTTCCCTGTGGATTATATAGTGATTTATTTTTCTTGAGGACTCCCTGGAGACGTAAATCTCATATGCCCACAGGGTCAACATAGTCTAATTATAAGAAGATGGCATTAGTTTCTACTAAGGGAGACCACATCACATTCACGTTTGATGTGGATATATAATATTTTCCACATGTGACCACAAGGCAATCCAAAACCTTCATCATAGGAGACATCAATACCCTGTTAAACAAACGCAGAGCAAACAGCAAGTAATGAAGGTAAATACAGTTATCACCAGTGGGTTGTCCTTGTCCCAGAAACTTACATATAATAATTAGTATAGCTTTAGAAGTCACTTGATATTATCAATAAGTTGTATTTTTTAAATTTTTTTATTAGTGATTTAATAAAAGTTAACAAGATTGTAAGACAACAGGAGTACAATTCCATACAGTATCCACCATCAGAGTTCCATGTCCCATCCCCTCCATTGGACTCTTCCCTATTCTTTATCCCTCTGGGAGTATGGACCAAACTTATTTCATTTTTTTATTAGTGATTAAATATTGATCTATAAAATTACAAGATAACAAGGGTACAACTCCACACAATTCTCACCACCAGAGCTCTGAATCCCAGCCTCTCTTGCAAGGTATAGCAGTTGTCTTAAAGTTGTAGATACAGGCTAACTATTATTTCTACAACTATCTGTCTATATTTGTAGGTATTTGCCATTTTTTCTATGCAGACCAAATTTTAAAAATATTTATTTATTTACTTATTCCTTTTTGTTGCCCTTGTTGTTTTATTGTTGTTATTGATGGTGTCATTGTTGGATAGAACAGAGAGAAATGGAGAGAGGAAGGCAAGACAGAGAAGGGGATAGAAAGATAGACACCTGCAGACCTGCTTCACCACCTGTGAAGTGACTCCCCTGCAGGTGGGGAGCCAGGGGCTCGAACTGGATCCTTAAGCCAGTCCTTGCACTTCACACCACATGAGCTTAACCCGCTGCGCTACTGCCGGACTCCCCCAAAATTCTTTATGGGGTGCATAAGATGGGAGGTCTAGTTTCTGTTATAGCTTCTACTCTGGACATGGATGTTGGCAGGCATACCCCCAGCCTGTTTCTATATTTCTCAAGGGGTTGTACTGATAAGAGTAGGAGATCTTTGTTTTTCCTTATCACCTTGAAATAAATCTGTGTGTTGTATCTTGCAAAAGAGGGCAACATCATTGCCTGGCTTTTCAAGGATGTGATTTTGTATAACATAGATGGCACCATTTTCAGTTTCTTTATCATCTCTCCACTGTCTGTATGTTCCATTTGCCACTTTTTAAACTGGAGTGCCTTGAAATTGTGACCAAAATCAGTAGATTTGTACTTGGAGATGCTTAATGGCATAATTAATGGTAACCTTCTAAGAAAAGGTAAATAAGGACAAGACTCACTATTAAGGAGTTTGTACAACTTAGTATAGATAGGTTTATTATATATAATAGTATATATATATTATATCATAATATACAACATAATGTTGTATATCCTTATAACATTACATATCTATGCATATACATTTAACTGGAAGTACAATTTTCCTGCCCTCCATTAGGGACTGTAGTCATCAAAGACAGAGAAAGTTAACACAAGCTATTGGGACTGACTTCTTCTGGAGAAGTTATTGTGATTTATTGTTCTCAATATGGGGGTTTCTCCCATCCCTTCTACCTGAGCTTCCCCATTCTCCAACCTGCACTTCACTCACTTATCTGTAGTTTGTTGGGGAGACGGACTGCTCTGGGGTCAAAGAGGTCAGCTGTGGGAAAGGCTTCTCAGGGCAGGTCTGCCCACACATCTAGGCAACTAACTCTTCTGATGAATCTTTAATGTTGATAGGGCCATTGTGGTCCCAGCTGTGTTCAGGATCTCACCACGCCCCCCTCTAAGTTATTTAGTTCAAAAAAATGTGTGGACTATACTGATTCATACTGTGTTTATTTGACATCTTTCATAAATACCTTCATTTTTCTGGGAATAAATTTCTGAATTCCCTTCTCTTGTCAACTTAAAATGTTCTGAGGTGTGTGTGTGTGTGTGTGTGTGTGTGTGTGTGTGTGTTTATGTGAGTGCATGTAATTACTGGGTGCCCTGAAAACATTTGTATCAGTTTTAAAACAGGTATAAAACTCTTCAATCTCAATTTCTCTTCGTCTTTCTCATTAACATACAATTAACTGTTACGTTGGCACAAGGCTTTGGGAAAGAACATTACTTAAGGTGTGTGTGTATGTGTGTGTGTGTACACATGTATATACATATTTGCACTTGCATACACTCTTGTGCTTTTGGGTGGGAAGAAAAAGGCGGGAAAGTGAGCTACACTGTTAGTCACATTTCAATTGTTGAAACACACAGGTGTTGCTTCGGTTGGGACTGTTAAGTTTTCCCACCTGTTAACACACAGTGGGCGATAACTATACTCAGTACTCTCAGGAGTAACATACAGAGCTCCTACTTAAACACACGGCTGCCTTAGGAATCATCTTGTTCACTAAAGCTGTAAGTCTTTCAACTAAGAAGGAAATGGAGAATTAAAAAAAAAAGAGCTTTATTTGTGGATACCTGACAAGTTGAATCCTGCTTCTGTTACTGGGGATATTAGTTTTAGGATCTACATATAATTAAGCTCATAAAAATGAACAAAGATATTGAATCACTGGGCTGTTGAAATAATTCACTCAGATCATGCACTGCTTTTCCATGTGTGAGATCCAGGTTTAAGCCTTGCATTGAAGAAGCTTTGGTCCTGTGTTCTGGTCTTTTCACTCACTCTCAGTGTCTTTCCCACTCTGTCTCGACCTAAAAGAAAAATATGAAAAAAAAAAGTTGAATCACTACTTACCAATAAAACTTATGATAAATATGATAATAGCAAGTACATTTGACAGCTCCAAACACTGATTTCATTTTTTTAAATTTTTCTATTTATTCAAGATATGACAGTGGACACCTGTTTATGCAAAGTAGATGCAATTTTTAAATTAATTAATTTATTTAAGAAAGGAGACAGTAACAAACACTGATTTCTTATCACGTATTGTTAATTTTTGTCATCACTGGGTCTTTGCTGCTCTGGATGAATTTTTTTAGATAGATAGATAGGTAGAGACATCACAGTATCAAAGTTTTCTCCAGAGGCCAGGCGGTGGTGCACTGGGTTAAGCTCACATAGTACCAAGTGCAAGGACCTGCGCAAGAATGCCAGTTCAAGCCCATGGCTCCCCAGCTTCGAGGGGGGAGGGGAGTCACTTTGCAAGCAGTGAGGCAGGTCTGTAGGTGTCAATCTCCCCCACACACCTTCCCCTCCTCACTCAATTTCTCTTTGTCCTATCTAACAGCAACAACAAGATGGAAAAAATAGCTACCAAGATCAGTGGATTCATAGTGTAGGCACTGAGCCCCAGCGATAACCCTGGAGGAAAAAAAAATAGCTCTCTCCAAATTGTTAAGTGCACACATTACAGTGTGCAAGGGCACAGGTTCAAGCCACTAGTCCCCACCTGCAATATTTCCATTTTATAAATAAAAGTTAACAAAAAGAAAGAAAACGGAAACAATGCCCTCCTAGATCAATGGCAGGTACTAAGCTCTTAACAATAACCATGAAAAAAAAAAGCCTCTTGGGTAAGAAGTTAAAGCAGGCATAAATCACTTTTGTTTGTGTAATCACAAATTCTACAAAGTAAAACTCTTCAGCACTTCATAAATCATGAAAACACTGATTTGAAGTAAAGAGTAATTTTAAGGGTAATGTGTCAGACTTTAATATATATTGGCATACTGAAAGAGGGTTATAAGGATCTTGCACAGGGGTAAACTCTTTCTAGATTATTATTATTATTATTATTTTTTTGCACATAAAGGGTTTATTTTAAATGTTTTGAGGGTAGGATAGAGTTACATCATAATTATAAAAATTACTTACAGAATTAACAGGTTGATAATGTTTATACTTCTAAATGCAGAGAACAGGGAACTGTCTACACATTGTATAAAATAAAAAATAAAAAAATGAATTCAAGCTTGAAAGATGAGGTCATTTACCTAATTTTAAATGCGAACACGAAGACCTCTGAAGTCTATACGTCCATCCAAACTGCACTGAAGATGAAGAATACAACCAGCGCAGCATTTCCAAGGAACCACAGACATCTAGCCTAAGTAGACTGTCCTATGTAACTAAAACTGCATGTGGAAGATATTTAGATTTTTGTTTTGTTTTCTAGATTATTTTTAATGACAGGGTAGTTCATTGGTGATTTTTTCTAGAAAAATGGTAAAAAAAGATTTTTCTTCTTTTAAATTCTACATTTTTGGTGAAGAGCCAATAAATAGTAGACACAAAAGTAAGTAAAATATGCACAAAGTGGTAAGAAGATGAACATTATAGAGAATGAAATATAGAATGAGAAAATGTTTTAGGTGTAGAGTTGGAAGCTAGATGGTCTTTTTAGGTCTCTGAGGAGATGACATTTAATTAAATATTTGAAGAGGGCAAAAAGTATGGTTTGTTGATATCTGGGGGAAGAGGATCTCAGGGAAAAGTAATAACCAATGCAAAATCTAGTGTTTGAGCACACGCAGAATCTGTGAATAGCAGGCTATTGGACTAGAATACAAGTAGGATCTGAGTGACGAGTTGAAGATTTGTGTGTGTGTGTGTGTGTGTGATTATGTAATTTGACTTTTACTCTAAAAGAAAATAGAGAAATAGCACGATTTTGAGATGAGGAATACCTTTATCAGACATATAAAGAGATAAGCTGTAGTGCACTTAGGATGATTATGAATTTAAGGGGCCAGATGGTGGTGCACTTAGTTGAGTACAGATGCTACAATGCGTAAGGGTCCAGGTTTAAGCCCCTGGTCCTCATTTGTAGAGTGAAAGCTTTATGTTAAGCGAAGCCATGCTACAGGTCTCTCCCTTCCTCTCTCTCTCTCTCTCTCTCGCCTTTTCCCTATTTATTTATTTTTAAGATACATTAAAAATTTTTTTTATTTATTTATTTTCCCTTTTGTTGCCCTTGTTTTTTATTGTTGTTGTAATTCATGTCGTCATTGTTGGATAGGACAGAGAGAAATAGAGAGAGGAGGGGAAGACAGAGAAGGCGAGAGAAAGATAGACACCTGCAGACCTGCTTCACCGCTTGTGAAGGGACTCCCCTGCAGGTGGGAGCCAGGGGCTGTAACCAGGATCCTTGCGCTTTGTGCCACGTGCGCTTAAGCCGCTGCGCTACTGCCCGGCTCCCTATTTCTTTCTTTCTTTCCCTCACAATCTCTAAATCAAATAATTAATAAAATAAATAAATAAGTAAAATAAAAAAATCGAAAAAGAAGCGAGATCAACTAGAAGACTATCAGGGGGGCCGGGTGGCGGCGCACCTGGTTGAGCACACATGTTACAATGTGCAAGGACCAAGAGGTTCGAGCCCCTGGTCCCCACCTGCAGGTGGAAAACTTCACAGGTGGTGAAGCAGGGCTGCAGGTATCTCTCTGACTCTCTCCCTCTCTATCAACCCCTTCCCTCTCAATTTCTGGTTATCTCTATCAAATAAAGACAATAAAAATTAAAAAATAAAATTTTTAAAAAGAAGGCTATCAAAGGGATTTAACTATTTGTTGCTGTATAACAATTTCCCCCCAAAGTTGGTAACTTAAAATGATAACGGTTTCTTAAAATTTTTTTTTTCATTATCTTTATTAGATAGAAATAGCCAGAAATTCAGAAGGAAGAGAGTGTAATGGTAGCGAGAAAGAGAGACAACTGCAGCCCTGCTTCACCACTTGCAAAGCTTTCATCCTGCAGGTGGGACCAGGGCCTTGAACCTGAGTCCTTAGGCATTGTAATATGTGCACTCAACCAGGTGCACCACCACCTAGTCCCACAACAACAGTTTCTTGTCTCATGGTTTCTGTGAATCATAAATCTAGGCACAGTTTATCTTAGTTCTTTGGTCTAGGGTCTCAGTCAAGGTGTTATTTCAAGGTTTGATTAGGGAAGGATTCACTTTGAAGCTTACTTGCATGCAATATAATTCCTTGTGGTTGTTGACCATTGGTTCTTCTTTAGATATTAGTCTGAGTTCACCTCAGTTCACTGCTATGAAGGACTAAGCATCTAGTCCTTGAAATCATATTGTATTATTTGTTACAATCTGTTTGTAATAAGTCCTTAAACCCAGCACACCTTGGTGGGGAAGAGATTGTACAAGGATATAGATATGGGGGGTGGCTCATTTCTATCCATTCACAAGTTGCTTAACACAACTGGTATGAGATGTTGTTAGACTAGTAGCAGAGGAGGTGGTAATAAAAGCACATAGTAATGAAAATGTGAATCATGATCTATTATTCTAAAGGTGGTTTCTGACATCTTTTACTTTTAACTAAAACTCTACTTACCTACAATTCCGCAAATGACTGAAATGCAAAGGCTGAAATGTAGCTAACGTTTATGTAATTAATACACGATAAACCTTATAGCTAATCCCCAATAATCTATCTCTACAACCTTAATCTAGGAATATCAGAAAAAGGGGGTTCCCGGAAGATGGCGGACTGAGAAGCTGCTAGTGGCTTGAGCTCTGACCACATCTCCTGGAAACGGTAGAATTTTCTGCCTTTAGTAGGCCAGTCAATACGGGGTCCTAGCGGTGACACCAAGGAGGTGACTATAACTTAATTTGGGTTAAGAATTAGAGTAGGAAAAAAGGGGAAAAAATATTTTTTCCTTTTAATTTTTAAGCATACCTCTTCCCCTTTGCCTCCCCCCCCCCATAACCAGTCCCTGGGGACCAGCTCCTAGCAGGCTCCCCTGCTAGGAGCCTCTTTCTTTACCAAATTTCTGTCCCACCAGGGAGTATCATTCATTCTAAGTCTATATCCTTCTGAAACCTCTGGGCTTTTTTCTTTCTAAGTAGCCAACCCCCCCCACCTCACCCCCCATAGCTAATTAAATAATTAAAAATAAATAAATTAAAAAAAAACCCTTTCCTTTCACTGCTCTTTTATGACTGTTCTTTTTCTTATCTTTTTCTTTTTTCTCTCTTTCTTTTTTCTTTTTCTTTTTCTCATTCTTGTCATCCTTTCTTCCTTAATCCTACAGCTTCCAAAGCCACAGCCCCCAGCCCCCACACCACCAAACAGTGTGCTTTTTGAATTCACTGATACACATTTGGGAATTATTTTGGGGAAGAATTCTGACTCAGTGTGGACTCTCATTGCGAGTGTCTCTGCTCAACTTCCCTTCCTCTTTTAGCCACTCCTAGAATATACAGTGGATAGTAGGAATATCAGAAAAAACAAAACAACTGAAATTATTCCAAAAAATTAATGAAACATGTATAAAGCTGCAAATTAATTTATGTCAATAATTTAATTTATATCAGTAGGTTAGTTTTAAATAATGTTCATTCCAAAATATGAATGCTAATGTTAATTTTTTCTTGGTGGAGAAGTTGAACAGTGCTGGGCAAAAGATGGGACCCTTCTGTGTTTACATTTGTCTTTAATATGTTCCTGTGGGGGTAGAAAAAAACTAATTCCTGCTCTAGCCTGTTTCTACACAGTATGGCAGTACTTAATTAGATGTTATGTGGGATTAAAGCCACAGGAGTTTTGACTGAAGACTCAATAAATGAAGCTAGAAGAAAGGGTGGTTGGGAACAGACAGAAAGTTTAGCTTATATGGGATGAGTCCTCTTTTTAATCAAGAAGGCATGTGGCCTGGCCTTATAGGACCCCAATGTAGCACAAGGTCTGGTTCACTGTGAAGTCCATTAGAGGAAAGGAAGTTCAACGTATAAACCTAATTCAGGCTGGTTAGTAACAATGTGAGTAAAGGAAGTTGAATCTCTAAAGTCATAAAAATAAAAAAGAATGAAGCAAAATCCTAGGCCATGCTTAACTGAAGTAGCCTGTGAAAATAATTCTAATATTAATTTAGCAATTGTAGTTTTCTTATAAGTGGCTTTGTATGGTACCTCATTTTCCTCCTTTTCTATTATACTCTGTACCTTTTATCACTTTTCCTCTCTCTTTACCCTAAAGTCTATTCTGCTTTTCAATATTATGAATTTAATTGCTTTAGGTGTCTCATACAAATGAAATCATCTCTTTTTGCGACTGGCTTAATTCATTTAGCATTATGTCCTTCATATTTGTTCATATTGCAGTGTGTGGAAAGTTTTGTTTCCTTTTAAGGTTTTCATAATAGCCAACTGTATCTTATATGACATTTTGCTTTTCTATATATCTTTTTGCAGAACTTAGAGTTAATTCTACCTCTTGGCCACAATAAATAATGTCGCTATGAACAGGAATGTACAAATATCTCTTTGACAATATCTTTTCAGTTCTTTTGGATATATATTCAGAAATGGCAATGCTGATAGTTCTATTTTTCATCCATCCATTTGCCTCCTTCCCTCTCTCCTTTTCCCCTCCCTCTTTCCCTTCCTTCTTTTTTCTGTATGTCTCTCTTCACATTTCTTCCCCTGCCATGTTACACTCTCCTCTCCTCCCCTCCAATCCCCTCTCCTTAATTCTTCCCCTTCTCCTCCTCCTTATTCTTTTTGAGGAACTGTCATATTATTTTCTTTTTAAAGATTTATTTATTTATTTATTTATTATTGGATAGAGGCAGAGAGAAATTGAGAGGGGGACAGGGAGATGTAAAGGGAGATGGAAAGAGAGACACCTGCAGCCCTGCTTCATCACTCATAAAGCTTTCAGCTTTCATCCCTTGCAAGTGGAGACCAGGGGCCTGAACCCAGGCCCTTGCACACTATAACGTGTATACTTAAACAGGTACACCACTACCTGGTGCCCCTGTCATATCCCTTTTCTAAGACCAGTGGACCATTATGAAATCTTCCTAGCAGTGCAGGAGGATTCCAACTTATCCATATCCTTTGTCTTTCTGATTATTTCTTTTTCTTTTTTGATTTTTTTTTAAGAAAGGAGACATTAACAAAACCAGAGAATAAGAGGGGTACAGTTCTGCACAATTCCCACAACCCGATCTCCATATCCCATCCCCTCTCCTGATAGCCTTCCCATTCTCTATCTTTCTGGGAGTATGGATTCAGGGTCATTGTGGGTTGCAGAGGGTGGAAGGTCTGGCTTCTGTAATTGCTTCCCCGCTGAACATGGGCGTTGACTGGCTGATGCATACTCCCAGTCTGCCTCTCTCTTTCCCTAGTAGGGTGGGGCTCTGGGGAAGCGGAGCTCCAGTACACATTGATGGGGTCGTCTGTCCAGGGGCAGTCTGGTCAGCATATTGCTGGCATCCAGAACCTGGTGGCTGAAAAGGGAGTTAACATACAAAACCAAACAAATTGTTGTACAATCATGGACCCAAAGACTGGAATAGTACAGAAGAAGTATTGGGGGGTATTCCCTGCATGCTCTTGTGTACTTCTGCTTTCAGATATATATTTTTCCCTAGTTTATGGGCATGTGTGAACCTATGCTCTATCGCAGGGGACCTGGACTATATCTAGGTTTGGGGGCTTTATTGGGGAGTGGAACACCAGGAATGGAATTAGAGAATACTATGAAAGGAAAGGTCTCACCCGAGTGATGAAGCTGAAGGGTTGTCATGCCACACCTGAAGTCTCTGGTCACAGTCTGAAGTGAAGCATGCTGGGGTGGCACTCGTGTTGATTAGGTTGCAATTGGCGGATGCAATATTATTTGATTTGAATTGAGAGAAGCATGCAGGAAAGTGAGCCCCACCCTAAAATTCCAGGACTGGGGGAAATATAAGCTCTACAGAGGAAATGTGAGGTTCCTGCTGTCTTAGGGTTCAAAAAGACAATGGGTATTTATTGTTATCATCACATTATTTGGTGATTGGGTTAACTTTGGAAAGTCCCTTTGTTAGGGTTTGGGGTATAATACCCAGCATCTTGTATATAACTGTGCTACCAGTTGCCTCTGTTCTCCCTGGTCTAGGCTGTTGAGAGAGTCAACATATCAAAGACAGCCTATGTATTAAAAAGACTCAATCTGTGTTTTAAGAAGTTCTAGACATAAGATCAATTTTTCCCCTCTCATATTAATTAAATAGTGGTTTATATGTTTACACTTTAATAGAAATGTACATAAATACCATTCCCACCACCAAAAGACTGTGTCCCATCCCCCCACCCCCACGCCCCCTCCCCAGCCACGCCTGGAAGCCCATAGCCACCCTCCCCTTCACCACAGGGTTTTTACATTGGTGCCCTGCTCTCGATTTAATCAGATCCTGCTTTTAGTTTCCCTTTCTGTTCTTCTTTCTCAACTTCTGTTGATGAATGGGGACATCCCATACTCATCTTTATCTTTCTGACTTAGCTCATTTAACATAATTCCTTCTAGATCTGTCCAAGATGGGTCAGATAAGGTGGGCTCATTTTTCTTAATAACTGCATAGCATTACATTGTGTATAGGTACCACAGCTTTCTCAGCCACTCATCTGCTTTTGGACATCTGGGTTCCTTCCAGGTTTTAGCTATTATGAATTGTGCTGCTATGAACATAGATGTACACATATCTTTTTGGTTGGGTGTTATGGAATCCTTGGGGTATATCACTAGGAGAGGAATTACTGGGTCATATGGAAGGTCCATGTCTAGCCTTGTGAGAGTTCTCCAGACTGCTCTCCATAGAGGCTGGACCAATTTACATACCCACCAGCAGTGCAGAAGGGTTCCTCTGTCCCCACAGCCTCTCCAACATTTGTTGCTGCTGTCCTTTTTGATGTATGCCATTCTCACAGGAATGAGGTGGTATCTCAATGTTGTATTTATTTGCATTTTTCTGACAATCAGAGACCTGGAACAGTTTTTTATGTGTTTGTTAGCCATTTGAATCTCCTCTGAAGTGAATGTCTTGTTCATATCCTCTGCCCATTTTTGGATGGGGTCATTTGCTTTTTTGGTGCTAAGTCTGCTGAGTTTTTTTGTATATTTTGGTGATTAGTCTCTTGTCTGATGTTTGGCATGTGAAGATCTCCCATTCTGTGAAAGGTCTCTTTGATTGTGTGATAGTTTCTTTGGCTGTACAGAAGCTTTTCAATTTAATGTAGTCCCATTGGTTTGTTTCTGCTTTAGTCTTCCTTGCAATTGGGTTTGTTTCATCAAAGATGTCCTTGAGGTTTAGGTGGGAAAGTGTTTCACCAATGTTTTTGTATTTGATAGTATTTGATAGTTTTGTATTTGAAGTTTTGATAGTTTCTGGTCTGACATCCAGGTCTTTGATCCATTTGGAGTTGATTTTTGTTTCTGGTGAGATAAGGTGGTTCAATTTCATTCTTCTGCATGTTTCAACCCATTTTTCCCAGCACCATTTATTGAAGAGAGCCTCCTTCTTCCATTTAATCCTTTGGGCCCCCTTATCAAAGATTAGATGTCTATAGGTGTGGGGTTTATATCTGGGCTTTCACTTCTGTTCCACTTGTCTGTGTGCCTATTTTTGTTCCAGTACCAGGCTGTTTTGATGATGATGGCCTTATAATATAGTTTGAAATCTGGGAGTGTGATGCCTCCATTTCTGTTTCTTTTCCGCAAGATGGTTTTGGCAATTCTAGGTGTTTTCTGGTTCCAGATAAATGACTGTAGTTTTTGTTGTATTCTCTTAAAGAAGTATGATGGAACTTTGATGGGTATTGCATTAAATTTTTATATGGCTCTGGTGAGAATATTCATATTGATGATATTTATTCTTCTGATTCATGATCATGGGATGTCTTTCCATATCTTGGTATCAGTTTCTATTTCCTTGAATAGTGACTCATAGTTTTTAGTATACAAGTCTTTCACTTCTTTGGCCAGCTTTACTCCTAGGTATTTTATTGATTTTGTTGCAACAGTAAAGGGAGTGTTTTTCTCTTGCAGCCTTTAGGATCCTTTCTTTATCCTTACTTCTTCTCATTGTGACTATGATGTGTCTTGGTTTCTTCAGGTCTGGGTTGATTTTGTTTGGAACTCTCTGGGCCTCTTGAATCTTAATGTCCTTTCTGTTGTTTAGGTCTGGGAATTTTTCTTCTATAATTTCTCTAGAATGTTTACTTCCCCTTCCTCTCTTTTTTCCTCTGGCAGGCCAATTTTACGAATGTTACTTCTTTTGAGATCATCCCATATGTCTCTGTTGTTGTTTTCAGTGTCTCTCAATCTCTTTTTGAGCTCTTTCACCTCTTTCTCAGTTTTCTCTAGCTCATGCTCTGTCTGACTAATTCTGTTTTCTGCTTCTACTAGTCTGCTTTCCCTTCCCTCAGCTGCTTTCTTCCTTTCAGCTATTTCAGCTTTCAATTCTCTAATTGCCTCAAGATAGTTAGTATTTTCCTGAGGGTCTCATTTGTTGTTTCCCTAATACTGCCATTCCTTTCCTCCAAAGTTGTTTTAATTTCTATGATTAATAAATTTATTATTGCTTGCATGCTTTTCTTATCTATGGTTACTTGGCTGATTTGTACTTTATTTTGGGATCTTGTCTTCATACATTGTATTAGCAGTTTTATTTGCTCTTGATCCACCCATTTTTTAAAATGTGTTTTTTATTTTTATGTTCTGTTGTTCCTCAGTTGTTGTGTTTTGTGTACAAGCCACACTATACTAAATACCTTTATGACAAGTACAGTCACACCCTTGGAAATAACAGTAGTAACTAAAGCAATGACTGAAGCAATTTAACCAATACCAGTTATTCCCACAATGTCTCCAGTCCAAGACAATATAGCAACCAAATCCAAATGAAAAGGAAAGAGAAAGGAAAAAAAAGGGATAGCAGGAATAGACAATTATGCAGATCTACTGACCACTGTAAATTCTAGGGGTAGCAAGTGGAGAAAGGGAAGTAGAGCAGAGATACAAACAAAGAGAGTCAGCTCTGAGTCAGATTTCTTCCCTGAAATAGTTCACAAATGAGTATCAGTGAATTCAAAATGCAGAGGGAAGACAGGGGAAACAGAGAGAAAAGAAATAAGAAAACAATAAAATAGTAATGAAAAAAAAGCAGTGAAAGGAGAGTTTTTTTTTATTATTATTGGCTTGGAGGTGGGAGAAGGGGGAGAGTGGATTAAGGAGGTATGAAAAGTGAGACAAGTTTCTCTCACAGTGAGTGATAATTCTTGTCACCTAGCAATGGAAAGTATACTAAGAGTTAATTTTGGTCAACCTGAGGGAGGGGGCCAAAGGGATATGCGTGTATATATAATAGTATTAGTAAAATAGAACAGAGTAAAAAGCCCAAACAGTGGTTCTGCAGCTTAGACAGCTCCCAGTTAGCATATGCACATTGAGTCTAGACAACTAATTGAGAAAGAAAACACAAAACAAAACAAAAGAAAAAAAAAACTTTCAAGTAGTCTTTCCCAGGCTGGGTGACACTCCAAATGGGTCTAAGTCCCTTACTCAGAGGAAAAACAAAAATAGCCTAGAAATTTGGAAGCAGGGTTGGAATGGCACCCCGGTGGGCCAGGAATCTTGGTAAAGAAAGGAGCTCAGCGGGGAGCCTGCTAGCAGCATCTCCCTACCCCTGGGGTCTGGTTATGGGGAGAGGGGCCTGAGAGAAATAATCAAGAAATTTCCTTTCTTTTTGCTCTAATTTTTAACCCAAACTGAATTATAGTCACCTCCTTGGTCTCACGTTTAGGATGCCTCCTTCCTTGTCCCACTGAAGGCCAGGATTTCTAAGGCTTTCTAGCAATTATTGTCAGAGCTCACTGGTGCAGCTACTTTCCAGTTGTCATCTTGGCTCTGCCTCCATTTATTTTTCTTAAATAGCACATAACCCTTGGGTGTAAATTGTTAACTCATTATGGTTTGGATTTTCATTTCTCAGACAACTTGTGATGTCGAGCATCTTTTTACGTGCTTGTTGGTCATTAGGACAAATGTCTATTCAAGGTCCTTACCTAGTTTTTAAACTAAATTATTTAATTTTCCTTGTAGAGGTTTAGCATCCATCTGTCTGCTATCTCTCTCTCTCTCTCTCTCTCTCTCTCTCTCTCTCTGTCTCCTACATATCATCTACCTTCATCTTCTACTCTTCTGGATGAAGACACAATTTACAAATAGTTTCTCCTAGTCTATAGGTTCCATTTTATTCTGTTGGAACTCTCTCTTGATTAATAAAAGTTTGTAGGCTTGATTTAGTTTTATTAGTTTTGTTTTTGTTTCTTGTGGACATTTGTTTAATTTTTATCACTGCTCTGTTATGTTTTTTTTTTTATTTATAGAAGAAAACACTGACAAAACCATAGTATAAGAGGGGTACAACTCCACACAATTCCCAAAACCAGGCCTCCGTATCCCATCCCCTCCCCTGATAGCTTTCCTATTCTTTATCTCTCTGAGAGTATGGACCCAAGGTCATTGTGGGATGCAAAAGGTGGAAGGTCTGGCTTCTGGAATTGCTTCCCTGCTGAACATGGGCATTGGAGGGTCAATCCACACTCCCAGCCTGCCTATCTCTTTCCTTAGAGGGTGGAGTTCTGGGGAATCAGAGCTCCAGGACACATTGGCGTGATTTTCTGTTCAGGGAAGTCTGGTTGGCATCCTGATAGCATCTGGAACCTGGTGGCTGAAAAGAGAGTTAATATATAAAGCCAAACATGTTGACTAATCATGAACCTAAAGGCTGGAATAGTGCAAATGAAGAGTTGGGGAGTCTCCATTTTATGGATAGGCAGTAAGCATATTTTAGTTATATTCCAAAGGGCCTGTGGCTATACTAGTTTTTTTTTTTTTCCCCCTGAGCCTGAAATCTGATATTCAGGTGGATTCAAGTTATTGTCCGGGGAGTTGATGTCATGGCTGGAAAAAGGTCCAGAAAGCTGGATCAGGGAAGAGAGTAGCTCCCAAATATGGGAAAGGTGTATAAATATTTTTTACTGTAAACCCCATCGATTTGTTTTTATGTTTTTAACTTCTATGGTTTCTGATGAAAAGTCATTATATTAATGCCTGTTTATCTGTTCTTTTTTTTTTTTTTTTAATGTTCTTCCACACTTTATTTACCAGAAACAACGATGTTCTGAAGGTGACACAAAGATGTTACAAGTGCCCTGGCTTATCAATATACCATCTGATCATTTTCAATAAACTGTTTTACAGTGGAGCCCTAACTTGCACTATAACCAATTGAATCTGGCTACAATTCTGGTCCAAAGTATTTATTTTCTTGAGCTAAACTAATGAAAGATTTTCTTACTATGGAACAACACTAATATACTAATAAGGTTAAGTACATCTTTTAATTCTACCAAATGTGTAATAGAGATGCCTCAGAAATTGTGACTGCTTAAAATCATAGCTAATCTTGTAAGCAATATTTCAAGTTGCAATATCTGTTTTTTAAATATTTTATTTATTTTATTTTTGAGAAAGATGTAGAGGGAGAGAGAGAGAAACACCAGAGCACTGCTAAACTCTGGATTATGGTGGTGTGGGGGATTGAACCTGGGACTTTGGAGCCTCAGGCATGAGAATCTGTTTGCATAACCATTATGCTATCTCCCCCGCCCAAGTTGCAATATGTGAAGCAGCCCTCCTTACTTGTTGGGGAGACTTTTCAGATAAAATGATCTTGCATCTTGGAAACCTTGTTTTTCTGTTCTTAATGTATCTTTATACCTCAGGCTCTTCTTAAAGATAATTTTTTCTTTTTTACTGACTTTGTGCCCTGGATTATGTTGCACTTTAGTCTATTTGTCTCCCCTCTTCTCCTTTTATAAGTACAGTTAGAATTATGTTAAAGCTATGTCATGCTGTAAATCAAAAAGCTAATTAATTTTCAGCACTTTTCTCCTCTGTGCATTCTTTATATTGGATAGTTATTTTTATCTTCAAATTCACTGTTTTATTTATTTTTTTCAGTGTCTTAGTCTGCCAATATTTAATTCACCATTCACCATTATCATCTCTACTGACTGATTTTCTTTTTTGTTTGTTCATTTGCATCATTTGGTGTGCCAGGGCTACATGTTTGAGTCTTAAAAACAGTTCTTGGGCTGGTGAAATAGCTCACTTTGGTAGTGTATTGCTTTATCATGTGCATGATTAAGGTTCAAGACAGGTCTCCACCACACTGAAGGAATCTTTGGTACTGTGGTCTCTTTTACTCACTCTGACTCTCTGTACTATTTAAACAAATGTTTTCTTTAGAGCAAAACTAAGGTAGTAGTTACATTATGACCAATTTAAATTCACTCTAAGGTATGAACCTTCTGTAGTCCAACTCCTTACCAGATGTACACCATTAAGTCTCTGTACACTTGTTGATAATCACTCAGGCTCCTAGCCCTGTGTGAAATTTAGGTGTTGTTCAGTTTAGAATGCTTCAGCATATCTCTTTTTCAGAAGTTCTTCCTTTCTTTCTTTGATGTTTCATGGCCTATTGCATATTCAATCATGAACTTTAGATTTTTCCTATGCAGAAACCTAGAACACTTTCTTAGTATAGCCCCACTTTTATCAAAAAGTGTATTCTGTTAATCAAATTGTAACTTCCTTGATTTCTTCAACCCTCATATCTGTCTTTTCTACTTAATGACAAAAGCCTAGATTAAAAAAAATTCAATATCAATATTTATTTTCTTCCAGGTTAGTAGTTCAAAAATTGCCTTGGGGTAAAAGGTTTGGACAACAAAAAGAAATCATTCATTTCCTCTCTTTCTGGAATCCCAATTTTTGTTGCCTGTTTTTAATGCTTGAAAATAGTTATTTCCTGATTTTATTCTGCTTTTCCTATAATTGTTTGCAGAGGATGAATAATTCCACACTCTAGTGTTACTATTCAACCTGTAGTAGTTTTTACCTAAGTGTATTAAAAACTCTCCTCATATAGACTTCTATTACAAGGCCTGAGTAATGAAAGACATTATGGAAATTTAGAAAGAGTTAAGTTAATGAATGAAACCTGGAACTAGATTGAAATACATGAAATTGATCTCAGACCTGTTTTAATCATTGTGATTTATATGGTTCAGCTTTGTATTTTTTTAAATTTATACTAGCAAATGAAAGCAAACTCAAATAGAAGAGATTAAATTTTAGGTGTCAAGTCTCAGGTAAAGATGAATCTTTTGATTTTAAATGATGTCTAGTGTTGGGCTGGGCTTTGGTGGGGAGAGAAGAGACCGGAGCAGAGAGGGAACACACAGCGGTTCCCGCTATGCTCAACAACTCTTCCCTGTGTCAGGTCACTGAGGTGAAAAGCAGGTAAGAGAGAGAGAGTCGGAAGTAGGAGGGATTTATAGGGCAAAAACCAGAAGTGGGGAGTCGGAATGGGATTGGCTGGGGAAAGGGGGTGGAGAGGCAAAAGGCACACTGGGAAGGTAGTCACTAGGAGGCTTCCACCTTACCAGAGTCCTAGCAACTGTTGCAGTGGTTTTAACTAAGCTAGCAATACCCTGAGGGGATAACGTGGTGGATATCTGTAAACAAAATGGTTTGTGGGCCCTGCCAATGTTCACATCTGCACAATTTCCCAACAGTCTAGAACTGTATGAGGAAATCTTAGGACACTTCTGCTTACTTTATTGTTCACACAATATATCTATGTGGGATTTGGGTTTTTAGGCTTAGTTTTATTTCTTTGTTGAAGGGGATCTTCTCCTCTTACTGAGCTTAAAATTTATTCAAGGAGTAAGTATATCATCATTCTTCACAGGCTCAATATAAGAATTCTATATGAGAAGATTTCAATCTTAGCAAAATAGTTAAGCAATGTAAAATAACAAAATAATCAAGCAAAATGGCTGGACATTTCACCTGGGTTGCAGGTCTTACATCAGAAATGTAGCTGAAGAATTACTCTTAACTCTGTGAGAAAAGCAGACACCTGAAGGACATGTAGAATGTTATTAGGGGGCCAGGTGGTGGCACACCTGGTTGAGCACATCTGTTACAATACCACAAAACTCAGGTTCCAGCCCCCCCCCATAGGGGGAAAGCTTTGAGAGTGATGAAACAGTTCTTCAGGTGTTTCTATTTCTCTCTCCCTTTGTATATCCCACTTCCCTCTAGATTTCTGGCTGTATTTATTCAATAAATAAATAAAGATAACAAAAAATAAAAATAGAATGTTATTAGTTGTTGAGTTGGTTGTCTGAATTGCTAGGAAGGACAGAAGATTTTGGAAACTATGATAGGGATGAAAAGAGTATGTTGTTGCCTCACTATTATGTGCATGAAATTTAGAGTTAATTTGGTAATTAACCAGGTGGTAATTGACCAGGTGGTGGTGCACCTGGTTAAGTACTCACATTATGGCACGCAAGGACCTAGGCTCAACCCTTGGTCCTCATCTGCAATGAGGAAGCTTCAGGACTGCAGGTATTTCTCTGTCTCTTTCCCACTCTATCTTCCCCTACCACTACAATTTCTCTCTGTCTCTATCAAATAATAAAAAAGAATAAAAGAAGAACCTAAGTAGCATTTGAAAATTGATAATTATGGCTACAAAGAAATAAAAACTGAAGGTATTATGTTCAGACATTATTACCTAATTTTTATTTTAATTTCACTATTTCATAGTATTGTACATACTAAATTTATGACACAACATTTTAAATATATTTATTCCAAAAGATATTTTGGAATAAACAGTGGGGATTGCTTTGTGAGTTTCCCTCAAAGGCTATTTTTGAAGTGATAAATGGCATAGAGAGTTAGGCATGCTTTCCTCTTAGAGTGCAACTCATTTTTAAATGTTGACATCAATATTTACCATGTAAATTCACATAAAGGATTTTTATGAGCTAATTTTGATTCACTAAGTTACATTTAGAGTCTGAATTCCTATTTCTTCAACATGTGATCTTATTTTGAGATGGTTTCTTGCAAAGGTAATCAAGTTAAAGTGAGATCATTTAGGTGGGTCCAAATTTAAATTTAATACAACCAATATCTTGGTGGAAAGAGGGAAATTTAGCCAAAAAGAAACACATAAATGGAAATCAGTATGAAGAGAGATGAGGAAACGTGCCCTCCCATACAAATGAGAGAGACTTAGAACAGATCCTTCTTTCATCACCCACAGAAGAAATCAACATTGCTAACATCCTTGATCTTGAACTTCCAGCCTCCAGAGCTGTGAGACAGTGTCTATCCTTTTAGCCATGCAGTCAATAGTACTTCATATGGAAGTCCTAGCAAACTAATTTAAGAGCTTGTGAAGAACTGCAAATTATGGATTTTTAGTAGGCAGAAGAAACAGAGCTATTACAAAATTTTAGGGTAGCCAATTATTTATTTATTATTATTATTGTTATTATTTTTGCCTCCAGGGTTATTGGCTGGGGCTCAGTGCCTACAGTATGAATCAACTGTTCCTGTGGCCGTTTTTTCCTTTTTTTTGATAAGACAGAGAGAAGTTGAGAGAGGAGGGCATTTATAGTTTTGCTTCATCTCTTGTGAGATGATGCCTTGCACTTGGTGCTACCCGTGCTTAAACTGATGCTCCACCCCCCATTATTTCTTGTTATTTTCTAGTTTGTAGATGGATACAAATGCCACCCAAACTGAGAAAAGGGCAAGGTGGCAGATCTAGTCACACATTTACTAAAAACATTGCTTCGAGGAGTCTGCTAGTGGTGCACCTGATAGAAGGCACATGTTATCATGTGTGAAGAAGACCTGTGTTCAAGCCCTCACCTCCTATCTTTGTGTGTGTGTGTGAATCTTTACAAGTGGTGGTGTAGTACTTCAGGTGTCTATCATTCTCCATTTCTTTCTCCTGCTCTTTTCCTTTCCCATTCAATTTCTGTCTCTCACCCTCTATCAAAAAAGAAAGCAAAAAGAAAAATATGGTCACTGGGAGCACTGGAGATGTCTAGGCATTGAGAACCAGTGATAACTCTGGTGGCAAAAAAGATTTATTACTTTGTGTCTCCTGATTAGTAGGGGGAAGTAGAACAAAACTTATCTTTTGAAGCTATCAAATCCCCTCCCAACTCACAATGAAAAGCTATTTAGTGTGCATGTATAATTTATATAAAAAAACACAAATGGCTAAAAAAATTGTGGTATATATACACAATGGAATACTACTCAGCTATTAAGAATAATGAATCCATGTTCAATGGGGAAGCAATTACAGAAGCCAGACCTTCTACCTTCTGTACCCCATAATTATCCTGGGTCCATACTCCCAGAGGGATGAAGAATAGGAAAGCTATCAGGGGAGGGGATGGGACATGGAGTACTGGTGTTAGCAAGTATGTGGAATTGTACCCCTCTTATCTTATGGTCTTGTCAGT
Source organism: Erinaceus europaeus (assembly GCF_950295315.1). Taxonomy (NCBI): domain Eukaryota; kingdom Metazoa; phylum Chordata; class Mammalia; order Eulipotyphla; family Erinaceidae; genus Erinaceus; species Erinaceus europaeus. The sequence goes on from NC_080169.1 coordinate 35,082,895, forward strand.
GTTTTCCATTTTATAAATAAAAATTATATAAAAAAAGAATAATGAATCTACCTTCTTCAACCCATCTTGGATGGTGCTTGAAGAAATGTTAAGTGAGATAAGCCAGAAAGAGAAAGATGAGTTGGGATGATACCACTCAGAAGCTGAGAAAGAAAAACAGAGAGGGAATCACAAAGTAGAACTTGAACTGCGTTTGGAGTATTGTAGGAAAGCAAAAGACTCTGAGTGGAGGGAGGGCAGATTTTAAGCTCCTTTGCAAAAGCATGGCTGTAGGGATAAAGATCTATGGTTGTGGGAATAGTGTTAGTCTATACCTCTCTCTCTCTCTCTCTCTCTCTCTCTCTATATATATATATATATATATATATATATATATACCAGAGAAGTAAAAACTTTGCCTTGAGTATTTAAGAAATTTAATATCTTATTTTAATAGTTGAATTACATAATTTAGTAGTTCCTGCAATGTTTTGTACCTATTTCTTTTTTTCCTTTTTTATAATTTTTGTGGGGGTTTATTTATTTACAGTGAGGTCATTGACACACAGGTACAATTTCATTATGCATTAGTATGTCAAAGTTCTCCTCTGTGCCTCCCTATCCTTCTTCCCCAGAGCCTCTTGCTTTGATATATTACACCATGGCCAATTCACATTTCATTTTGTGTTTACCCTCCTTGTCCCTATATATTAAGTCCTACTTATAAGTGAGATCATTTGATATTTGTCCTTTTGGGGGGCTTAGCTAACAGCAAGTTAACTTTAACATGTCTTCAAATTCCATTCAAAATGACACAAATGAGATGATATCATCATTTTTTTTTTGCCTCCAGGGTTATTGCTGGGGCTCTGTGCCTGCACTACAAACCCACTGCACCTGGAGGCTATTTTGTTGCCCTTATGTTTTATAGTTGTGGTTATTATTATTGTTGTTATTTATGTCATTGTTGTTGGATAGGACAGAGAGAAATGGAGAAAGGAGGGGGAAGACCAAGGGGGGGAGAGAAAGACAGACACCTGCAGACCTGCTTCACTGCTTATGAAGCAAACAATCTGCAGGTGGGGAGCAGGGGGTTCGAACCTGGATCCTCAGGCCGGTCCTTTCGCTTTGTGCAGTGTGTGCTTAATCTGCTGCACTACTGCATCACGCCCAACATTATCATTTTTAGCAGCTGAGTAGTATCCCATGGTGCATATATACCACAGGCTTTTAGCTATTCATCTGTCATTGGACATCTGAGTTGCTTCCAGCTTTTGATGATTACAAATCATGCTGCTGCAGGCATAGATATACACAAATATCTTCTAATGGGTGTTTTTGAGAAGCATAATATCTGGCTGCAACAGGGCTTTGTTATATTTCACTGTTCTAAAGGATTATAGAGTATGTGTACATCCTATTTTAGTGAAACACTCGGGATTTTTACAAAGGCCTTTCAGTTTTCTGCCTTCCTCTCTCTTAATTGTATGTGATAGTGCAGATTGTTGATCCCCGATTCATCCACCTTCTGTTTATTCTCTTGTTCATAATAAAACTTTGTTCACTGGTTAAAGTGGTAGTCATATAAAAGTACAAAGCAAACAAGGAGGTCCAAATATTAACTCCCAAATAAAAAGACTTCACTGAGAATGGAGGTAAAGTATCATGAAGATGGAACAATGAATACGGCGTGAGGTCTTGAATTTGATACCCAGCATTGCATGTGCCAGAGAGATAACCTGGTTCATTCATGTTCTCTCTGTCTCTCTCCCTCTCCATCTCCCTTTCTCTCTCTCTCATTAAAAATAAAACAAAAGGGGGTTGGGCTGTAGCACCCCGGGTTAAGCGCCAAAGGGCAAGGACCAAACATAAGGAAACCGGTTCAAGCCCCTGCCCCCACCTGCAGGGGGTCACTTCACAAACAGTGAAGCAGGTCTGCAGGTGTCTATCTTTCTCTTCCTCTCTGTCTTCCCTCCTCTCTTGATTCTCTCTGTCCTATCCAACAACAATGACAGCAATAACAACAATAATAATAACCACAAAAATTATAAACAAAGGCAACAAAAGGGGAAAAAATGGCATCCAGGAGCAGTGGATTTGAAGTGCAGATACTGAGCCCTAGCAATAAATCTGGATGCAAAAATAAAATAAAATAAAATAATAAATTAAAAAGGTCAGGGTAAAAAACACTGAGAATTCGTAAAGTGGGTGAAGTCAATTAGCAATATGTTACAATAATAATTATAATTGAAATCCTTCCTTTTGCTTGGACCATGACATAATTTAAATATTGATCAGCTCTTCTTGACTTGATCACAACAGTTCCCAGGCTCTGAGGAGTTAAGCCAATGAAGTTTTCATCAATTTTTCTTCTCCCTGAAGATTTTAGGCTTGCTGTTTCAAAGAAAGCTAGCTACCACAATGAGCCAACTATTTGGTGAGAAGTTTCTCCTCTGGGAGAAAGCCGTTTGCTCAGATTCCAATCTTTCAAATGTCAAATGTTACTCATCCTTGCTTTGGCTTTTATAAGCTTGTGTAGTCTTCTTTTTTATTTTAGTTTGAGAATGTTTGCTTCCACTAGTAGCTCGGGGAACTTTTACTTGTTGTTTGAAATCTAACCCTGGTATACAAAAAAGTATGACTAATCCTACTTACTGGAATTTCAGTGTTTTCATCAAGGCTGCACTTTCCACTTCCAATTTTACATAATAAGGGCAAATTACCAACTGGCAAACACATACTTTTCTTTTTCAGCTGAAGTACATTGAAATATTTACTGTATTATAAGAAAAAGGGAAGTTTCATACTGTTGATTGTTGCAATGAAAAGAAAAACATGTCTACAAGTTTATTTAAAGGGAGGATAGCTCATGATATAAGTATTCAGTTATGCTATTTACTCAATGAAGCACTTTAAATAAATTTAAGAAAATGCTGTTTATTTTCATTTTTTGTGCAGTAGTGATATTAATGTATTTCTATATATGAGGAAAGATCTACACATTAGGGTCATGGTTAAGGAAAAGGCATTAGAACAACACAAAAATATTCATTCCTTATCAATGACTTCAGTAAGCAGCTGTTAAGATGACCACTGGAAAGATAAAAGAGTATCTGCTAACCAAAACCAAATTTTTGCCCTTTTTCACAGCAATTCTTTATCACTTCCTTATGTTGCTAGTGCTCTGAATATAGATTTGTGGAATGCTGTTAGGAAGAATTTATTTTAAGTTGCTTTAGTGGAATTGGGCTGAGCTGTACTCACCAAGCAGCTTTTAAAAGACAAGAGCTGACTAGCTTCAAAGGAAGATATAGTTATTAATTTGGCATGGCCTAAGATACTTCAAAAACCCTTCCGTTTGAAAGAATCATCAGGAGAGTTGAGAAAATGTAGATTACCTAAGTCCCACTCTCAGAGTTTCAGTAGGTTGATGGGTGCATTGATTCTAGATGGGACAGTGATGATAAGGAACTTCTGGTTCCAGTTGTCAGTGTGTATAACTGGGACAACAAAGAAATTATTATGAATTATTGGATCATCTACATAGGCAAGGCCTGCTGAATATAGCATGCTAGACAGACTTTCTGCCACTGATCACATACCAAATCTCTTGTTGTTTCTATGATCCCTTATGTAGTCTCTTGCATGTCAGTTGATAATCAGCAGGAATCTTTGAAAAGCAATTGTCCCAAACCTGGATCAATATCAGAAACACTAAGGAAAGAATATAAAAATATATTTTCTTCAAATTTCTGAATTCTAACCTGTATCTCATTTAGGCCTCATATTTGATTTTGTAAAGCAGTTAATTTTGAGAATCTCTGAGTTATACTAATATGAAGAGAGAGATGATTTTACAGTATTGGATATGAATTGAAATTTTCTATACACAAATCATATTAATTTGACTAAGATTATTAAAACTATTTATTTCACTATTATATTATTAGCCTATTTGATTAGTAGATATATATCTATGGTCATGTGTTCTATTGAAAAAGACAAGTGAGTTCTTTGGTACTTAAAGTACACCAATTTTTCCAGTGCTGCTTTATTCAATGTTGGTAAGAAAAAGATAATTCTGGATGCAGTTGAAGTAAAGGACAATATTTTTTAATTTAATTTATTTATAAAAAAGGAAACACTGACAAAACCATAGGATAAGAAGGGTAGAACTCCATACAGTTCCCACCACCAGGCCTCCGTATCCCATCCCCTTCCCTAATAGCTTTCCTATTCTTTATCTCTCTGAGAGTATGGACCCAAGGTCATTGTGGGATGCAGAAGGTTGAAGGTCTGGCTTCTGTAATTGCCTCCTTCCTGAACATGGGCATTGACAAGTCAATCCATGCCCCTAGCCTGTCTCTCTCTTTCCCTAGTAGGGTGGGGTTCTGGGGAATTGAAGCTCCAGGACACATTGGTGGGGTTGTCTGTGCAGGGAAATCTTGTTGGCAACACTCTAGCATCTGGAACCTGGTGGTTGAAAAGAGAGTTAACATATAAAGCCAAACAAGTTGTTGACTAATCATGAACCTAAAGGCTGGAGTAGTGCAGATGAAGAGCTGGGGGGTGCTCCATTTTGTAGATCGCTAGTAGGCATATTTTAGTTATATTCCAAAGGGCCTGTGGCTATACTAGATTTTTTTTTTTTCTGACATGCAGATGGATCCAAGTTAAGGACAGCATTTGAAGACATGCTTTCTTTATATGAAGTTTCATTTATAATAATAATTCTACAAACATACTAAGGGCATTAAGTAAGGAGATTCAGTATATAAAAATTTGAAAAGTCAACTGATGATGAATCCTGAAGTCTGGGTAGAATCTGAGCAGGGAGTAGAGAATTTCAAATGAAAAGAACAAATGAATGAGCTGACTAATGTGGGAACCAGAATGCCTTGTTAGTAGGACAGGATATTAAAGATCAAAGCAAACATAGTAGGAAACAGTGGAATTTAAGACTACACAGAGTGGATGACTAAGAATTGACTTGAAGTTGCAAGAAATGAGAAAAATACAATTTTTTCATGTACATGAAAGTAAAGTGATATTTTATTTTGGTAAGGTATGAGGAAGTTTGGAAAGGAGGACTGTGATAGTAGTTCCGGGTACAGAACTGGAACTTGATCCAGAGCATTAAGTGGGAGAATCTGAGAAAGATATTTGGTATATATGTCTAGATGTAACTTAAAAAGCTTTATTTTGCTGATTATCTAGACATGTTCTGTTTTAAAAGAAATTATGTCATACAGAAGGAGGCATAATCTATCTCCACAATATAAAAATAATTTCTTTGGTCAAATTAGCTGCTAGTTTAAATGTTTAGTAAAAACCATCTTAGACCCAGCACTAGCAAGATTTTTGGTAAGTTCATAGGTTTTCACCTTTTCCACTTAAGTGTTTAACCACTTTTGTTGGATAATCAAGGTAGAAGAAATAACTATATTTAATGATAAAGTTATTTGAGTAGACATTTTTTCATTAGGCATAATTTAAGATAATTCTATAAGACAATATTTCAAATAAAAGACAAGATCTTGCAACTTCCTGACTTTCTCTCATTATGCCTTTCCTTTTTATTTTTAGGGGAAAAATTTAAAATTTATCTTTATTTTCATAAATTAACATGACTTTACATACATCATAGAGAGAGAAGTTGAGAGGGGAGATGGAGATAAAAAGGTAAAGAGACAGAGAGACATTTGCAGCCCTGTTTTTACCACTCCTGGAGCTTTTCTCCTGCAGGTGGGGACCAGGGGCTTGAACCTAGGTATTTGTACACTGTAATGTTTGCACTTAACCAGGTGTGCCACCACCTGACCCCATGTCTTTACTTATCTTTCAAGTGCTGTCTCAAAAATTACCTTGTGGATTAGTCTTTCCTTCAATTAATTTTCTTAAATGTAAAAATTTTGCCATTATTATTATTTTTTTCCAGAGCACTAATCAGCTCTGACTAAGGATGCTACTGGGATTGGACCTGGGACCTCAGAGTCTCAGGCATGAGGAGAGAATCTTTTTGCATATCATCATGTTATCTCCCCAATCTTTCAATATCTTTAAGTGTTACCACTCCCATCTGACAGCTCTGCCTGATCCTCTTCATGTTTTTCACTGCTATATTTCTGACATAAAGACACCAGTCAGCAGAGATCTTTGGCTTATAGTAGCAAATGGTTTATATAAAATTTAGAGAAAATTCTTTCTCCTACTAGACAAACTGGGGTGGACTGAGAATCTATAAATCTTAGAACAGAATGAGGAAGTAGTAATGGACATGCAGACATATTAACTTTCAAGTTTGCAAAAAAAACTGAAAGTATGAAACAATCTTCATTTTTAGTTTCACAAACACTCATGGACTGACATTGGGAATATAATTCTGAGCAAAATTGGATGTGGTTTTTGCTCTTGTGGAGAGTTGCCTCCAAATAAGCCCAATTTATTTTCAAAAGTAGGATTTTAGAATATATGTCAATCCATTTAATTCTTTAACACTCTGCCAGCCATGTTAGGATAATTTGAGTCTTGTTAGAAACAAAGGTTATTAGATTCATTAATGTGTTTCTTCATGTCCTTAAATATGAAAATAAATTTGATTCATGGACCTATCAGAACATTATATGGGCTAGCAACTCTTAAAATTGAGGCAAAATACTAACTATGCAATGGGACTTACAGCCCAGAAATCATTATTTGGAGGACCTGTCAAGTTCCTCTTGTAAATTTGTTTTCCTTCTCTGGAAGTCCTGAGGCTGTGCAGTGTTAGGAAGTTTAGGAATTTCTTTGTTTAAATCTCCAATCACATAAGAAAGGATGACCTTTGGAGCTGGGTGTGGTGTGTACATTGTAATCTTACAATCTGGTAACAAACTATTAATAACATAAAAAATTAAATAGTGACATCTATTATTGCTGTGAGCAAAACAGGGGAATGATAATTGGTCAGACAGTTTTAACTATAGTAGTGCCAACTTGAATTTTTCAAATTGAATGGTTTAAACCTCCATTTAGTTACAAGAACATTTTGGCAAAGTGGTAGCTGGAGATTAGACTTTGCACTAATACTTAGTGCATCATACATTAGTTGCATCTAATGTTAATGTGCATTAGTGGAAGCAATAAATTGACATCATGACTTGTTTATATTATACTTCTATTACTTCTTGATTTACCTGTGAACTCCTGCCTCCTTTGTTCAAATGACTGCTTCCCTGCAGGGGAACTTCTTTTATTTTATTTTATTTTTTTTTTCAGGGGAACTTCTAATAAGACTTCACTCCAACAATGAGTTTTCATAGATAAGGCTAGACTTGAAGATGTCACTATCTTGCTAAAAGAGTCCCATGATGGTTTTAATCTTATACCTTGTTGACACTCAACTTGAGTACAGTTCTGACATTTGAAAGAAGATGGTCTTTACCAACCTTGAAGTTATCTCACTGAACTGGCAGCTGCTATACTTTGAATATAAATACTCTCCAAGCTCAATAAATAACTGTGAAAGAATTCATCAGATTTTATCACTGAGAAACTCAGAAGTATATTTAGGACAATTGTCAAATATTCCATTATATTCTTTCTAAATGAATGTTTAAAACATTATCTGGATAACTCTATTAAAATATCAAGTCATGTTTTGTGTTCAATTCCATAGCTCTTAGTCTCTCTCTCTCTCTCTCTCTCTCTCACTCTCGGTATTTCTTATAGGCTCACCTGAGTTTTATTATTACTGTTGTAATTTTTAACAGTATGGTTTTCAATCTGAAAGATGATTTAAGACTCTTGACACTCTTAACTACTCTTCTCCTTGGACAGTGCTGTTAACACAAATATTGGGAAGTTTTTTGTCCAGTACTAGGAACTCCCAGCAGATGTCATTGTAACACATATTTGTTTAATAAGACTTTTCTAGACTAGCAAGTAATGTAGTGCTTGTCGTGGTGGCTGTATCTTGGGAACTAGATTTCATATGTTTTAGTCTTGCTAGTGTAGGGGGGGGGGTGTTAGAAAGATATAAGGAGACTCCTGGGAGTCTTTCTTTCCTGTCTTTTCACAATGTGGGAGAGTTATTTTCCTTCAGTGTAAGTTAGAGGACAAAGAACAATAGTCTTGTACCCAAACATCTCCTGAGTATCACAGCTTAGCACAAGGGCTGAATGTGTTCTTTGTGGTAGAGAAGGGCAATGAGATGAGGATAGGGGGTGAGGGGTGGAAGATGGTTACAGAGGCACATAAATTATAACTGATAAAGCTGAAATTTAAAATGAAGCAGCCATATCCATTCTATTCAGTAAAGAACAAAGTTCTGTAACGTCAACATACAAATTGCCTTAAAAACATGCATCCTTTTGGAAAAATATAGTAGGTCTACTTTAGGTATATGCCAAGGGGCCTATGACTTTATTAGTTTTTGCCTGAGCCTGAAAGCTAATATGCAGGTGGACCCAGGTTATTGTCTGGGGAAATGGTGTCATAGTTGGGAAAAGGACTAGAAAACTGGATCAGGGAAGAGAGTAGCTTTCAAATGTGGGGAAAGTATATAAATATTGTTAACTGTAAACCCCATAAAATTGATCTGGGGCCCATATTCTGCACAGAAGTAGAACTAGTAAAGTCATAGGACCCTTGGAATATACCTAAAATGGACCTACTAGTTTTTTCCAAAATGGAGACCCCAAATTTCATCTGCAATATTCTTGTCTTTAGGTTCATAATTAGTCAACAATTTGTTCTGCTTTATATCTTAACTCTTTTTCAGCCACCAGGTTCCAGATGATTCCATGATGACAGCCTGACTTCCTGGGCAGACCCTACCATGTGTACTGGGTCTCTACTGGATCCCCAGACCCTTGCCCCACTAGGGGGAGAAAGAGACAGGCTGGGAATATGGATTGACCTGCCAACCCCAATGTTCAGTGGGGAAGCAATTACAGAAGCCAGACCTTCAACTTTCTGCATCCCGTAATAATCCTGGGTCCATACTCCCAGAGGGATAAAGAATAGGGAAGTTATCAAGGGTGGGAGTTGGATACAGAGTTCTGGGAGAGGGAACTGTGTGGAACTGTACCCCTCCTATCCTATAATCTTGTCACTATTTCCATTTTATAAATAAAAATTTAAAGAAGAAGAAGGAGGAGGAGGAGGAGAAGGAAGAGGAGGAAAAGGAGGAGAAGGAAGAGAAGGAGAAGGGGAAGAAGGGGAATAAGGAGAAGGAGGAGAAGGAGGAGGAGGAGAAGGAGGAGGAGGAGGAGGAGAAGGAGGAGGAGGAGGAGAAGGAGAAGAAGGAACATGCATCTTAACTATGCTCAATAGAGCACACTTATGAAAAATGATTTTTGGAACTACCTAACATATTTTGTAGATATCAAATTCAGGTAGAAAACAGATTTTCCTAGGGAAGGCAATTCTATATTGTTGGAAATGTAAATGATAGACAATCCAAACTCTCTCTCTCTCTCTCTCTCTCTCTCTCTCTATATATATATATATATATATATATATATATATATACATATATGTATGTATTTGCAGCTCTATTGAGATACAAGTAACAGATAAAATTTTTATTTTTAATGGTGATTTGATGCACATATACATTGTGAATAATTGACATAATTTAATGAGCATATCTACCATTTAATTTAGGGTTTTGTTTGTTTATAGTAAGAATAGCTATCCTCTTAGCAACTTTCAAGTATATAATATAATATAATATTATTAACTACAATCACTGTTATTCATATTTCCAGAACTTAATGGAAGATTTGCGATCTTTGATCTATATTCTCATCTTTTCCTGTCTGCGGCAATGACCACTATACTCTGTTTCTATGGGATTGCTTTTTTCCCTTTATATCCACAAATAAATTATTTGATACAGTGCTTCTGTTTATTTTTTATTTATTTTAATTTTATTAGTGATTAAATATTGATTTACAGAATTTTGAGATAATAGGGGTATAATTCCACACCATTCCCACCGCCAGGATTTTGTGTCCCCATTCCCTTCATTGGAAACTGCAGATCTCCCAAGATCACAGATATGGGTTGACTATTCTTTCTAAACTACCTATATTTATATATACTTGATCATTTTTCCTATTTATTTTTTGAAGGTTTATTTTATTACATATAAAAGTTTCACATGAATCAGAAAAGAGAAAGATAAGTCAGAACACCACTCCAGTACATGTGGTGCTGAGAATAAACCAGGAGCCTCAAGTATGAAAGTCTAGGACTCTACTAGTTGAGATATTTCCACAGCTGCTTATCTATCAATATCTGTCTGTCTGTCAGTCAGTCTGTCTGTCTATCATCCATCTATCAACATCATCATTAATCTGTCATATTTTTATTAGTGATTTAACAGTGATCAACAAGATTGTAGGATAACTGGTACAGTTCCATACAATTTGTATTACTCAAGTACTATATCCCATCCCCTCCATTGGAAGGTTCCGTATTCTTTATCTCTCTGGGAGTTTGGATCAAAATTATTTATGGGGTGCAGAAGGTGGAAGGTATAACTTCTGAAATTGATTCTCTGCTGAACATGGATGTTGGCAGTTTAAGCCTGTAGTGGGATAGGGCTCTGGGGAGGTGGTGTTCCAGGACAAATTGGTGAGATCATCTGCCCAGCGAAATCAAGATGGCATCATGGTAGTGTCTGCAACTTGGTGGCTGAAAAGCAGTAATGTATAAAGCAGGACAAACTGTTTAATAATCAGGAACCTAAAGGTAAGAAGAGTAGATGAAATTAAGGGTCTTCATGTTGGAAAGAAGGTAGGAAGTCTGTTTTAGGTATATTCTAAGGGACTCATGACTACTAGTTTTGGCCTGAACCCAATAGCTAACATGCAGGTAGCATAAAAGTATTGTCTAGGGAGATGGTGTCAGAGTTGAGAATAGGACTAGAAAGCTGGATTAGGGCAGAGAGTAACTCCCAAATATGAGTAAAGTATATAATGAAGTATGTAAGTACTGTTAACTGTAAAGATCTGAGCCTAGGGCCCATATCTATTCATGTTTAGCATAAGAGCCTGTGTAACCTCTGCATCCTTGTCAGTCTGAGCTCACAGTTCATGGTCATAGCTGGGAACATTCTAGGCTGTACTTATTTCATGACCAGTCTTTCTGGAGTGGAAGAGTATGCTGACCCAGCTTCCCTTTGGAGAGTGGGCAGTCCCTACCATTGCTGTTCTACATAGGGCAAGGCCCTATAAAGGCCCAAGTGCTTCTTTCTCTATGTATGGCTTATTTACTAAGGATTATGTCTATCATGTTAATTCATGTTAACATATATAGTAGTATTTCCTTTTTATTTTTAATTGCTTTTAAAAATTATTTTAAACTTTATTTATGTATTTTAGAGACAAAGAGAAACTGAGAGGGAAGGGGGAGGTAGTGAGGAAGAGAAAGGCATTTGCAACACTACTTCACTGATTGTGAAGTTTCCTCCCCAGCAGCAGGGGCAGGGTGCTTGAACCCATGTTCCTGTGCATTGTAGCACAGGCCCTCTACCAGAGATGCCATTCTCTGATCCCCTTTCATATCTATAGAATTTATTTATTCCCTTTTGTTCCCCTTGTTGTTTATTTGTTGTAGTTATTGTTGTTGTTATTGATATTGTTGTTGTTGGGTAGGACAGAGAGAAATAGAGAGAGGAGGGAAAGACCAAGAGGGGGAGAGAAAGACACTTGCAGACCTGCTTCCCTGCCTGTGAAGCAACTCCCCTGCAGGTGAAGAGCCTGGCTTTGGAACCTGTATCCTTAGGCAGGTCCTTGTGCTTTGTGCCAGGTGTGCTTAACCCACTCCACTACCGCCTGACTCCCTCCCTTATATATTTTTTCTCTCTTTTATCTCTCTCTCTCTCTCTCTCTCTCATCTTTCTTCATCCATTTATCTACCGAGGGATACTCAAGTTGTTTTCATATTTTGGCTATTATAAATAATGCTGCAACAGACATGGGAATGTTCAGTATCTTTTCACCTGCAATACCTTCACTGTTCATGAAGCTTCCCCTTGCAGGGGGAACTGGAAACTTGAAACTGGGGGCTGTGCACTCAACCAGATGTGCTACTGTGCTAAGTCTAAGATACTTTTAATATGTGATGGAAGTTAGCTTACTAGTGTTTGCTGATATTTTTTCACCTATGTTTATCAAGGATAATGACCTGTTATTTCCTTTATTTGCTATGTCCTTTTCTGGTTTTAACACTGAAGTAATGTTCAGGTTTAATACTCAAAATGAGTTTGGGTGTGGTCTTTCCTCTGAATTTTGAAAAAATTTTGAGAAAGATTTGTTTATTCTTTAAATATTTGGTAAAATTCATCAGTGGGGGAAAATCTAGTCTCAGACTTTTCTTAGTTTTTTTTTATCACTAATTCAACCTCATTCTTTATATTTGTAATCTTTTGATTAATCGACAGAAACATTTCAAATCTTACTAGTCTTCTCTAAAAAATTACAATTCACCAATACTTTTTTTTCTGATTTCTGTTGTATATATTTCTATTCTGTTGTCTGTTGTATCCTTTCTTTTGCTAGCTTGGGGTATTATTTGGTCCTATATTCCTAATTCTTTGAGATGTAAAGTTAGGCTGTTAATTTGAGATCTTCTTTCTCAAGGTTAGTCTAAAGATGAAAATCTTTGAAATGCCTTTGTGGCATCTCATAAATTTGTCATATTGTGTTTGCATATTCATTTGCCTGTAGATTTTTTCTTTTATATTTTGATTTATTCTTTGACACATTTGATTCTGTATATTTAGGGGTATATTATTTCTACATATTTGTGAATTTTTCAATTTTCCATCTAGTTGTGCCTATTATGGCTGAAGAAGATAGTTGGAATGATTTTAATCTTCAGTTTGTTAAGACTTATTTTGAAATCTAACATGTAATCTGCCTTGGAGAATATTCTGTGTGCATTTGAGGTGAATGTGTATTCTAGTGCTGTTGGATGGAATGTTCTGTATATCCTGTTTTTTGAGTTTGAATTTCAGTATACAGATACATTGAAGTTTTTGTATTAGGACTGGAATTAGCTCACATATTATACTATGTACTATATTATTAAATCAAAATCATCTTCCAACATCGCTGCTAATATTGAAATAGGCACATTTCAATATATGCTTCTGATCTTACCATTCATAATTTCAACGTTAAATTTTAGCAAAGTTATGCAGAGGTAGGTTAAACAAATCCATTTTTTCTAAGTTGTATTTGTTAAATTCTGGAGCACCTCTCATTTAAAGTAACGCTATAGAGTGTGTGTGTGTGTGCGTGTGTGTGTTGTGTGTGTTAGGTGGGCAGGGGAAGGTTGGAATTACCTTTAAAAAAGTTAAACCTCAATTTTGAAGTTTTCAGTTGATGGAGTTAGAGAAAGCACTAGAAACAGAGAAAAAAAGAGGAAGAAGGAAAAAAGAAGGGAAGCAAATAGTTGGTTCAAAAAATAACATTTCTTAAAATCTAATTTATTTCACTTTGATTTATTTTTGACTCTACTGGGAAGACATTTGATTATATTACTAGTTAAATAGAAAATTAAATAGAATATATTAAAGGGCGTTTAAGGTCTATATTTGTACAAATCTTTTCTGGGCATTTTAAACACCCCCCCCAGCATTTGGCTGTATAAAAGAAAATGCCATAATCAGCTCAAGAAAGATAGTTTGGAAAAATATTTATTGGAGTACATCCTGTGGAAAACAGAACACGTGGAAAAACAAATTCCAACCGCCATTCATTCTCTCTTGGTGAAATTTAATTATAGTGGATTTATGTAATTCATATTTCAAAGACAGCAACATTCTATAAAAGGATAAGAATAATTACTCCCATGTAACTTAAAGATGTTTTCCACTGCTGAAAAAACATCTGGAGAGAATTCCCTGAACAACTTAAGGAGCATCTGAGAATGGGATTGATCTTTGAGTTTAATAAACACATGCCAAGATTCTGACTGTTGTCTTTTTCTGTTAATGGCATATTTTTGGGGGGTAAGATTTTTTTTTTAACATTTTAAAATAGTTTTTGTTGACAAAAAGGAAACAATGACTAAACAATAGGATAAGAGGGGTTCAACTTCACACAATTCCCACCACCAGAACTCTATCCCATCCCCTCCCCTGATAGCTTTCCTATTCTTTAACCCTCTGGGAGTATGGACCCAAGGTCCTTGTGGGATGCAGAAGGTTGAAGGTTAGGCTTCTGTAATTGCTTCTCCACTGAACATGGGAGTTGACAGGTTGATCCATACTCCCAACCTTTCTTTCACTTTCCCTATCAGGGAAGGGCTCTGGGGAAACAGAGCTCCAGGACACATTGATAGTGTTTTCTGTCCAGGGAAGTCTGGTTGGCATCCTGCTAGCATCTGGAACCTGGTGGTTGAAAAAAGAGTCAATATACAAAGCCAAGCAAATTGTTGACCAATCATGGACCTAAAGGCTGGAATAGTGAAGTTGAAGATTGGGGGGGGGTCTCTGTTTTGTAGATAGCTAGTAGGCATATTTTAGTTATATTCCAAAGGGCCTGTGGCTCTACTAGGTTTTTTTTTTTTTTTTTTTTTTTTTTTTTTTGCCTGAGCCTGAAATCTGATATGTAGGTGTATCCTAATTATTGTCTGGGGAGATATCATGGCTGGCAGAAGGACCAGAAAGCTGGATCTGGGAAGAGAGTAGCTCCCAAATATGGGAAATGTATATAAATATTGTTGATTGTAAACCCTATCGATCTGATGTGATCTGGAACCCATATTCAGCTTAGGAGCCTATGTGACATCAGTATCCCTGTAGACATGAACTCACATTCTGTGGTCATAAGTAGGAACATTCCATGCTGCCCCAATATCAGGACCCATCTTCCTCAGGTATAGCATAGATTATATTGTCCAGCTTCCCTTTGGAGGATGGAACATTCTCTACCATTGTTGATCCAAGTTGAGGACAGGGTCCTATGGGAGCCCACAGGGGGGTCTATTGTATTGTTCCAGATAGAGATGAATGGTAATAATAGAGGAATCTATTTGTTTGGGAATCTCAGAACTCCCTGAGTAGGGCCACACCTGCAGGGAGAAACTTCATGAACAGTGAAGGTATTGCAGGTGAAAAGATAATGAATCCCATCTTAGTTGCAGCATTATTTATAATAGCCAAAGTATTAAAACAACATGAATATCCCTCAGTAGATAAATGGATAAAGAAAGGAGAGAGAGAGACATGATGGGGGGTAAGATTTTATATAATCATTGCAAGAACTCCTCATTTTCTTCTTCTGCTTAAGTTGTTGGAGTTGAATTGTTGGCTTTCCTGGACTTTATTCCAATTTAAATTTATAATATTCCTAGATAGCCTGGAGTTGGGGAAAATTGTTTCTAAAAGTTTTTTTTTGCAAACATTCAAGCTTATAGTAGTGGAAAAAATTTAAACTGGGTGTTATAAGATTGTATTTTATCCTACTTGTGCTATTGTTGGGTGATCTTGGTAATAACACTTCAATTTGAGGTCTCTTTCTTCAAGGTTTAGTAATATGAACAGGATTTTGAAATTCCACAAGGAAAATTAAACCATACTTGCACTTATTATCACAGGAATTCAGATCAGGGTTCATTTAAATATTTTACTTGTTAAATATAACAGAAGTTTCACACTTCTGTTGAATGGGAAAGAGAGAGAGAGAGAGAGAGAGAGAGAGAGACCAGACTATTACTCTGGTATCAGGGGTATTGGGGATTAAACCAAATTGTTCAGTGTTCTACCACTTGATTCATCCCCCACCCCAGACTCCTCTTTTCAGGGTCTTGAAGCTTTATTTTTGGGGAAAAAAATCAAAATGCAGGACATCTAAAATCCAGTTTATGTGTTCCATTTTGGGTAGTCTAATAGCCTAATACTAACACTTAGTGGCATAAAAATAGACTAAGTTGCTTGAACACAGTTGTGACTTTACTAGAGAAATCAATTTTTAGTTCTGTTATTAAAAAATAAACTAACAAAAACTCTCCCTAAAAGTTTACATACTTGTATTGCATAGTATTTTTGCTATTTGACATTTTTTTGTGGCTGAAAAGATAGTCCTATGATAACAAACTGTAGACACAAAGCTGTGACTGACCAGGCTGTTCTGCCTCTCAAGAAAATCTTAAAACATTTAATTTTAATTTAAATTACTATTATCTGAAGAAAGGAACAAGTAGTAAATTCTTAGGATGACATGTAACTTTTTTAAAACTAACTTACTATTGGCATTTTATTGGAATATTAACCACTTTCCACAATTGGACTTTTATTACATTTACTTTAAAAGGAGAAAAGCTTGACTTTTTGCAGCATATACAATAATAGTCACAATGTCCTCTAAAAATGCCACTTAGAGGCCTTGGCTCTTTGAGTTTGGTAGCATAAATACAATATATCATCATGCTTATTTCCCTCTGGCATCCCCATGCAATAGGTCTGATTATTGCCTCCATTTTACAGATTAAAGAATAGAAAGTTTCAAATATTAACTAACCTCCCTAAATCTTTTAAAACCACCAATTTTTTCCAGCATTTTGAAATTAAAAAAAAAATTTTTTTATTTAAGAAAGGATTAATGAACAAAAACATAAGGTAGGAGGGGTACAACTCCACACAATTCCCACCACCCAATCCCCATAACCCACCCCCTCCCATGATAGCTTTCCCATTCTCTAGCCCTCTGGGAGCATGGACCCAGGGTCATTGAGGGTTGCAGAAGGTAGAAGGTCTGGCTTCTGTAATTGCTTCCCCGCTGAACATGGGCGTTGTTTTTTTTTTTTTTTTTTTGTCATTGGGTTGTGTGGGGATCAAACCCAGGGGTTCGTATATGCAAAGTATGCTCTCTACCCTGAGTTATATCCTTTCTGAAGTTTATAGCATACATTTTGCAAGACAGTTTTTTAAAATTTTCTCTTTCCCTTTATATATATATATTTTTTCTTTTTGTTAAGTATTTGCTATTAGACAAGGAGAAATATGAATACATCCGTGGTTTATTTAAGCAGATCAAAAGACACAAAAGAGGGGAGAAGGTAGAGGAAAGAATGAAAGGGTGGAGTGAGTCAACAACTTGGTGTTACTTGAGGTGGAGGAAGGGGAATATGGATCAACCTGTTGATGCCCACATCCAGTGGAGAAGCAATAACAGAAACCAGACCTCCCACTTTCTGCACCCTATAAAGATCTTTGTTCCATACTCCCAGAGGGATAAAGAATAGGGAAGCTTCCAATGGAGGGGGTGGGATAAAGAACTCTGGTGGTAAGAACAGTATGGGATTTTATCCCTTTTATCCCACAGTCTTGTCGATCATTATTAAGTCACTAATAAAACAAACTTTGAAAAAAAGATTCATCAAAACTAAGAAGTGAAAGTACCTGATTTCACTTTATAGCAAAAAGCCCTCCCCCACCTTCACTTTCTCTCTCTCTCTCTCGTTTTCATTCTCCCACTCTCTTACTTTGTTGTAAGAGTAAATGTTGATCTTGAAGTTAATGCCAGCACACCTCAAGTAACACCAAGTTGTTGACTCACTCCACCCTTTCATTCTTTCCTCTACCTTCTCCCCTCTTTTGTGTCTTTTGATCTGCTTAAATAAACCACGGATGTATTCATATTTCTCCTTGTCTAATAGCAAATACTTAACAAAAAGAAAAAAAAAATATATATAAAGGGAAAGAGAAAATTTTAAAAAACTGTCTTGCAAAATGTATGCTATAAACTTCAGAAACGATATAACTCAGGGTAGAGAGCATACTTTGCATATACGAACCCCTGGGTTTGATCCCCACACAACCCAATGACAAAAAAAAAAAAAAAACAACGCCCATGTTCAGCGGGGAAGCAATTACAGAAGCCAGACCTTCTACCTTCTGCAACCCTCAATGACCCTGGGTCCATGCTCCCAGAGGGCTAGAGAATGGGAAAGCTATCATGGGAGGGGGTGGGTTATGGGGATTGGGTGGTGGGAATTGTGTGGAGTTGTACCCCTCCTACCTTATGTTTTTGTTCATTAATCCTTTCTTAAATAAAAAATTTTTTTTTTAAATTTCAAAATGCTGGAAAAAATTGGTGGTTTTAAAAGATTTAGGGAGGTTAGTTAATATTTGAAACTTTCTATTCTTTAATCTGTAAAATGGAGGCAATAATCAGACCTATTGCATGGGGATGCCAGAGGGAAATAAGCATGATGATATATTGTATTTATGCTACCAAACTCAAAGAGCCAAGGCCTCTAAGTGGCATTTTTAGAGGACATTGTGACTATTATTGTATATGCTGCAAAAAGTCAAGCTTTTCTCCTTTTAAAGTAAATGTAATAAAAGTCCAATTGTGGAAAGTGGTTAATATTCCAATAAAATGCCAATAGTAAGTTAGTTTTAAAAAAGTTTATGATGCTGTTCCTGTTGAAGATGACCAGTGATGCTGGAGAGAGAGAGATCTATCAGAAGTCTAGGCCCATCATATCTGTATGGGAATCCTAGAATTCCCTGACTAAGGGATATACTTCATCTATTACTTACCTCTGTCCCTAGACTTATGAATATTAAGAATGTTGGTGCCTTTCCTTTTATATTCTACTATGTCACACTTGAGGGACCTGATGAGTTTACTGCATAACAGGATTGAATTAAAAAATTCCATTTCTTTGCCTAATGCCTTTTCTACTTTGTATATACTTCTAATAAACTCATAGTAGATTCCTGTTTGTGCAGGCTGTAACTTGTGTTATCTGCAATATGGGGAATGCTTATGAAGTTAGTTAACAAAGTCTATTTTGTGGCTTGTATTTGTTAAGAACACCTTTAGTAAACTGTATTAGGCACATTTTCCAGGCCCAGTTTGCTTTGTTCAGAATCATTTGCTACACCCTTAAGCTGTAGGGAGACTTCTTCAGCAGTGTAGTGCAGATAAACAGAGTTCACTCCATCTGAGAACTTAACTGCCATCTTGAGTCAAGGAAAAGACTTGAATCCTAGTGGTTTTGACAGGTGAAAAGCTGTGCATTTTAGTCATGGGTGAATCATTTCCAGAAAAGGATCACTCACTCTATCTCCTGAATGGTTTCATTGCCTAATTACCAGATGGCTTCTTCTAGTCCCTTCTAACTTTATTAATTTGATTTTGCAAATCTTAGTGCATCTATACTACAAAGCAGAGACTTTTTCTTTTCTTCCAGGCATTAAAAATTGCCTTGAGAATCTGCTGAAAACCGTGGAGTAGCTCCACAGAAAATGTAGCCACATATGCACACAGGAAACTTTACAAAATGTTTAGATTGAATTTTTGGAAACTAAGTTCTATTGTTCTTTTTATTAAAAAAAAAAGGACATCAGAAATATTTAAAGGAGTTGGGCGGTAGCGCAGCGGGTTAAGTACAAGGAATGGTATAAGGATCCTGGTTCCAGCCCCTGGCTCCCTACCTGCAGGGGAGTCACTTCACAGGTGGTAAAGCAGGTCTGCAGGTGTCTGTCTTTCTCTCCCCATCTCTGTCTTCTCCTCTCCTCTCCCCTTCTCTCTGTCCTATCCAACAACGAAGAAAAACAATAATAACTACAATGGCAACAAAAGAGAATAAATAAATAAACATTTAAACAAAGAAATAGTTAACACATACAAAAGAATGAAACTTAATATGGACAATGAAGTAAAATTCTAAAATAAGGACTTTCAAGAAAAAGCTAAAAGCAGAGGATAATGATGATGGTAATGATTTTGTTTACTAGTTCTGAATAGGATTGCTTTTAGGCAGCTCCTAGAAAGGCAGTTTTCAAAACAAGGCAGAGTCATCAAACTGTAAAGCTTCTGCACAGCAAAGGCTACCACAAGCCTAACAGAAAGACACCCTGCAGTATGGAAGAAGATACTTATACAACGTAGTTTAGATTGGGGCTGGGTGGTGTTGCACCTAGTTGAGTGCACATGTTACAACATAGTTTAGATAAAGGACAAATAACCAAAATAAAGATCTCAGTAAATTTAACACCAGAAAACAAACAAACAACCAAAAAAACATCTAAACAATCCCATTGGAAGATGGAATGAGAATGTAGAGAGAAACTTCATGAAGAAGTGATGCAGAGGGTTAACTGACATGAAGAGGTGCTCCAAGTCATTGATCTTCAGTGAAATGCATATAAAGACAACAACCATGAGATATCACTTTATACCTGTGAGAATGTCATACCTTAGAAAGGACAATACCAACAAATGTAGGGGAACCAGGACACTTTGCACTGCTTGTGGGAGTGTAAATTGACCTAATTTTTATGGAAAATTGTCTCAAGAACACTAGAAATTGTTCTACTCTATGGACTAGCAGCTTCTCTCTTGAGGATTTATCCCCCACCAAAAAAAAAATCTATCAGAAGAGATCTATGTATACCTATGTTCATAGCAGCACGCTTTGCAAAACTTGGAAGTAATACAGATGCCCAAGGACAGAAGTGTGATATTAAAAAATTGTGGTGTGATGGAATACTATTCAGCTATTTAAAATGATGTAGTAATCTTTGCATCATCTTTTATGGAACTTGAAGACATCCAGTTAAGTGAGATAACCCCAAAAAAGAAGACAAATGACAAATTATTACACTTGTAAGTGGGACTAAATAAATAAAGACAAGGAAAAAGAACACAAAGTGAAATGTGGATTAGTCATGGTGTATTGCAACAAAGTAAGTGACTCTGGGGAAGGAGTGGGAGGATGTAGCAGAAGAGAAAAGAAAATGAAGCCACATGTAGTAACCTTTATGAAATGCTTGAACTGAATTCTAGGAAAAACGGTATCAGAAATACTAAACACATATAAAAGAACAGAACTTATTTTGGAAAATAAAGTGAAATTCTAAAATGAGAACCTTCAAGAAAAAGAGTAAAAACAAGGTTGTTGTTGTTTTGTTTACTGCTAGTGAATAGGACTGCCTTTAGGCACCTCCTAGGTAAATCCAGAACTAAATAGGGTCAGCAGAAAAAAGCACCAGTCTCATTCTAATGAAATAAAGATAACTGATACTGAGTATTAAAATAGTACCCTTTTAAGGATATGAAACTCAGAAGAATTATGTTTAAGAGAGTTCCCGGAAGATGGCAGACTGAGAAGCTTCTAGTGGCTTGAGCTCTGACCACATCTCCTGGAAATGGTAGGATTTTCTGCCTTTAGTAGGTCAGTCAATAAGGGGTCCTAGCGGTAACACCAAGGAGGTGACTATAACTTAATTTGGGTTAAGAATTAGAGTAGGAAAAAAGGGGAAAAATTTTTTTCCTTTTAATTTTTAAGCATACCTCCTCCCCACCCCCTTAACCAGTCCCTGGGGACCAGATCCTAGCAGGTTCCCCTGCTAGGAGCTTCTTTCTTTACCAAATTCCTGTCCCACCAGGGAGTATCATTCATTCTAAGTCTATACCCTTCTGAAACCTCTGGCCCATTTTCTTTCTAAGTAGCCAACCCCCCCACCTCACCCCCCCATAGCTAATTAAATAATTATAAATAAATAAATTTAAAAAAACCCTTTCCTTTCACTACTCTTTTATGACTGTTCTTTTTCTTATCTTTTTCTTTTTTTTCTCTCTCTCTTTCTTTTTTTTCTTTTTCTCATTCTTGTCATCCTTTCTTCCTTAATCCTATAGCTTCCAAAGCCACAGCCCCCAGCCCCCAAACCACCAAACAGTGTGCTTTTTTGAATTCACTGATACACATTTGGGAATTATTTTGGGGAAGAATTCTGACTCAGTGTGGACTTTCACTGCGAGTGTCTCTGCTCAACTTCCCTTCCTCCTTTAGCCACCCCTAGAATATACAGTGGATAGTAGATTTGCATAACTGTCTATTTCAGCTATCCTTGTCTAGTCCTGAGGTTTTTTTTTTTTCTCATTCTTAATAATCAGCTGCCTCTGATCACAAGGTTTGAGGTAATCTGGGACAGGGTTTTTATTTTATTTTATTTTTTTTACCCAGCTCTATTTTACTATTAATATTATATAAAGGCATATATCTTCCCCCCCTTTAGGTTGATCAGAATTAACTCTTAGCATATATTTCAATGCTAGGGTAGTGGGCACCTTATCTATTGTGGGAGGAACTTGTCTCCTTAATCCTACCTCCTCTACAGACTCTCCCCTCCCTCCCCCTCCTAGCTAATCAAAAAAATTAAATTAAATTAAATAAAAAATAAAGTAATTAAGAAAAAACCTTCCCTTTCACTGCTCTTTAATTATAGCTCTTTTTCTTATCTTTTACATTTTCTCTCTCTTGTCTCTATTTCTTTTTCTTTCTTTTTTTTTTTTATCTTGTCATACACTTCTTCCTTCTTCTTTGCCTTTCTGAATTTGTGAATTATTTTGGGGAAGAAATCTGACTCAGAGTGGACTCTCTATGTGTGTATCTCTGCTCTACTTCCCTTTCCCCTCTTGCTGCCCCTAGAATATACAGTGGATAGTAGATTTTCATAACTGTCTATTCTTGCTATCCCTTCTTTCCTTTCTCTTTCTTATTCACTGGGATTTGGTTTCTATTTTTTCACGGACTGGAGAAATTGTTTGGCTAACTGGTAACGATTAAACTGCTTTAATACTTGCTTCAGTTGCTACTGTAATTCCTGAGGTTGGTGAGTGCAATTGTCATAAAGGTATTTAGTACAGTGATGCTTGTACTCAAGACACAACAACTGAGGAACAACAGAGCATAAAAAAAGAAAAATGTAAATCCAAAAAATGGGTAGATCAAAAACAAATAAAACTGCTACTCCAATGAATGAAGACAAAAGCCTAGAAGAAACTACAAATCAGCCAGAAGTAACCATAGATAAGAAAAGTATGCAAGCAATAATAAACTTATTAATCACAGAAATGAAAACAACATTGGAGGAAAGGAATGACATTATTAAGGAAACAACAGTTGAGACCCCCAAGTAAATACTGATTATCTTGAGGCAATTAGAGAACTGAAAGCTGAAATAGCTGTAATGAAGAAAGAAGGTGAGGCAAGGGAAAGCAGACTAACAGAAGCAGAAACAGAATTAGTCAGACAGAGGATGAGTTGGAGAAAATGAAGAAAGAGGTGAAAGAGCTTAAAAAGAGATTGAGAGACACTGAAAACAACAACAAAGACATATGGGATGATCTCAAAAGAAGTAACATTCGTATAATTGGCCTGCCAGAAAGAGAGGAAGGGGAAGCAAACATTCTAGAGGAAATAATAGAAGAAAACTTCCTAGACCTGAATAACAGAAAGGACATCAAGATTCAAGAGGCCCAGAGAGTACCACACAGAATCAACCCAGACCTGAAGACACCAAGACACATCATAGTCACAATGAGAAGAAGTAAGGATAAAGAAAGGATCCTAAAGGCTTCAAGAGAGAAACAAAAAGTCACATACAAGGGAGAACCCATAAGATTATTTGCAGACTTCTCCACTCAAACTCTAAAAGCCAGAAGGGAATGGCAAGATATCTATCAAGGCCTGAATGAAAAAGGGTTTCAATCAAGGATAATGTATCCTGATAGACATTCATTCAAACTAGATGGAGGGATCAAAACCTTCTTAGACAAACAACAGTTAAAGGAGGCAACCATCACCAAGCCAGCCCTGAAAGAGGTTCTAAAAGACCTCTTATAAACAAGAATATCACTACAATACTGGCAATGTATCAGAACAAACAAAAAAAAATAAAAATAAAAGAACCATACAAAAGATCAATGAAGTCAAATGTTGGTTCTTTGAAAGATTAAACAAAATTGACAAATCCATATGCTGCTTGCAAGAATCCCATCTGTCACACAAGATAAACACAGACTTAAAGTGAAAGGATGGAAAACTATCATACAGGCTAACGGACCACAAAAAAGGGCAGGAACAGCCATTCTCATCTCAGACACGATAGATTTTAAATTAAATAAAGTAATAAAAGATAGGCAAAGACATTACATAATGATTAGAGGATCAATCAGCCAAGAAGACTTAACAATTATTAACATCTATGCACCCAATGAGGGATCATCTAAATACATTAAGCACCTACTGAAAGAATTTCAAAAATACATCAATAGTAATACAATAATAGTAGGAGACTTCAATACCCCACTCTCACACTTAGACAGATCAACAAAGCAGAGAACCAATAAAGATACAAGAGAATTGAATGAAGAGATTGACAGACTAGACCTCTTGGACATTTTCAGACTCCAAAAAACTGGAATATACCTTCTTTTCAAATCCACATAACACATACTCAAGGATAGACCACATGTTAGGCCACAAAGACAGCATCAATAAATTCAAGAGCATTGAAATCATCCCAAGTATATTCTCAGACCACAGTGGAGTAAAAGTAACATTTAACAACAAACAGAAAATTATTAAAAGTCACAGAATTTGGAAACTAAACAACATACTCCTTAAGAACCACTGGGTCAGAGACTCACTCAAGCAGGAAATTCAAATGTTCCTGGAAACTAATGAAAATGAAGACACAACCTATCAAAATATTTGGGACACAGCTAAAGCAGTACTGAGAGAGAAACTTATAGCCATACAATCACATATTAAACACCAAGAAGAAGCTCAAATGAACGACCTTACTGCACACCTCAAGGACTTAGAGGAAGAGGAACAAAGGAACCCTAAAGCAACCAGAAGGACAGAAATCACTAAAGGTAGAGCAGAAATAAACAACATCGAAAATAAAAGAACCATACAAAAGATCAATGAAGCCAAATGTTGGTTCTTTGAAAGATTAAACAAAATTGACAAACGCCTAGCCAGACTCACCAAACAGAAAAGAGAGAAGACTCAAATTAATAGAATTTTAAACGATGGAGGAGATATCACAACTGACACCACAGAAATCCAGAGAATCCTGTGAAACTTCTATAAAGAACTATATGCCACCAAGCTAGAGAATCTGGAAGAAATGGAACAATTCCTAGAAACATATGCCCTTCCAAAACTGAACCAAGAAGAACTACAAAATCTAAATGCACCAATCACAGACAAAGACATTGAAACCGTTATTAAGAATCTCCCCAACAACAAAAGTCCTGGACCAGATGGCTTCACAAACGATTATACAAAACTTTCAGGAAACAGTTAATACCCATACTTCTCAAGCTATTCCATAAGATTGAAGAAACAGGAATACTCCCTTCCACCTTCTATGA